>NC_092751.1:53161966-53517129 GCF_047496795.1 Chiloscyllium punctatum
GGGACAGAGAGACGGTGACAGAGAGGGGGGGAGAGAGAGGGCGACTCAGATAGGGGGATAGAGAGAGGGGGGCAGAGAGAGCGGGACAGAGGGAGGGAGGTCAGAGAGACGGTGACAGAGAGGGGGGAGAGAGTGGGCAACAGAGAGGGGCAGAGAAAGGGGGGACAGAGAGGGGCAGTACAGAGAGGGGGGACAGAGAGAGTGGGGGACAGAGAGATGGGGAAGAGAGAGAGAGGCGGGGACAGAGAGAGAGGGGGACAGAGAGAGGGGGGCAGAGAGGGGGGGGCATGAGAGGGGGGCAGAGAGAGGGGGCAGAGAGCGCGGGAACAAACAGAGGGCGGACAGACAGAGGGGGGACGGGGGGGACAGAGAGAAGGGGGACAGAGAGGGTGACAGAGAGGGGCGTACACAGAGGGGGGAGAGAGAGGTGGGCGACGGGGGTGACAGAGAGGGGGGTACAGAGAGGGGGAATAGAGAGAGGGGGGACAGAGAGAGGGGGGACAGAGAGGGGGTTACAGAGAGGGGGGACAGAGAGAGGGGGGACAGCGAGAGGGGGGACAGAGAGGGGGGTACAGAAAGAGGGGACAGAGAGAGTGGAGGATAGAGAGGGGGACAGAGAGGGGCGTACAGAGAGGGGGGAGAGAGAGGTGGGGGACGGTGTGACAGAGAGAGGGCTACAGAGAGGGGGAACAGAGAGAGGGGGGGACAGAGAGAGGGGGGACAGAGAGGGGGGTACAGAGAGGGGGGACAGAGAGAGGGGGGACAGAGAGAGGGTGGACAGAGAAAGGGGGGACAGAGAGAGGGGGGATAGAGAGGGGGGTACAGAGAAGGGGGACAGAGAGAGAAGGACAGAGAGAGAGGGAAAGAGAGAGAGGGGGACAGAGAGAGTGGGGGGACAGAGAGAGGGGGACAGAGAGGGAGAGGACAGAGGTGGTCAGAGAAGAGGGGACGGGGACAGAGAGGGGGTACAGAGAGACGGGGACAGAAAGAAGGGGACAGAGAGAGGGGGACAGAGAGAACGGGGGACAGAGAGAATGGGGTCCGAGACAGGGGACAGAGAGAGGGGGACAGAGAGTGTGGGGTCAGAGAGAGTGGGGTCAGAGAGAGGGTGGACAGGGAGAGGGTGGACAGACAGGGGGTGGACAGACAGAGGGGGCAGAGAGAAGGCGACAGAGAGAGGGGGGATAGAGAGATGGGGGGACAGAGAGAGGGGGGATAGAGAGATGCGGGGACAGAGAGAGAGGGACGTGGGGGCAGAGTGAGAGGGACAGAGAGAGGGGGGATAGAGAGAGGGCTGACAGAGAGAGGGGGGGACAGAGCGAAACGGACAGGCGGGGCAGAGAGGAGCGGGACAGAGAGGAGAGGGACAGAGAAAGGGGGAACAGAGAATTGGGACAGAGATAGAGGGACAGAGAGGGGGTGCAGAGAGGGGGGCAGAGAGAGGGGGCATAGAGAGACGGGGCAGAGAGAGGGGACAGAGAGCGAGGTGGGACAGAGCGAGGGGGGACAGAGACAGGGGGGGGCAGAGACGGGGGGGATAGAGAGGGGGGGACAGAGAGAGGGGGAACAGAGAGAGGGGATAGAGAGAGTGGGGTCAGAGAGAGTGGGGTCAGAGATAGCGGGACAGAGAGAGGGGGGAGAGAGAGGGGGACAGAGAGAGGCTGGACAGAGAGAGGGGGGAGAGAGAGGGGAACAGAGAGAGGCTGGACAGAGAGAGGGGGCAGAGAGAGGGGGCATAGAGAGGAGGTTAGAGAGCGTGGAAACAGACAGAGGGCGGACAGAGAGGCGGGGTGCAGAGACGGAGGTGCAGAGAGAGGGTGGAAAATGAGAGGGCGACAGAGAGAGGGACGACAGAGAGAGAGGGGGTAACGTGAGAGGGGGCCGGGGGTGCAGAGAGAAGGGGGACAGTGAGAGGGGGGAACAGAGAAAGGGGTATAGAGAGGGGGCAGAGAAGCGGGACAGAGAGGTGTACAGAGAGTGGGAGGACAGAGAGTTGGGGACAGAGAGAGGGTAGACGTTGAGAGCGGGGACAGAGAGGGGGGAACAGAGAGGGGAAACAGAGATGGGGGACAGAGAGAGGGGGACAGTGAGAGGCGGGACGGGGGGACAGAGGGCGGAATAGAGATAGGGGAACAAAGAGGGTACAGAGAGTGGGCGACAGAGAGAGGGTCGATAGAGAAAGGGGGCAAAGAGTGGGGGACAGAGAAAGGGGTGACAGATAGCGGGGGGCAAGAGAGGGGGATGGAGCGAGGGGTGGACAGAGAGAAGGGGAGAGAGAAAGGAAGGCATAGAGAGAGGGACAGAGAGAGTGGGACAGAGAGAGTGGAAGAGAGTGTGGGGGCAGAGAGAATTGGGACAGAGAGTGGGAACAGAGAGAGGGGGAGAGAGAGAGAGGGGGTGCAGAGAGTCGGGGACAGAGTTGGGTGACAGAAAGTTGGGGGAAAGAGAGATGGGGGGCGGAGAGAGAGGGACGGGGGGCAGAGAGAGAGAGGGACAGAGAGAGGGGGGATAGAGAGAGGGGGAACCGAGAGAAGGGGGACAGAGAGAGGGGACAGAAAGAGGGGGACAGAGAGAGGGGCGACAGAGAGAGGGGACAGAGAAAGGGGGGCAGAGAGAGAGGGACGGGAGGTACAGAGAGTTGGGACAGAGATAGTGGGGACAGAGAGGGGGGCAGAGAGAGGGGAGCAGAGAGAGGGGGACAGAGAGAGTGGGACAACGCGAGGGGGGCAGAGATAAGCGGGACAGAGAGAGAAGGGCAGAGAGACGGGGCAGAGAGAGACGGGGCAGAGAGCGAGGTGGGACAGAGCGAGGGGGGACAGAGACAGGTGGGACAGAGACGGGGGGGATAGAGAGGGCGGGGACAGAGAGAGGGGGGACAGAGACGGGGGACAGAGAGAGGGGGACAGAGAGAGGGGGACAGAGAGAGTGGGACAACGCGAGGGGGGCAGAGATAAGGGGGACAGAGAGAGAAGGGCAGAGAGAGGGGGACAGAGAGAGGGGGACAGAGAGTGGGGGCACAGAGAGGGGGTACAGAGAAATAGGAGGCAGAGGGGGAGCAGAGAGGGCGGGACAGTTGGAGGGGGACAGAGAACGGGGGACAGAGAGGCGTGACAGACAGCGGGGCACAGAGAGAGGGGGGATAGAGCGGAGGGGGGACAGAGAGAGGGGGCAGAGAGAGGGCGACAGAGAGAGGGGGACAGAGAAAGGGGGGCAGCGAGAATGGGGGACAGCGAGAGGGGGGGACAGCGAGAGGGGGAAGCAGCGAGAAGGGGGACAGCGAGAAAGGGGACCGAGAGAGGGGTACCGAGGGAGGTGGGAGAGAAAGTGGGGGTCAGAGAGTGGGGACAGAGGGTGGGGACAGAGATTGGGGACAGAGTGAGGGGGGCAGAGAGAGGGGGCACTGAGAGAGAGAGGGAGTCATAGGGAGGCAGAGAGAGGGGTTCATGGAGAGCGGGTCAGAGCGAGGGAGTTCAGAGAGAGGGGGACAGAGCGAGGGGTGAACAGAGAGAGAGGGACAGAGAGGAAGGGGACAGAGAGGAGTGGGAGAGAGAGGGGGGCAGAGAGAGAGAGGCAGAGAGACAGGGACAGAGAGTGGGGGACAGAGAGAGTGGGGACAGAGAGAGGGGGGGTAGAGAGAGGGGACAGAGGGAGGGGGACAGAGGGAGGGGACAGAGAGTGGGGACAGAGTGAGGGGGGCAGAGAGAGGGGGCACAGAGAGAGAGAGGGAGTCATAGGGGGCAGAGAGAGGGGTTCATGGAGAGCGGGTCAGAGCGAGGGAGTTCAGACAGAGGGGGACAGAGCGAGGGGGGACAGAGACAGGGGGACAGAGACGGGGGGATAGAGAGGGGGGGACAGAGAGAGGGGGAACAGAGAGAGGGGGGACAGAGAGAGGGGAGACAGAGAGAGGGCAGAGAGATGGCCAACAGAGAGGTGGGGGGGGACAGAGACGGGGGGACAGAGAGAGAGGGGGACAGAGAGAGGGGTACAGAGAGAGGGGGGACAGAGAGGGGGGACAGAGCGAGAAGGGGACAATGAGAGGTGGACAGTGAGAGTGGGGACAGAGAGAAAGGGGGCAGAGAGTGAGGGACAGAGAGATGGGTGACAGATAGCGGGGGGCATGAGAGGGGGACGGAGCGAGGGGTGGACAGAGAGAAGGGGAGAGAGAGAGAGGGGGGACAGAGAGGGGGGACAGAGCGAGAAGGGGACAATGAGAGGTGGACAGTGAGAGTGGGGACAGAGAGAAAGGGGGCAGAGAGTGATGGACAGAGAGAGGGGGACAGTGCGAGGGCGGTCAGAGAGAGGGGGGACAGAGAGAGGGGGGTCAGAGAGAGAGGGGTCAGAGAGAGTAGGGTCAGAGAGAGGGGGTCAGAGAGAGGGGGGTCAGAGAGAGGGGGACAGAGAGTGGGGGACAGAGAGGGGGGACAGAGAAAGGGCTGACAGAGAGGGGTGACAGAGAGAGGGACAGAGAGAGTGGGACAGAGAGAGAGGAACAGAGAGTGGGGGCAGAGAGAATTGGGACAGAGAATGGAAACAGAGAGAGGGGGACAGAGAGGGGTGTGCAGAGAGTCGGGGACAGAGTTGGGGGACAGAAAGTTGGGGGAAAGAGAGATGGGGGGACAGAGAGAGAGGGACGGGGGGGAGAGAGAGATGGACAGAGAGAGGGGGAATAGAGAGAGGGGGAACCGAGAGAAGGGGGACAGAGAGAGGGGGACAGAGAGAGGGGGACAGAGAGAGGGGGACAGAGAGGGGGGACAGAGAGAGGGGGGACAGAGAGAGGGCAGAGAGATGGCCGACAGAGAGGGGGGGGGACAGAGAGAGGGGGGCAGAGACGGGGGGACAGAGAGAGGGGGGACAGAGAGAGGGCAGAGAGATGGCAGACAGAGAGATGGGCGACAGAGAGAGGGGGACAGAGAGAGGGGGACAGAGAGAGAGGGACAGAGAGGGGGGATACATAGAAATGGGGGACAGAGAGAGGGGGTCAGAGAGAGGGGGACAGAGAGATAGGGGACAGAGAGACGGGGGACAGAGAGACGGGGGACAGTGAGAGAAGGGGACAGAGAGAGAAGGGGACAGTGAGAGGAAGACAGAGAGAGTGGGACAGAGAGAGGGGGACAAAGAGCTGGAGACAGAGAGTCGGGGGACAGAGAGAGGAGGACAGAGAACAGGAATATAGAGAGAGGGACAAAGAGAGGGGCGACAGACAGAGGGGCGACAGAGAGAGGGGGACAGAGAGGGGGGACGGCGGGAATAGTGAAAGGGGACAGAGAGAAAGGAGGGGCAGAGATAGTGGGACAGAGAGGTGGGACAGAGAGAGGGGGACGGAACGAGGGGTAGACAGAAAGGGGTTGGACGGGCAGACAGAGAGAGGGAAATTCAGAGACTGGGGGACGGGGCGGCAGCAAGAGGGGGGACAGAGAGAGGGGGACAGAGAAAGGTCGACAGAGAGAGGGGGACAGTGCGAGGGCGGTCAGAGAGAGGGGGGACAGAGAGAGGGGGGTCAGAGAGAGAGGGGTCAGAGAGAGAGGGTCAGAGAGACGGGGTCAGAGAGAGGGGGGTCAGAGAGAGGGGGACAGAGAGTGGGGGACAGAGAGGGGGGGACAGTGAAAGGGCTGACAGAGAGGGGTGACAGAGAGAGGGGACAGAGAGAATGGGGCAGAGTGAGGGGGGCAAAAAGAGGTGTACGGTGGGGGGGACAGCGAGAGGGGGGACAGAGAGGGGGATAGTGAAAGGGGGAGATAGATGAGGAACAGAGATAGCGGGACATAGAGAGGGGGACAGAGCGACGGGTGGACAGAGAGAGAGAGTGGGGTGTCAGAGTGAGGGGGTCAGAGAGAAGGGGTCAGAGAGAGGGGGACAGCGAGTGGGGGACAGCGAGAGGGGGGTAGAGTGAGGGGTGGACAGAGAGGGGGTGGACGGGCGGATCGAGGGAGGAATGGTCAAAAACTGGGGGACAGAGAGAGGGGGGCAAAGAGAGTGGGACAGCGAGAGGGGGACAGAGTGAGCGGGACAGAGTGAGGGGGTCAGAGAGAGGGGGTGAGAGAGGGGGACAGAGAGCGAGGGACAGAGAGAAAGGGACAGAGAGCGACAGAGAGAGGGGGACAGAGAGTGGGGGACAGACAGAGGGGGGACAGAAGAGAGGGGAACAGAGAGAGGGGGAGAGATAGAGGGGTAGAGAGAGGGGAGAGAGAGGGGGAGTGAGAGGGGGGAGAGAGAGAGGGGGGGGCAGAGAGGGGGGAACAGAGAGAGGGGGGACAGAGAGGGGGGACAGTGAGGGAGGACGGGGGGGGACAGAGAGGGTGGAAAGAGAGGGGGCAGAGAGATTGGGGACAGAGAGATAGGGACAGAAAGATGTGGGGGACAGATAGATAGGGGACAGAGAGAGGGGGCACAGAGAGAGGAGAACAGAGAGATGTGGGGGTTAGAGAGAGAGGGGACAGAGCGATGGGAACAGAGAGAGTGGGGGATAGAGAGAGAGGGGACAGAGAGAGAGGGGGACAGTGAGAGGGCGGACAGACCTAGGGGAACAGAGTACCGTGGGGACAGAGTGAGGGGGTTCGAGAGAGGAGGGACAGAGTGAGGGGGGACAGAGTGAGGGGGGACGGCGAGGGGTGAGCAAGCGAGAGGGGACAGAGAGACAGGGGGACAGGGAGGGTGGTCAGAGCAAGGGAGCAGAGACGGGGGGACAGAGAGAGGGGGCAGAGAGGGGGGTGACAGAGAGTCAGGAGACAGGGAGGGCAGGACAGAGACAGGGAGACAGGGAGGGGGGCAGATAGAGGGGGCGGGGGCAGAGAGAGAGGGGGACAGTGAGAGAGGGATAGAGAGAGAGGGGCAGGGAGAGTGAACAGAGAGAGGTGGCAGAGCGAGTTGTGTGGACAGAGAGAGGGTGACAGAGAGAAGGGGACAGACTTAGTGGCACAGAAAAAGGTGCGCAGAGAGAGGGTAGGCAGAGAGATGGGGGCAGAGAGAGGGGGGAAAGAGAGAGGGGGGACAGAGAGAGAGGGACAGAGAGAGGGGGGACAGAGAGACAGGGTACAGAGAGACGGGGACAGAGGGACAGGGCCAAAGAGAGAGTGGGGCAGTGAGAGATGGACAGAGAGAGTGGGGACAGAGAGAGTGGGGACAGAGAGAGGGGGACAGAGAGAGAGGGGACCGAAAGAGGGGGTAGAGAGAGAAGGGAGACAGAGAGGGGGACAGAGTGAGGGACGCAGAGAGAGGGGGCACAGAGAGAGAGAGGGAGTCATAGGAGGGCAGAGAGAGGGGTTCTTGGAGAGCGGTTCAGAACGAGGGAGTTCAGAGAGAGGGGGACAGAGCGAGGGGTGAACAGAGAGAGAGGGACAGAGAGGAGGGGGACAGAGAGGAGTGGGAGAGAGTGGGGGACAGTGAGAGTGGGGACAGAGAGAGGGGGGGGCAGAGAGAGAGTGGACAGAGGGAGGGGGGACAGAGGGAGGGGACAGAGAGTGGGGACAGAGTGAGGAGGGCAGAGAGAGGGGGCACAGAGAGAGAGAGGGAGTCATAGGGGGCAGAGAGAGGGGTTCATGGAGAGCGGATCAGAGCGAGGGAGTTCAGAGAGAGGGGGACAGAGCGAGGGGGGACAGAGACAGGGGGACAGAGACGGGGGGATAGAGAGGGGGGGACAGAGTGAGGGGGAACAGAGAGAGGGGGGACAGAGAGAGGGGGGACAGAGAGAGGGCAGAGAGATGGCCGACAGAGAGAGGGGGGGGGACAGAGAGAGGGGGACAGAGACGGGGGGACAGAGAGAGAGGGGGACAGAGAGAGGGCAGAGAGATGGCAGACAGAGAGAGGGGGAACAGAGAGAGGGGGACAGAGAGAGGGGGGACAGAGAGGGGGACAGGGAGCGCGGGAACAGAGAGATGGGCGACAGAGAGAGGGAGACAGAGAGAGGGGTACAGAGAGAGGGGGGACAGAGAGGGGGGACAGAGCGAGAAGGGGACAATGAGAGGTGGACAGTGAGAGTGGGGACAGAGAGAAAGGGGGCAGAGAGTGAGGGACAGAGAGATGGGTGACAGATAGCGGGGGGCATGAGAGGGGGACGGAGCGAGGGGTGGACAGAGAGAAGGGGAGAGAGAAAGGAAGGCATAGAGAGAGGGACAGAGAGAGTGGGACAGAGAGAGAGGAACAGAGAGTGGGGGCAGAGAGAATTGGGACAGAGAATGGAAACAGAGAGAGGGGGACAGAGAGGGGTGTGCAGAGAGTCGGGGACAGAGTTGGGGGACAGAAAGTTGGGGGAAAGAGAGATGGTGGGACAGAGAGAGAGGGACGGGGGGGGAGAGAGAGATGGACAGAGAGGGGGGGAATAGAGAGAGGGGGAACCGAGAGAAGGGGGACAGAGAGAGGAGGACAGAGAGAGGGGGGACAGAGAGGGGGGACAGAGAGAGGGGGGACAGAGAGAGGGCAGAGAGATGGCCGACAGAGAGGGGGGGACAGAGAGAGAGGGGGGGACACATAAAGTGGGGACAGAGAGAGGGGGACAGAGAGAGGGGGACAGAGAGAGGGGGACAGAGAGGGGGGACAGAGAGAGGGGGGACAGAGAGAGGGCAGAGAGATGGCCGACAGAGAGGGGGGAACAGAGAGCGGGGGACAGAGACGGGGGGACAGAGAGAGGGGGGACAGAGAGAGGGCAGAGAGATGGCAGACAGAGAGATGGGCGATAGAGAGAGGGGGACAGAGAGAGGGGGACAGAGAGAGAGGGACAGAGAGGGGGGTACATAGAAATGGGGGACAAAGAGAGGGGGACAGAGAGAGGGGGACAGAGAGATAGGGGACAGAGAGACGGGGGACAGAGAGACGGGGGACAGTGAGAGAAGGGGACAGAGAGAGAAGGGGACAGTGAGAGGAAGACAGAGAGAGTGGGACAGAGAGAGGGGGACAAAGAGCGGGAGACAGAGAGTCGGGGGACAGAGAGAGGAGGACAGAGAACAGGAATATAGAGAGAGGGACAAAGAGAGGGGCGACAGACAGAGGGGCGACAGAGAGAGGGGGACAGAGAGGGGGGGACGGGGGGAATAGTGAAAGGGGACAGAGAGAAAGGAGGGGCAGAGATAGGGGGACAGAGAGGTGGGACAGAGAGAGGGGACGGAACGAGGGGTAGACAGAAAGGGGGTGGACGGGCAGACAGAGAGAGGGAAATTCAGAGACTGGGGACGGGGCGGCAGCAAGAGGGGGGACAGAGAGAGGGGGGACAGAGAAAGGTCGACAGAGAGAGGGGGACAGTGCGAGGGCGGTCAGAGAGAGGGGGGACAGAGAGAGGGGGGTCAGAGAGAGAGGGGTCAGAGAGAGGGGGTCAGAGAGAGGGGGTCAGAGAGAGGGGGGTCAGAGAGAGCGGGACAGAGAGTGGCGGACAGAGAGGGGGGACAGAGAAAGGGCTGACAGAGAGGGGTGACAGAGAGAGGGGCCAGAGAGAATGGGGCAGAGTGAGGGGGGCAAAAAGAGGTGTACGGTGGGGGGGACAGGGAGAGGGGGGACAGAGAGGGGGATAGTGAAAGGGGGAGATAGATGAGGAAACGAGATAGCGGGACATAGAGAGGGGGACCGAGCGACGGGTGGACAGAGAGAGAGAGTGGGGTGTCAGAGTGAGGGGGTCAGAGAGAAGGGGTCAGAGAGAGGGGGACAGCGAGTGGGGGACAGCGAGAGGGGGGTAGAGTGAGGGGTGGACAGAGAGGGGGTGGACGGGCGGACAGAGGGAGGAATGCTCAGAAACTGGGGGACAGAGAGAGGGGGGCAAAGAGAGTGGGACAGCGAGAGGGGGACAGAGTGAGCGGGACAGAGTGAGGGGGTCAGAGAGAGAGGGTGAGAGAGGGGGACAGAGAGCGAGGGACAGAGAGAAAGGGACAGAGAGCGACAGAGAGAGGGGGACAGAGAGAGGGGGACAGACAGAGGGGGGACAGAAGAGAGGGGAACAGAGAGAGGGGGAGAGATAGAGGGGTAGAGAGAGGGGAGAGAGAGGGGGAGTGAGGGGGGGGAGAGAGAGAGGGGGGCAGAGAGGGGGGGAACAGAGAGAGGGGGGACAGAGAGGGGGGACAGTGAGGGAGAACGGGGGGGACAGAGAGGGTGGAAAGAGAGGGGGCAGAGAGATTGGGGACAGAGAGGTAGGGACAGAAAGATGTGGGGGACAGATAGATAGGGGACAGAGAGAGGGGGCACAGAGAGAGGAGAACAGAGAGATGTGGGGGACAGATAGAGAGGGGACAGAGCTATGGGAACAGAGAGAGTGGGGGATAGAGAGAGAGGGGACAGAGAGAGAGGGGGACAGTGAGACGGCGGACAGACCTAGGGGAACAGAGTACCGTGGGGACAGAGTGAGGGGGTTCGAGAGAGGAGGGACAGAGTTAGGGGGGACAGAGTGAGGGGGGACGGCGAGGGGTGAGCAAGCGAGAGGGGACAGAGAGACAGGGGGACAGGGAGGGTGGTCAGAGCAAGGGAGCAGAGACGGGGGGACAGAGAGAACGGGCAGAGAGGGGGGTGACAGAGAGTCAGGAGACAGGGAGGGGAGGACAGAGACAGGGAGACAGGGAGGGGGGCAGATAGAGGGGGCGGGGGCAGAGAGAGAGGGGGACAGTGAGAGAGGGATAGAGAGAGAGGGGCAGGGAGAGTGAACGGAGAGAGGTGGCAGAGCGAGTTGTGTGAATAGAGAGAGGGTGACAGAGAGAAGGGGACAGACTTAGTGGCACAGAAAAAGGTGGGCAGAGAGAGGGTGGGCAGAGAGATGGGGGACAGAGAGAGGGTGACAGAGAGAGGGGGGACAGAGAGACGGGGACAGAGGGACAGGGCCAAAGAGAGAGTGGGGCAGTGAGAGATGGACAGAGAGAGTGGGGACAGAGAGAGTGGGGACAGAGAGAGGGGGACAGAGAGAGAGGGGACCGAAAGAGGGGGTAGAGAGAGAAGGGAGATAGAGAGGGGGACAGATGGTGAGGGACAGAGAGAGTGGGGACAGAGAGAGGGGGAACAGAGAGAGTGGCGACAGAGAGAGGGGGGGCAGAGAGAGTGGGGACAGAGAGGGGGGTAGAGAGAGAATGGGGACAGAGAGAGGGCGGACAGAGAGACGGGACACAGAGAGAGGGGGACAGAAAGAGGGGGACAGAGAGGGGGGGCAGAGAGAGGGGGGTCAGAGAGAGGCGGGACAGAGTGAGACAGGGACGGAGAGAGGGGCAGAGAGAGTGGGGACAGAGAGAGAAGGGGCAGAGAGAGGGGGACAGAGAGAGTGGGGACAGAGAGAGGGGGACAGAGAGAGAGGGTACAGAATGAGGGGGTAGAGAGAGAAGGGGGACAGAGAGGGGGACAGATGGAGGGGCACAGAGAGAGTGGGGACAGAGAGAGGGGGAACAGAGAGAGTGGGGACAGAGAGATGGGGGACAGAGAGAGTGGGGACAGAGAGGGGGGTAGAGAGAGAAGGCGGACAGAAAGAGGGCGGACAGAGTGTGGGGGGACAGAGAGAGAGGGACAGAGAGGGAGGGACAGGGAGGGGGGGCAGAGGGAGGGGGACAGAAAGAGAGGGACAGAGAGAGAGGGACAGAGAGAGGAGGGACAGAGAGGGGGGACAGAGAGAGAAGGGGGACAGAGAGAGGGCGGACAGAGAGAGGGGGGAAAGAGAGAGCGGGACAGAAAGAGGGGGACAGAGAGGGGGGACAGAGAGAGGGGGGACAGAGAGAGGGGGACAGAACGAGGGGGACAGAGAGAGTGGAACAGAGAGGGGGGTAACAGAGAGATGAGTGACAAAGAGAGGAGGTCATGAGGGCAGATAGAGGGTTTCAGGGAGGGGGCAGAGAGAGGGTCACAGAGAGAGGGGCAGAGAGAGGTGGACAGAGAGAGGTGGGCAGAATGACGGGGCAGGGGATGCAAAGAGAGGGGTGGCAGAGAGAGGGGGCAGAGAGAGAGAGAGGGCGGGCAGAGAGAGGGCGGGCAGAGAGAGGGGGGTCAGAGAGAGGCGGGACAGAGTGAGACAGGGACAGAGAGAGAGGCAGAATGAGTGGGGACAGAGAGAGAAGGGACAGAGAGAGGGAGACAGTGAGAGGGGGACAGAGAGAGTGGGGACAGAGAGAGTGGGGACAGAGAGAGGGGGACATAGAGAGGAGGACAGAGAGAGAGGTGAACAGAGAGTGAGGTGGACAGAGAGAGAGGTGGACAGAGAGAGGGGGGACAGAGAGAGTGAGGGACAGACAGAGGGGGAAATAGAGTGGGGGACAGAGAGGGGGGTGATAGAGAGTCAGGGGACAGGGAGGGGAGGACAGAGACAGGGGGACGGGGGGGGGGACAGATAGAGGGGGCGGGGGGCAGAGAGAGAGGGGGACAGTGAGAGAGGGATAGAGAGATAGGGGCAGGGAGAGTGAACAAAGAGAGGTGGCAGAGCGAGTTGGGTGGACAGAGAGAGGGTGATAGAGAGAAGGGGACAGACTTAGTGGCACAGAAAAAGGTGGGCAGAGGGGGGGCAGAGAGAGGGGGTACAGAGAGACAGGGTACAGAAAGACGGGGACAGAGGGACAAGGCCAAAGAGAGAGTGGGGCAGTCAGAGATGGACAGAGAGAGTGGGTACAGAGAGAGTGGGGACAGAGAGAGGGGGACAGGGAGAGGGGGACATAGAGAGGAGGACAGAGAGAGAGGTGAACAGAGAGTGAGGTGGACAGAGAGAGAGGTGGACAGAGAGAGGGGGGACAGAGAGAGTGAGGGACAGACAGAGGGGGAAATAGAGTGGGGGACAGAGAGGGGGGTGATAGAGAGTCAGGGGACAGGGAGGGGAGGACAGAGACAGGGGGACGGGGGGGGGACAGATAGAGGGGGCGGGGGGCAGAGAGAGAGGGGGACAGTGAGAGAGGGATAGAGAGATAGGGGCAGGGAGAGTGAACAGAGAGAGGTGGCAGAGCGAGTTGGGTGGACAGAGAGAGGGTGATAGAGAGAAGGGGACAGACTTAGTGGCACAGAAAAAGGTGGGCAGAGGGGGGGCAGAGAGAGGGGGTACAGAGAGACAGGGTACAGAAAGACGGGGACAGAGGGACAAGGCCAAAGAGAGAGTGGGGCAGTCAGAGATGGACAGAGAGAGTGGGTACAGAGAGAGTGGGGACAGAGAGAGGGGGACAGGGAGAGGGGGACAGAGAGAGAGGGGGACATAAAGAGGGGGACAGAGAGGGGGGAACAGAGAGATGAGTGACAAAGAGAGGAGGTCATAGTGGGGCAGAGAGAGGGTTTCAGGGAGGGGGCAGAGAGAGGGCCACAGAGAGAGGGGCAGAGAGAGGGGAACACAGAGAGGGTGGCAGAGAGAGGGGGCAGAGAGAGGGGGAACAGAGAGAGGGGGTAGAGAGAGAGGGGGACAGAGAGACAGGGTACAGAGAGACGGGGACAGAGGGAAAGGGCCAAAAAGAGAGTGGGGCAGTCAGAGATGGACAATGACAGTGGGGACAGTGAGAGGGGGACACAGAGAGGAGATATAAAGAGGGGGTAGAGAGAGAAGGGGGACAGAGAGGGGGACAGATGGAGGGGGACAGAGAGAGTGGGGACAGAGAGATGGGAGACAGAGAGAGTGGGGACAGGGAGAGGGGGACAGAGAGAGGAGGGAAAGAGAGAGTGGGGACAGAGAGGGGGGGACAGAGAGAGATGAGTGACAAAGAGAGGAGGTCATGGAGTCAGAGAGAGAATTTCAGGGAGGGGGCAGAGAGAGGGTCACAGAGAGAGGCGCAGAGAGAGGGGAACATAGAGAGGGTGGCAGAGAGAGGGTGCAGAAAGAGGGAGGGCTGAAAGAGAGGGAGGCAGAGAGGGGGGCAGGGATGCAGAGGGAGGGAGGCAGAGAGAGGGGAGCAGAGAGAGGGCGGGCAGAGAGAGGGTGCAGAGAGGGGGTGCAGAGAGGGGGTGCAGAGAGAGGGGGGCAGAGCGAGAGAGCTGGACAGAGGGGGGGTCAGAGAGAGGGGGGACAGAGTTACACAGGGACAGAGAGAGGGGGCAGAGAGAGTGGAGACAGAGAGAGTGGGGACAGAGAGAGAGGGACAGAGAGTGTAGGGACAGAGAGAGGGGGACAGAGAAAGAGGTGGACAGAGAGTGTGATGGACAGAGAGAGAGGTGGACAGAGAGAGTGGGGACAGAGAGAGGGGGCAGATGGAGACAGGGACAGAGAGTGAGGGACAGAGACAGTGGGGACAGACAGCAGGGGACAGAGAGCAGGGAACAGAGAGAAGGGAACAGAGAGAAGGGGACAGAGAGAAGGGACAGAGAGAAGGGGAGAGAGACAGGGAGGGCAGAGAGGAGGTGGGCAGAGAGAAGGGGGCAGAGAGCAGAGGGGAAGTGAGCAGCGGTGTCAGAGAGAGGGGGGACAGAGAGAGTGAGGGACAGAGAGAGGGGGAAATAGGGAGGGGGACAGAGAGCAGTGGGACAGAGAGAGGGGCAGAGAGAGGGGGGACAGACATAGGGGAACAGAGTGCCATGGGGACAGAGTGAGGGGGATCGAGAGAGGGGGGGCAGAGTGAGGGGGGACAGAGTGAGGGGGGACGGCGAGGGGTGAGCGAGCGAGAGGGGACAGAGAGACAGGGGGACAGGGAGCGTGGTCAGAGCAAGGGAGCGGAGAGGGGGTTAGAGAGAGGTGGCAGAGAGGGGTGTGATAGAGATTCAGGAGACAGGGAGGGGAGGACAGAGACAGTGGGACAAGGAGGGGGTTACAGATAGAGGGGGCGGGGGGCAGAGAGAGAGGGGGACAGTGAGAGAGGGATAGAGAGAGAGGGGCGCGGAGAGTGAACAGAGAGAAGGGGACAGACTTAGTGGGACAGAAAAAGGTGGGCAGAGAGAGGGGGGAAGAGAGAGGGGGACAGAGAGAGGGGGGACAGAGAGACAGGGTACAGAGAGACGGGGACAGAGGGACAGGGCCAAAGAGAGAGTGGGGCAGTCAGAGATGGACAGAGAGAGTGGGGACAGAGAGAGTGGGACAGAGAGAGAGGGGACATAAAGAGGGGGTAGAGAGAGAAGCGGGACAGAGAGGGGGACAGATGGAGGCGGACAGAGCGAGGAGGGAGAGAGAGGAGGAGAGAGAGAAAAGGAATAGAGAGAGGGACAAAGAGAGGGGCGAGAGAAAGAGGGGAGACAGAGGGGTGACGGAGAGCGGGGGACAGCGAGAGGGGAACAGAGAGAGCAGGAATAGTGAGAGAGGGACAGAGAGAGGGGCAACAGTGAGAGGGGAACGGGGGCACAGAGAGAGAAGGGACAGAGATAGAGGGACAGAGGGGGTGGTACAGTGGGAGGGTGCGGGGGGGGGGCAGAGAGAGGGGGACAGAGAGAGGGGGTACAGACAGGTGGACTGTGGGAGGGGGGCAGAGAGAGGGGCCGGGGGGGCAGAAGAGGGGGCAGAGAGAGGGGGGAAATTTAAAGGTGGACAGAAGGGGGACAAGAGTGACTGGGACAGAGAGTGGGGGAAGGAGAGAGTGGGGACAGAGAGGGGGGACAGAGCGGGGGGACAGAGAGGGGGTACAGAGAGAAAGGAACAAGATGGGGACAGGGATTGGGGACAGAGAGACGGCTGACAGAGAAAGGGGGTCATAGGGGGCTGAGAGGGGTGTTCAGGGAGAGGGGGGACAGAAAGAGGGGGTTCAGAGAGAGTGGGGATAGAGAGAGGGTGGACAGAAAGAGGGGGACGGGGGCAGAGAGAAGGGGACAGAGGGGGGAGAGATAGAGGGGTGACAGAGAGTGGGGTACAGAGAGAGGAGGACAGAGAGAGGTGGACAGAGAGAGGGGGGACAGAAAGAGGGGACAGAGATGTGGGACAGAGAGAGAGGCAGAGAGAGGGCGACGGAAAGAGGGGCACAGTGAGAGAAGGGACAGAGGGAGAAGGGACAGAGAGAGAAGGGACAGAGAGCAGGAATAGAGAGGGACAAATAGAGGGGCGACAGAAAGAGGGGCGACAGAGACGGGGGGGACAGAGAGCGGGGGACAGAAGAGAGGGGACAGAGAGAGGAGGACAGAGAGAGGAGGACAGAGAGAGCAGGAATAGTGAGAGGGGGACAGAGATATGAGGACAGAGTGGGTGGTACAGTGGGGGAGGGCGGGGGGACAGAGAGGGAGTGACAGAGAGAGGGTGGACAGAGAGAGGTGGGACAGAGAGAGGGGGGCAGAGAGATGGGGGACAGAGAAACAGGGTCACGGGGAGCAGAGAGAGTGAGCACAGAATGAGGGACAGCGAGGGGGGACAGAGAGAGGGAGGAGAGAGGGGGAGACGGGTGGACAGAAAGAGGGGAACAGAAAGAGGAGGGACGGAGGACAGAGGGGTGGAACATCGGGTGAGTACAGGGGGGGACAGAGAGGGTGGGGACAGAGATGGGGACAGAGAGACGGGACACAGAGAGACGGGGGTCATGGGGAACAGAGAGAGTGGGCAGAGAGTGAGGGAGAGTGAGGGGGGACAGAGAGAGGAGGACAGAGAGAGGGGGAACAGAGAGAAGGGAGACAGAGAGAAGGGGGACAGAGAGAAGTGGGCAAGGGATGCAGAGAGGGGGGCACAGAGCAAGGGGGGACACAAAGTCGGGGGACACCGAGAGGGGGACTCCAAGAGGGGGAAAGAGAGAGGCGGGCAGAGAGAGGGGAACAGTGAGGGGGGGGGCAGAGAGAGGGGGGCAGAGAGAGAGAGCGGACAGAGAGAGGGCAGAGAGAGACGGGGGCAGAAAGAGAGGAACAGAAAGAGGCGGGACAGGCGGGACAGAGAGAGGGTGACAGAGAGATGGGGACAGAGAGAGAGGGCGGAGAAAGAGGGCGGAGAGAGAGAGTGCGGACAGAGTGGGGGGCAGAAAGAGGGGAACAAAAAGGAAGGACAGAGGGGGGACAGAGAGCGGGGCACAGAGTGGGGCGACAGAGTGTGTGGGACAGAGGGGGGTAGAGAGAGGGGGACAGAGACGGGGGACGCAGAGAGAGACAGGGACAGAGAGTGGGGGACAGATAGAGTGGGGACAGAGAGAGGGAGGTCAGAAAGAGGGGAACAGAGATGGGGACAGAGAGTGGTCATAGGGGTTCAGGAAGAGGGAGGACACAGAGAGGGGGGAACAGAGAGGAATTGGAGGACAGAGAGGAGGGGGGCAGAGAGCAGAGGGACAGACTGAGGTGGCGACAGAGCGAGGAGGTGACAGAGCGAGGGGGAGACTGAGAGACAGGGGACAGGGAGGGTGGGACAGAGAGAGGGGCAGAGAGGGGGGCAGAGAGAGGGGGGACAGAGAGAGGGGGAACAGAGAGAGGGGGACAGAGAGTGGGGGACAGAAAGAGGGAGACAGAGGGGGGGCAGAGAGAAGGGGGACAGAGAGGGGGGTACAGAGAGAGGGGGAGACAGAGAGAGGGAGGATAGAGAGAGGGGGGACAGAGAGAGGGGCAGGAGAGAGAGAGGGGGACAGAAGGGGAGAAGAGAGAGGGGGACGGGGGGACAGGGAGAGAGTGACAGAGAGAGGGGCAGTCAAAGATTGAGGACAGAGAGAGTGGGACGGGGGGGTGGGGAATAAGAGGGAGGTAGCAAAGAGAGGGGGGTCAGAGAGAGAGGGACAGAGAGAGTGGGGGACAGAGAGAGGGGACAGAGAGAGCGGAACAGAGAGAGGGAGACTGGGGGGACAGAGGCGGACAGAAAGAGGGGGACCAAGAGAGGGAGAGAGAGAGGGGGGGGACAGAGAGAGGGGCAGGAGAGAGAGAGGGGGGACAGAAGGGGGAGAAGAGAGAGGGAGACGGGGGGACAGGGAGAGAGTGACAGAGAGAGGGGCAGTCAAAGATTGAGGACAGAGAGAGTGGGACGGGGGGTGGGGAATAAGGGGGAGGTAGCAAAGAGAGGGGTTCAGAGAGAGAGGGACAGAGAGAGTGGGGGACAGAGAGAGGGGACAGAGAGAGCGGACCAGAGAGAGGGAGACTGGGGGGACAGAAAGAGGGGGACCAAGAGAGGGAGACAGAGAGAGGGGGGGACAGAGAGAAGGGGAGAGAGAGGCGGACAGATAGAGGGGGGAACAGAGAGGAAGGGGGAACAGAGAGGAAGGGGGACAGAGAGGAGGGGAGCAGAGAGCAGGGGGACAGAGCGAGGGGGCAGAGCGAGAGGGGGCAGAGAGGGGGGAAAAGAGATAGTGGGGGACAGAGAGGGAGGGAAAAGTTGGGTGTGGGGGAGAGAGATGGGATCGGAGAAAGGGGGACAGAAAGGGGCAGAGATAGGGGAGAGAAAGTGGGGGAGTGACATTGGGGGGGAGAGTGGGGAGCAATTAAGAGAGAGGGAGAGTGAGAGGGTGAGAGAGGGAGGGGGAGAAAGAGGGTGGAGATGGGGGAAAAAGAGGGGGAGAGAGAAAGAGGGAGAGGGAGAGAGGGGAGTGAAATGGCGGTGAAAGTGGGGGAAGATATTGGGGAGAGATTGGGGAAAGACAGCGGGGAGAGAGGGGAGAGTAAGAGGGGCAGAGAGGGAGGGAGTGGGAGAGGGAAGGTAAGACAGGGGAGAAATTTAGGTGGCAGAGTGGGGGAGAGAGTTAGTAAAGAGATAGAGGGGAGAAAGAGATTGAGGTGTAGAGAGAGGGAGTGAGCGGGGTGGAGAGAGAGGGTAGAGAGAGAGAGTGATGGAGGCGTTTAGAGAGAGAGGGGGAGAGAGAGAGGGGGAGAGAGGGGGAGCGAGAGAGGGGAGTGAGTGAGAGAGAGAGGGGAGTGAGTGGGGGTGAGACAGGGGAGTGAGTGGGGGTGAGAGAGGGGAGAGTGAGAGGGAGGGAGAAAGGGAGGGAGTGAGAGACGGAGGGAGAGTGAGGTGACAGAGTAAGGGGAGGGAGCTAGTGAAGCGAGAGGGATGGAGAGAAAGGGGTAGAGAGAGGAGGTGAGAAAGAGAGGGGAGGGAAAGGGGAGAGAGAGAAAAAGGCAAGAGAGAGGGTGAGACGGGGACAGAGGGGGCGAGACAAAGGGTGTGAAAGAGGGGGACAAGAGAGATCGGCCGAGGGAGAGGGGGTTGAGAGAGGGTGCAGAGAGTGTGGGAGAGAGAGGGAGGCTAGAGAGGGGGGAGAGAGGGGTTAGAGAGGGGGAGAGAGTGTTTGGGAGGGTGGGGGAGAGAGAGGTTGGCGTAACGGGAGAGAGAGGGGGGAGGGAGATGGGTGAGACAGAGGGTGTGAGAGAGGGTGTAAGAGAGGGGGTGAGAGAGGGAGAGAGAGTGGGGTTGAGAGAGAGAGCACGCGAGAGTGGGGCGAGGGAGGGGGTGGGAGAGAGGGGGTGAGAGAGAAGGGGAGAGAGAGGGTGAGAGCGAGGGGGTGAGAGAGAGGGGGTGAGAGAGAGGGGGTGAGAGAGAGCGGACGGGGGAATTGTGGGGTTTGGGGAGAGAGAGGGGGCAGAAAAAGGGGGGAGAGAAAGGGAGAGAGAAAGATCGTGAGTGAGATTGGGGGATAGAGTGGGGAGAGAGTGGGAGGGAGAGAGGGGAGAGTGAGTGGGTGAGAGACGGAGGAGGAGAGAGAGGAGAGAGAGGGGAAAGAGAGAGAGGGGAGAAAGCTGTGGATGAGAGTGGGGGAAGAGAATGTGGGAGAGTGTGGGAAAAGACAGTGTTGGAGAGAGGAGAGAGTGAGAGGGGGAGAGAGGGAGGAAGTGAGAGAGGGAGACGAGAGATTTACGTGACAGAGTGGGGAGAGAGTTAGTGAACAGATGGGGGGAGAGAGATTGACGGGTACAGAGAGGGGGTGAGCGGGATAGTGAGAGAGGGTAGAGAGAGAGGTGAGAGAGGGGTGTAGAGAGAGGGGGAGAGTGGGGGGAGAGGAGGGGGAGAGTGGGGGACAGAGACTATAGTGAGTGATAGGGTGAGAGATGGAAGGATGGAGAGGGGAGGGAGGGAGAGAGGGAGGGAGAGTGAGGTGACAGAGTGAAAAGAGAGAGAGAGAGGGCAGAGTGAGGGGTAGAGAGAGAAGGGCTAGAGAGGGAGGGAGAAAGAGGGGAGGGAGAGGAGGCAAGGGAGAGGGGGGAGAGAGGAAGAGAGAGAGAGGCGAGAGAGAGAGGAGGCAAGGGGGGAGAGAGAGGGAGGGGAGGGGAGAGAGGGGGTGTGGGGGAGAGTGCGTGGAGATAGATAGAGAATCATGGGTAGAGAGGGGGTAGAGAGAGAGGCAATAGAGAGAGAGGGAGTAGAGAGAGGGGGCAGAGAGCAGAGGATAAAAAGGGGGAAGAGAGAGGGTGGAGAGTGAGGGGGGAGAGTGAGGGGGAGAGTGAGGGGGGGTCGTGAGGGGGGATAGTGAGGGGGAGAGTGAGGGGGTGAGAGAGAGGTAGAGAGAGGGAGAGAGGGGGGTTGATAAAGCGGGGTGAGAGAGCGGGGTGAGAGAGTGGGGGTGAAAGAGTGGGGGTGAGAGTGCGGGGGGGTGAGAGAGCGGGGGTGTGAGAGAGCGGGGTGAGGGAGCGGGGTTGAGGGAGCGGGGGTGTCGGAGCGGGATAGAGAGTGTGGGGAGAGAGAGAGGGGGAGAGGGAGAGAGAGGGTGGAGACAGTGGGGTGGAGAGAGTGGGGTGGAGGGGGGGAGATAGACGGGGAGAGAGAGGGTGCGAGGTAGGGGGAGAAAGAAGTGGTAGAGAGAGACGGTAGAGAGACAGGAGAGGGGGGAGAGAGACAGGAGAGTGGGGGAAGAGGGGGAGAGAGGGGGGGGGGGGGTGAGGGGGAGGAGAGGAGGACAGAATGGGGGTGGAGGGAGGGGGGGAGAAAGGAGCGGGAAGAGAGAGGGAGAGAGGGGGAGGGAGAGAGAGGGGGAGAGAGGGAGGAAAGAGAGGGGGAGAGAGGGGGGAAGAGGGGGGAGAGGTTGTATAGAGGGGGAGACAGACGGGGGAGAGAGCGGGGAAGAAAGGGGAAGAGGGGGAAAAGAGGGGGGAGAGAGGTGGGAGAGAGGAAGAGAAAGAGAGGACAGTGAGTGGGGAGAGAGTGGAGAGAAAGAGAGGACAGTGAGTGGGGAGAGAGTGGCGAGAGAGTATGGAGCTAGAAATGGGGGCGAGGGAGGAAATTATTGGGAGAGAAATGGGAAAGAGTCGGGGAGAGGACGGGAAGAGAGGTGGGGAGAAAGAGACAGGGAGAGAGAGGTGGGGAGAGAGAGATGGAAGAGAGACGATGAGGGGGAGACAGGGGGGCGAGAGGAGGGGAGAGAATGGCGGAAACAGAGGGGAAGGTCGTGGGCGTGGGGATGGGGAGAGAGAGAGGGGAGGGGGTTAGAGAGGGGGGAGAGAGGGGGAGAGAGGGGAGAGAGAGATGGATGGAGAGTGATTTGGAGAGAGAGATGTGGTGGAGAGAGATTGGGTGGAGAGAGATGGATGGAGAGAGAGGGTGAGGGCGAGGGGCGAGAGATAGAGAGGGGATGAGAGTGATGGCAACAGAGATGAGGCAAGAGAGGGCAAGAGAGGGGTCGAGAGGGGGGAGAGGAGCGAGAGAGGGGAGAGAGTGGGGGGAGAGAGGGGAGTGAGTGGGGAGAGTGAGAGGGAGGAAGGGAGAGATAGGGATGGTATGAGAGAGTGAGGGAGAAGAGGTGACAGAGTAAAGGGAGAGATGTAGTGAAGAGAGAGAGATGGGGAGAGAGAGAGGGGTAGAGAGAGGGGGTGAGCGAAGGAGGGGGTGGGAGAGGGGAGTTAGAGTGGGGCAAGATAGAGGGGAGACAGAGGTCAGAGGGGGCAAGAAAGCGGGGGCTAAAGAGAGGGTGCGAGAGAGATTCGGTAGCGAGGGGGGAGAGAGGGAGAGAGGGGGTGAGAGGGGGAGAGTGTGGGGATAGAGAGGGGGAGGGGAGAGAGTTGGGTAGGGGGGAGAGAGGGGGGTAGAGAAGGGGGAGGGGGCAGAGAGAGGGGAGAGAGGGGGGAGAATGTGGGAGGAGAGAGAGGGTGAGAGAGAGAGGCGAGAGAGAGGAGGCTAGAGAGGGGAGAGAAAGGGGAGAGAAGGGGTGAGAAAGGGGGGAGAGAAAGAAGGAGAGAGAGTTTGGGGACAGAGAGGAGGGGAGAGGGGGAGAGAGAGAGGGTGAGAGAGAGTGAGTGCAGAAAGAGTGGGGGCAGAGAGAGTGGGGGGAAAAGTGGGGTTGAGACTGGGGGAGAGAGAGTGTGGGGAGAGTGGGGAGACAGAATGGGGGGACAGAGTGGGGAGAGAGTGGGGGGAGAGTGGGGGTAGAGAGTGGGGGAGGGAGAGTGTTAGGGAGGGAGGGAGAAAGAGGTAGCGAGTTAGGTGACAGAGTGGGGGAGGGAGTTAGTGAAGAGAGAGGGGAGAGAGAGAGAGGGTAGAGAGAGGGGGTGAGAGAAAAGTGTAGGGAGAGGGGTTGAGAGAGAGACGGTAGAGAGAGGGGAGACAGAGGGGGAGAAAGAGGGGGAGAGAGGGGGGCAAGAGAGAGTGGGAGAGAGGAGGTGAGAGATGGTGAGAGAGAGGGGTGTGGAGAGAGGGTGGAGTGAGAACGAGTGATGGAGAGAGGGGGAAGAGAGAGGAGGCAGGCCGAGATAGAGACTGGGGAAGAGAGATGGGGAGAGAGAAGGGGAGAGAGGGGGAGAGAGGGGGAGTGTGGGTGTGAGCGAGGGGAGAGAGAGAGTGTGGGGTAGAGAGAGGGTGAGAGAGAGAGGTGTAGAGAGAGGGGTTGAGAGACACAGACGGTAGGGAGAGAGGGGAGAGAGGTAGGGGAGTGAGAGAGAGAGTCGTGGAGAGAGGGGAAAGAGAGAGGTGGTAGAGCGAGATAGAGACTGGGGAAGAGAGATAGGGAGAGGGGAGAGGTGGGAGAGAGGAGAGAGGGTGAAGAGAGAGGGGGAGAGAGGGGGAGAAAGAGAGGGGGTGGACCGAAGGAAGTGGAGAGGGGGAGTGTGAGTGTGAGGGGGAGAGAGAGAGGGGAGTGAGTGGGGGAAATAGAGGATCGTGAGTGACAGGGTGAGAGAGAGAGGGAGGAAGAGAGGGAAGGAGTGAGAGAGGGAGGCAGAGTGAGGTGACAGAGTGAGGGGAGAGAGAGAAGACAGAGAGAGTGCAGAGAGAAAGGGGCGAGAGAGGGAGGGTGAAAGACTGGATGGAGGTGAGGCAAGGGAGAAGGGGCAAGGGAGAGGAGAAAGAGAGTCAAAGAGAGAGGGGGAGAGAGACAGGAGCCAGAGAGGGGGCAAGGGAGGGGGAGAGAGAGGGGAGAGGGGAGGGGGGAGAGAGAGAGATGGGGAGATAGAGACGCAGTAGATAGTGAGAGGGGGAGAGGCGGGCAGAGAGCGGGCGAGAAAGAGGGGGAAGAGAAATGGGGAGAGTGAGGGGGAGAGTGAGGAGTGTGAGAGAGCGGAGGTGAGAGAGCAGGGGAGAGTGAGGGGTTGAGAGAGAAGGGGAGAGTGAGGGGGTGAGAGAGAGAGGGGGAGAGAGTGGGGCGAGAGAGGGGGAGACAGACTGGGAGAAAGAGGGGGAGAGAGGGGGGAGATAGAGAACGGGATGAGAAAGAGGGGGAGAGACTGAGGGGAAGAGAGTGAGGGGGAGAGAGTGAGGGGGAGAGAGGGATGGGGAGAGAGGGATGGGGAGAGAGGGAAGGGGAGAGAGGTGGGGAGAGAGGTGGGGAGAGAGATGGGGAGATAGATGGGGAGAGAGATGGGGAGAGATGGGGAGAGAGTTGGGGACAGAGTGGGGAGAGAGTGGGGGGAGAGAATGGGGAGAGAGTGGGGAGAGAAAGTGGGGAGAGAAAGTGGGGGGAGATAGTCGGGGGAGAGAGTTTGTGGAGAGAGAATGGGGGAGAGTGTGGCCGGTGAGAGTGGTGGGGAGAGAGTGGGGAGGGAGAGGATTAGGGAGGGAGGGAGTGAGAGAGAGAGGGGGAGAGAGAGTGAGGGGTAGAGAGATGGGGTGAGAGAGACAGTATAGAGAGTTGGGGAAAGAGGCGGTGAGAGAAGGAGAGAGGGGTAGAGGGGGGAAAGAGGGGGAGAGCGATGGGGAGATTGAAGGGAGAGAGGGGAGAGAGAGGAGAGAGAGGGTAGAGGGAGAGAAGTAAAGAGACGGGGGAGTGTGTCTTTGAGAAAGGGGGGAGAGAGGGACAGTGAGAGGGGGAGAGGAAGGATAGTGAATGACAGGGTGAGAGAGGGAGGAAGGGAGAGAGGGAGGGAGTGAGAGAGGGGAGGAAAGTGAGGTGACAGAGTGAGGTGAGAGAGAGGGGCAGAGAGAGGCGAAAGAGAGGAGGGAGAGGAGGCAAGAGAGAAGAGGAGTGAGGAAAGAGAGAGGTGGAGAGAGAGGGAGGGGGAGAGAGGGGGAACGAGGGTGGGGAGAAAAAGGGGGATAGTGTGCAGGAGAGAGGGGGCAGAGAGCGGTGGAGAAAGAGAGAGGTGGAGAGTTGGTGGGAGAGTGAGGGGGAGAGTGAGGGGGGCTGAGAGAGAGAGGGGGAGAGAGTGAGGGGGAACGAGAGTGAGAGGGAGAGAGGGGGGGAGAAAGGGGAGAGATAGAGTGGGAGAGGGGGCAGAGAACGTGGCGAGAAAGAGGGGGAGAGAGTGAGGGGGAGAGAGAGGGGGGAGAGAGAGGGTGGAGAGAGAGGGGGGAGAGAGAGGGGTAGAGGGGGAGAGAGAGGGGGAGAGAGAGAGGGTGAGAGAGTGAGGAAGAGAGAGAGGGGAGAGAGGGGGGAGAAAGAGAGGGGGAGAGAGAGGGGGCAGAGAGAGGGGGAGAGAGAGGGGAGAGAGAGAAGGGAGAGAGAGAGAGGGGGGGAGAGAGAGAGGGAGAGAGAGGGGGAAAGAGAGAGGAGGTGAGAGAGGGGGAGAGAGGGAGGGGGAGAGAGAGGGGGAGAGAGAGGGGGAGACGGGGAGTGAGAGGGGAGGGTCAGGAAGGGGGAGACGGTGTGGGGAGAGAGGGGGAAAGAAAGGGGGTGAGGGAAAGAGAGCGGGAAGAGAGAGAGGGAAAGTGGGGGGGTCAAGTGAGGGGGTCCAGTGAGGGGGTTAGATTGAGGGGGTTTGAATGAGGGGGTTCAAGAGGGGGAGAGAGAGGAGGAGAAAGAGGAGGAGAGAGAGGAGGAGAGAGAGGAGGAGAGAGACGGGGAGAGAGGGGGAGAGAGGAGTGAGAGAAGGGGAGGGGAGAGAGGGGGAGAGAGTGGGAGAGAGAGGGGAGAGAGACGGGGAGAGTAGGGTAGATTGGGGAGAGAGTAGGATAGAGGAGACAGAGAATGGGAGAAGGGGGTGAGTGGGGGAGAGAGGCGGGGAGAGACGCGGGAGAGAGAGGGGATAGACAATGGGATGTCGAGAGAGTGGGTCGAGTGAGGGGGGCCAAGTGAGGCGGGGTTGAATGAGGGGTTCGAGTGAAGGGCTCGAGTGAGGGGGGTCGAGTGAGGGGGGTCGAGTGAGGGAACTGAGAGAGGGGGTCAAGAGAGGGGGAAAGAGAGGGGGGAGAGAGGTGATCGAGTGAGAGAGAGGTGGAGATCGGGGGAGAGAGAAGGGGTTCAAGTGAGGCGGTTCGAGTGAATGGATCGTGAGGTGGGGTCGAAAGAGGCGGGTCGTGAGAGGGTGTCGAGAGATTGTGTAAAGTGAGGGGGTTTGAAAGAGGGGAGGTCGAGAGAGGGGTGTCAAGAGAGAGAGGGATGTCAAGTGAGAGGGAGAGAGAGGGGGAGAGGGAGGGGGAGAGAAAGGGGGAGAGGGGGAGGAGAGAGACGGGGAGAGCGACGAGGGTGAGAGAGGGAAAGACAGGATTAGTGAGAGGGGGAGGGGGAGGAAGGGGAGAGGGAGTATGGAGAGAGGGGAACTGAAAGGTGGTGAGTGAGGAGAGAGAGTGCGTTCTGAGAGGGGGAAGAGAGAAGGGGAGAGAGGGGTGAGAGAGGGAGTCGAGAGAGGGGGAGTCGAGAGACGGGGTGGAGTGAGGGGTTCGAGTGAGGGGGTCGAGTGAGGGGGTTGAGAGAAGGGGAGGGGGAGGGATGGGGAGAGAGGGATGAGAGAGAGGGAGTCGAGAGAGGGGGTTGAGAGAGGGGGAATAGGGAGGAGGGGGAAAGGTGGTGGAGTGGGGATAGAGGGGTTGGGAGAGCGAGAGGGAGTCGAGAGAGGGTGTCGAGAGAGGGAGTTGAGAGAGAGGGTCGAGTGAGGGGTTTGAGAGGGGGAGAGATGGGGAGAGGGGGGAGAGAGAGTGGGGAGAGAGGGGTGGAGAAAGGTGGGTCGAGAGAGAAGGGTTGAGAGCACGGGGTCGAGAGAGGGTGTCGAGAGAGTGGGTCGAGTGAAGGGGTCAAGTGAGGGGGTCGAGAAAGTGGATCGAGAAAGTAGGGGAGAGAGTGGGAGAGAGGGGTGAGAGAGAGGGGTGAGGTGGGGAGAGAGAGAGGAAAGAGAGGGGGGTCGAGAGAAGGGATCGAGAGAGGGAGGTCGAGAGAGGGAGGTCGAGAGAGGGGGTCGAGAGGGGGTCGACAGAGGGTGTGACAGAGGGTGTCACAGAGGGGGTGAGAGAGGGGGTGAGAGAGGGGGTGAGAGAGGGGTGAGAGAGGGGTGAGAGAATAGGGTAAGGCCGGGAGAGAGAGGGGAGAAAGTGGGGAGAGAGGGCGGAGAGAGTGGGGGCAGAGAGAGGGGGAGAAAATGATAGAGAAGGGAGAGAGAGTGAAGGGAGAAAGAGGGAGAGAGCGAGCTGTGAGCAAGAGAGACGGGCGAGAGATGGGGCGAGCGAGAAAGAAAGAGTGAGTGAGGGGACGGAATGCGAGAGAGAGTCTCGGAGATCGAGAGAGCGAAAACGATAAGGGGATGTGAGAGAGAAAGAGAAAGAGAGTAAGATAGAAAGAGGGGAGAGCGAAACAGGGAGAGATACAGGGCGAGCCAGTGAGAGAGGGACATGAGGGAGAGGCACGCGAGGGAGAGAGAGAGAGGTGCAAGTGTGAGTGAGCGAGGGGACGAAAATGCGAGACAGACTGAGAGATCGAGAGAGAGCATGATAAGGGGACAAGAGAGAAAGAGAATGAGAGTAAGATAGAAAGAGGGGGAGAGCGAGCTAGGGAGAGATACAGGGTGAGCCAGAGAGAGAGGGATGTGAGGGAGAGGCACGCGAGGGAGAGAGAGAGAGTTCGGTGAGAGACAGGGATGAGGTGGAGAGTGAGTGAGGGGGTTGGAGCAAGAGTGAGTGAGAGGGTGAGAGAGAGATAATGAGTGAGGGGAAGAGATTTGGAGAGAGAGGGTGAGAGGGGGTGAGAGAGAGAATGAGAGTGGGTGGGTGAGAGAGGGGATAGAGAAAAAGAGACAGAAAGTCAGAGAGAGATGTCCCAGGGAGGACCAGTACAGCAGAGGTGAAAGCAGGTCCCTCACAAGATGATGTGAATGAAGCCTAGAATGAAGCTGTTCCTTGCCCAGCTCTGTGTCTATGTCCTGTCTTCCAGGTCTGAATACAGAAGGTCACTAACCCCTCACTGTGCTGTTTACTGTGAGTGATCTTACCGGCTGCAGGATTTACTGAAGGCTCCAGACCTCCCTCTCCATGTCTCTCTGACTGACCAAGCGTCTTTGATGTGGTTATGGACGAGACAGGAGTTCGGAATTCGGCGAAGACAGGAACATCCTGATGACCTACAGGAGATAGAGAAACAGACAGAATGGGAAATTAGACTGATGCAGTGAGGTTTACACATGGAGAATGGCCCTGAGTCCCACAGAGATCTGGAAAATCCCAGTCTCCATTCTTAGCCTGTGCAGTTGCGTCTCTCTGGAGTGAGGAATTTCATTGGCTCAGGATCTGGAGTAACTGCAAGAGTGAGAGACACTGACAGAGGCAGCAATCAGACCCACACAGTGAGGGATACCACATGGAGAGAGACTGAGTGATATCACTGGAGTGCAGGAAGGTATCAGGATCACACAATGGTCATGATGAAAGGGTTGTGATTCATGGTGCACGGGGATCAGTACTCAGTGACAGGTGAGCTACGAGTGGGACAAGTGATGGCCTCGTGCTATTCTCACTCGACTGTTCATCCAGATGTTAATGCCGGTGTCCAGTATAACCCATCTAACTGCTTAATATCCTTTTAGGAAGGAAATCTATTATAGACAGCGGGTCTAGCCTACACATGATCCAGACCCAGAGCAGTGGGGTTGACTCTAAACTGCTCTCTGTAATCATTCAGCAAGGCACTCAGCTCAAGGGCAGCTCGGGGTGGGCATGCGATGCTGGCCAGCCAGAGACAGCAACATCCCATGAGTGAATTAAACACAACACTGCTGGGAGTTGTCCCTTAGGTTCCTTTTATATCTTTCCCCTCTCATCCTGAACCTAGGCCCTTCAGTTCTGGACTACCCCACCCCTGGGAGCAGTGTCCTGGCCAATCATGTCGGTAGGCTTATGGGCAGGACTTTAACCTGACAGATAGGATGCAGAGGATTCAGGTGAAAGGAACTTTCCAAATCCAAAGAGAAATGGCAATGTAGCTGAAGACAAGCAGAAAGGAACAGGAAGAGACAGAGTTTAATTGAAACTGTACATCAGTGAATTGGACTGTGACAAGAAATTGTGGAAAGAGTCAATTGTAATGTTCTTTTTTGGACTGGATAAAGTCTCTGCAATAAGGTGGATGGACTGGGGCACAGAGATAAATGAGATTTAGTGGTGACAGGGTGAACAAAAGGTGGAACATGAATATTCTATTGTTCACCTCCTTGAGGGATCTCTGGGAGAGCAGGATGGGTAACCCTGACAGTAATGGGTAACAAAGGCATTACAGAGAAAGCATTTGGCCTCAGATGATGAAGCTGAATCAGTCTGAATGCATATTCTGGGTAACACGTGTCAAAAACACAAGCAGGAGAACAGTTTAGAGGCTGCCTAACAGCATTTCATTGCTCAGACCTGTCACACATTCCAATGAATTCCTGTGTACTGCAAAGGCACTGTGATAATTCTGGGAGACTTCAGTCTTTGTATAATCTGGGACAGTCACATCGGCAAAAGTGATGTTCTCCGAACTCCTCTTTGAATGTTTGTGTCAGTGTTTCTTTGAATAACACATTGTGCAAACGGCCAGGGAGGTGACTATCTCAGATCGACCGTTGGGTGAGGACGCTGAGGGAAGGAGTAATGTCACACTGAGATATCCTCTGGGAAATTGTAGTGTAGTGGAATTAAGCGAGATGATGGATTTTTAAAGTGACCATAAAGCACACCCTACAATCACAACCTGACCAAGGTAAACAGGGGAAACAGTGAAGTGTATGGCTGGTAATGGACAGTGCAAAACATTTACAGTCATTGAGATGGACAGCACAGAAACAGGGCCTTCGGTCCAACTCATCCACGTCACCCACATATCCTAACATAATCTCGTCACATTTGCCAGCACTTGGCCCAAATCCCTCTCAACCCTTCCTGTTCGTATACCCATCCAGATGCCTTTTAAATGCAGTAATTGTACCAGTCTCCACCACTTCATCTGGCAGGTCATTCCATACACGCAACACCCTCCACATCAAAACGTTGTCCCTTAGATTCCTTTTATATCTTTCCCCTCTCATCCTGAACCTAGGCCCTCCAGTTCTGGACTATCCCACCCCAGGGAAAAGATCTTGTCTGTTAATCCTATCCATGCCTTTCATGGTTTTATAAACTTCCATATGGGTTACCCCGCAGCTTCAGACATTCCAGGGAAAGCAGGCCCAGCCCATTTAACCTCTCCTTGTAGCTCAAATCCTCCAACCCTGGCAGCATCTTTGCAAATCTTTTCTAAGCCCTTTCAAATTACACAATATTCTTCCGAGAGGGAGGAGACAAGAATTTCACACAATATTCCAAAGCTGGCTTATCCAATATCCTGTATAGCTACAACATGACCTCCCAACTCCTCTACTCAATGCACTGAACAGTAAACACAAGCATAACAAACTCCTTCTTCACTATCCTATCGACCCACATTTCTCCTTTCAAGGAACAATGAACCTGCACTCCAAGGTCTCTTTGTTCAGAAACACTCCCTGGGACATTAACATTAAGTGTATCAGTCCTGCGAAGAGTTGCTTTCCCAAAATGCAGCGCTTCTTATTTATCTGAATTAAGCTCCATCTCCCACTCTTCAGCCCATTGGCCCATCAGTTCACCATCCCATTGTAATGTGAAGTAACATTCTTCACTGTCCACTACCTGACTGATGCCTACCAAAGACTACAATTACCCCCTCCCTGACTGTTCCCTATCTAACACTGCACTCACACTCTCCCTGACTGATGCCGACACAACACTGCAATCTCCCCCTCCCTGACTGATCTCTAACTAGACTTAAATCACCCCCTCACTGACTGATCACTACCAAACACTGCAATCTTCCCCCAGACTGATCCTTTCCCAACACTGAAATCTCACCCCCTCATTAACTGATCCCTACCCAACACTCCAATATCCCCCTCCCTATCTGATGCCTACCCAACACTGCAATCTCCCCCTCCCTGACTGATCCCGACCCAACACTGCAATCTCCCCCTCCCTGACTGATCCCAACCCAACACTGCAATCTCCCCCTCCCTGACTGATCCCAACCCAACACTGCAATCTCACCTCCCTGACTGATCCCTACCCAACACTGCAATCTCCCCCTCCCTCACGGATCAGTAACTAACACTGCAATCTCCTCACCCTGAATGATCCCTACCCAACACTGCAATCTCCCCCTCCCTGACGGATCAGTAACTAACAATGCAATCTCCTTTCCCTAAATGATCACTACCCAACCCTGCCATCTCCCCCTCTCTGACTGATCCTGTCACAACATTGTAACCTCCCCCTTTCTGACTGATCCTTATCCAGCATTGCAATCACCCCCGCCATGAATGATCACTACTCAACACTGCAATCGCCACTCCCTGACTGATCCCTAACCAAGACTTAACCCCACCTCCCTGACTGATCCCTACCCAACACTTCATTCTCCCCCCGACTGATCCCAACCCAACCCTGCAATCTCCCCCTCCCTGCCTGATCCTGACACAACATTGTAACCTACCCCTTCCTGACTGATCCTAAACCAATACTGCACTCATCCCCTTCCTGACTGATCCCTATCCAATGCTGCAATCTCACCTCCCTGACTGATCCCTACCCAACACTGCAATCTCCCCCTCCCTGACGGATCAGTAATTAACACTGCAATCTCCTCTCCCTGACTGATCCCTACCTAACACTGTAATCACCCCCTCCCTCATTGATCCCTACCCAACCCTGCAATCTCCCCCTCCCTGACTGATCCCTACCCAACACTGCAATCTCGCCTCCCTGACTGATCCCAACCCAACACTTCAATCTCCCCCGACTGATCCCAACCCAACCCTGCAATCTCCCCCTCCCTGACTGATCCTGACACAACATTGTAACCTACCCCTTCCTGACTGATCCTAAACCAATACTGCACTCATCCCCTTCCTGACTGATCCCTATCCAACGCTGCAATCTCACCTCCCTGACTAATCCCTACCCAACACTGCAATCCCCCCCCCTCCCTGACGGATCAGTAACTAACACTGCAATCTCCTCTCCCTGAATGATCCCTACCCAACCCTGCAATCTCCCCCTCCCTGACTGATCCCTACCCAACACTGCAATCTCACCTCCCTGACTGATCCCTACCCAACACTGCAATCTCACCCTCCCTGACTGATCCCTACCCAACACTGCAATCTCACCTCCCTGACTGATCCTAACCCAACACTGCAATCTCCCCCTCCCTGACGGATCAGTAACTAACACTGCAATCTCCTCTCCCTGAATAATCACTACCCAACACTGTAATCACCCCCTCCCTGACTGATCCCTACCCAACACTGCAATCTCACCTCCCTGACTGATCCCTAGCCAACACTGCAATCTCACCTCCCTGACTGATCCTAACTCAACACTGTAATCTCCCCCTCGCTGACTGAACTCAAACCAACATTGCAATCACCTCCTCCCTGACTGATCCCTATCCAACACTGCACTCACATTCTCCCTGACTGATGCTGACACAACACTGCAATCTCCCCCTCCCTGACTGATCCCTAACTAGACTTAAATCACCCCCTCACTGACTGATCCCTACCCAACACTGCAATCTCCCCCTCCCTGACTGATCCCTACCCAACACTGCACTCAACCCCTCATTAACTGATCCCTACCCAACACTCCAATCTCCCCCTCCCTTACTGATCCTTACCCAACACAGCAACCACCCCCTCCATGACTGATCCCTACCCAACACTGTAATCTCCCCCTTCCCTGACTGATCCCTACCCAACACTGTAATCTCCCCCTCCCTGACTGATCCCTACCCAACACTGCACTCACCCCATCCCTGACTGATCCCTACACAACACTGCAACCTACCCCTCCCTGACTGATCCCTATCCAACACTCCAATCTCCCGCTCCCTGACTGACCCCTACCCAACACTGCAATCTCCCCCTCCCTACTGACCCCCACCCAACAAAGTAATCTCCCCCTCCTGACCCATATCTCCCAGATCAGGTCAGAGAGATGCAGGTATTAATAATTAATCCTCTCCTTTGTGTATTTGAGCTGAAAATGTGTTGCTGGAAAAGCGCAGGAGGTCAGGCAGCATCCAAGGAACAGGAGAATTGACGTTGTGGGCATCAGCCTTTCTTCAGAAAATTCCTGAAGAAGGGCTGATGCCCGAAACGTCGATTCTCCTGTTCCGTGGATGCTGCCTGACCTGCTGCACTTTTCCAGCAACACGTTCTTAGCTCTGATCTCCAGCATCTGCAGTTCTCACTTTCTCCTTTGTGTATTTGACTGTGGCAACATTGACATAACATTATGTGCTGTCAATCTCCAGAGTGTTCGATGGGGCACTTCGAGGAAGCTTTCCTCCAGATCTAAGTTCATTCTCAAACTAATCTGGAATATTTACATGAGAACCGTTTCAGTGATGATTCACTTTGAATCCTTTCTGTGCCTTGCTGTAGTTAGCTGGGAACACTGATAACCTGGGCAGCACTGTTCCTGGGAAGTTTGATGGGAGCCAGATTAAATAGAGATTTCTGGGTCCCATTCCTTCATATGGAAGAGATAAAGTCCCACAAGTGAACATTGAGATGCTGAGGGTGAAGTCCAGTTATTTCTAAAAACAAGGTAAACAACCTAACCAGAATGTTCGGACTGAGGTGACAGTGGGGGAGCACTTGGAACCAGTGATCACAGTTCTATTAATATTGTAATCATTGTGGAGTGAGACAGAATGTTCCCCAGGTGCTAATTCGACATTGGGACAAAGCACATTTTGACGGAATTAGCCAGCAGCTTGCAGGGGTTGGTTTGAGAAGTTTGTTTGCAGGCAACTGGACCTCTGGTAGGTGGAAGTTCTTTAAATGTGGGACAGCTACAGTTCAAGATCTGTCCGTTCCTGTGAGTGTGAAGAGCAAGGTTGGCAGGAATAAGGAACCCTGGATGACAAGAGACATTGAGGCTTTAACCAGAAAAAAAGTAAGCATGGCTCAGGTACAGGCAGCTGGGGTCAAGGGAACCCCTGGGGATACATAGGGGATACAAGAGTTTACTGAAGAAGGGAATCAGGAGGGCAGATGACCTTGGCTGAGAAGATTTGGGTGAATCCAAAGAGATTCTTGAATTATATTAAAGGACAAAGAATAACTAGAGAGAGACCAGGACCATTCAAGGACCAAAGTGGACATGTTTGTGCAGAATCGCAGGAGTTATTTCTCCTCTGTTTTGAGCGTGGAGAAGGACATGAAGGCTTGGGAAATTGGGGAAGTTAGTGATGATCTCTTGGGGATAGTCCATATCACAGGAGAGGAAATGTTGAATGCATTAGAATGTATGAATATGGATAAATGTCCTGATCCTGACCAAACATATTCAACAACACTGCAAGAGGCAAGAGAAGAAATTGTGGGGTCCCTGGCTGAGCTTTTTGCATCATCGTTAGCCACGGGTGAGGTCTCAAAGATTGGAGGGCAGCAAATGTTGTGCCCTTATTCGAGAAGGGCTGCAAAGAAAAAGCTGGAACAAGAAATCAGACAGCTGAACGTGTGTGGTCAGTAAGTTACTTGAGAAGATTCTGAGAGATTAGATGTACATGCATTTGGAAATACAGATTTTGATTGGGAGTAGTCAGCATAGCCTTGTGCGTGGGAGACCATGCCTCACAAATTTGTTAGTGTTCTTTGATGAAGTGATCAGGAAGTTTGACGAGCAGACTCTACAGATGTGTAGACATGTAGACTCTACAGATTTCAGGAAGGCCTTTGATAAGGTTCCACATGGTACCTTGCTCTGGAAGGTTAGATCGCATGAAATCCAGGAGGCGTTGGCAAACTGGGTATACAACTGCCTGATAGCAGGAAGCAGAGGGTAACAGTCAGACTGGAGGCCTGTGACTAGTGGTGTGCTTCAGTGGTCATAGAATCATAGAATCCCTCCTCTGTGGAAACAGGCCCTTCAGCCCAACAAGTCTAATGGCCCTCTGAAGATTATTCCTCACAAACCCATTCCCCTACCCTGTTAATCTACATTTACCGCTGACTAATGCAACTTACTTACACGTCCATGAACACTATAGGCAACTGAGCATTGCCAGTTTACCTGACCTGCACATCTTTGGGTTGTGGGAGGAAACCGGAGCACCCAGAGGAAACCCACGCAGCCACGGGGAGAATGTACAAACTCAGTTGGTGTTGCATGATGTCTCAGTTATTGTCACTGCTGCCGCAAAGTGCCAAGGACCCGGGTTGGACCCCAGCCTCGGGTGACTGTGTGGAGTTTACACATTCTCCCTGTGTCTGCTTGGGTTTCATTTGGGTGCTCCGATTTCCTCCCACAATCCAAAAATGTGCAGGTCAGATGAATCGGCCGTGCTAAATTGTCCATAATGCTAGGTGCATTCATCAAGGGTAAATATTGGGTAAGGAGAATGGCTCTAGGTGGGTTACTCTTCAGCAGGTCGGTGTGGACTTGTTGGGCCAAATGGCCTGTTTCCATACTGTAGGAAATCTAACCCTAACAGGATCTAACCCACACAGACCATCCTGTGAGGTTGGAATTGAACCCAGGACCACAGTGCTGTGAGACAGCAGTGCTAACCACTAAGCCACTGTGCCACTGGGCTGGTCAGTGCTAGGCCCATTGCTGTTTGTTATCTATATAAATGATTTGGATGAGGATGTTTAAGGCATGATTAGAAAGTTTTCAGATTACACTAAATGAAGTGAGGAAGGTTCGCATCAATTGCAACAGGGCCTTGATCAGCTGGGGAATTGGGCTGAGAAATGGCAAATGGAGTTTAATACAGACAAGGGCGAGATCTTGTATTTTGGAAAGACAAATCAAGACAGGGGTTTCATGGTGAATGGTAGGGCCTGAAGGAGTGTCGTGGAACAGAGGGACCTTGGATTCCAGGAGGACGGTTCTCTGAACTCAAGGAGACAGGGCAGTGAAGAAGGCTTTTGGCACACTGGGCCCTTCACCAGTCAGGGCATGGAATATCGAAGTTGGGAAGTTCTGTTGTAGTTGTGCAGGATGTTAGTGAGGCCGCACTTGGAGTATTGTGGTCAGTTTTACCAACCTTGCTATAGGAAGGATGTTATTAAACTGGAAAGAGGACAGAAGAAATTTACAAGGATGTTGCCAGAACTCAACTAGACAGTTATAGAGAGACAAGTTAGGACATTTTCTATAGTGTGTAAGAGACTGACGGTGGGGGTGTGGGGGGGGGGGGGGAGGAATGTCCTTATAGAGGTGTATAAGATCATGGGAGGCATGGATGAGGTGAATGCATTCAGTCTTTATCCAAAGTTTGGGAATCGAGGACGAAAGGGCATCAGTTTCAGGTGAAAGGGGAAAGATTAAAAGGGAACCTGAGTGTTTTACCCATACCGAATGAACTACCAGTGGAAGTATTCGAGGGGGATACATTTAATAAAATTTAAAATGCACTTGGACAAATACATGGATAGGAACGTATTGGAAGGATATGGGCTAAGTGCAGGGAAACGGGGTTAGTGTGGATGGGCCAGTTTGGGCCAAAGAGCCTGTCTCCATGCTGGAGAACTCTATGTCTCTATGAACATACCCGCCTGTCCCATAATACAGAAGCGGCTAAAGCAACATGAACACGAGCCGGGACAAATGTGAAACAGTCCTGCAGAATTTCACAGGAAGCCAGCCTGGCCTTGCAGTGAAGGATTCCTGGCACAGGAGCTGTGGTGAGATGCCCATAGAGAACTGGGGAAAGATGCTGGAAAGCTCACTCCACTGCCGATAGCCTGGAGGACCCCCGGCCTGGATAAGGCAGCTGGGATCCGGTCACCCCAGGGAAACCTACAGGCTGTGACCGAGCTAGGTCTCTGACACAATGAGCAGGACAGAACGTTGCAGGAAAATCTCACCCACATGGTACTACTCCAGTTCCAATTGGGAAGAGCCCAATCCAGTGAAAGGAGGGTCTCTGGGGATGGGGAGGCAGCCTCAGGTTACATTGACAATCTGGAAGGACAGTGTATGAGCTCCAAGCAGCTGCATGGGTCCTGTACACCTGCAACATGGAGCAACACACATCAGGCCTTAGTAGGAGGTGCCAGGAGGAAATACAATCCCTAGGGAACCAGGACTCCTCCCAGAATGGGATAATGTGTGCCTTTGGGGTTCTACCTCCCCAGGGAGATAACGACAGGCCCCACACTGACACATCCACACCCTCCCACAGATGAAAACTCCCACTGCCTGTCTCCCTGGTAACTGCACCTTTTGCCCCCAGCCCTGAGACACAGCCGAACTCAGATTCCATGAACCCTGTGGTTACCCAGTGTCAAACAGCTGATGGACTTACTCCTATACAACCATTCCAGGTACCCAGCTGGTAGGCAGCTCCAAAACGATCCCGTCTCCGTCCCAGATATATGTTTGGATGAGATTGACCGACAGTCTGTCATACACAGAGTGGATGCTGAGGAGCAAACCAAATTAATCGACATGTGCCTAAGTCCAACAGGCCATTCAGCTCTCACTGAGGGCCAACAGCTCGGGAGGGGCATCTGTGATGTGATGAAATCAGCCGTCCTCACTGCTCGAGGGCAGGATAAGGCAGATTCTTTAGAGGCGCTACATAGATGCAGAACAACAACCAGCGGATTGTCCCTCCCCCTCCCCCCGTCAGCTTCCCCCGGAGACTCTGGGTCCTTTTTCTGGGCTTTCAGGGATATGACCTGAACCTCTCTTCGCAATGAGAAACTGGGCCCGAGCCTTTGTCTCCCGTGTCTCAGAAAGAAGGAGGGACACCTGGGATTCGACCCCTAAGTTGCCCTCTGTAATGAGATTCTAGATTAGAGTGGTGCTTGAAAAGCACAGCAGTTCAGGCAGCATCCGAGGAGCAGTAAAATCGACGTTTCGGCCCAAAGCCCTTCATCAGGAATACAGGCAGAGAGCCTGAAGGTTGGAGAGATAAATGAGAGGAGAGTCGGGGTGGGGAGAAAGTAGCATAGAATACAATAGATGAGTGGGGATGGGGATGAAGGTGTTAGGATGGGGGGAGGGTGGAGTGGATAGGTGGAAAAGAAGATAGGCAGGTAGGACAGGTCATGGGACAGTGCTGAGCTGGAAGTTTGGAACTGGGGTAAGGTGGGGGAAGGGGAAGTCGACATTGATGCCCTGAGGCTGAAGTGTTCCGAGGAGGAAGATGAGGCGTTCTTCCTCCAGGCGTCTGGTGGTGAGGGAGCGGCGGTGAAAGAGGCCCAGGACCTTCATGTCCTCGGCAGAGTGGGTGGGGGAGTTGAAACGTTGGGCCACGGGGTGGTGGGGTTGATTGGTGCGGGTGTCCCAGAGATGTCCCCTAAAGTGCTCAGCTAGGAGGCGTCCAGTCTCCCCAATGCAGAGGAGACCGCATCGGGAGCAACGGATACAATAAATGATATTGGTTGGTGTGCAGGTAAAACTTTGATGGATGTGAAAGGCTCCTTTAGGAACTTGGATGGAGGTGAGGGAGGAGGAGTGGTTGCAGGAGGCTTGGGCCCTCTGCTAATTAATCGCTGAATACGAAATAAACTTTAGGGATTTCCACATTGTGTTACAGGAGCTCAGGGATCACAGGCGATTGGTCGGGTTTCCCCGAGAACGGGTGTATGGTCGTGAGATACTGAGCACACAGCCCGGACAAGGGGTCAGAGTTCAGACAGTGATACCTCAGGAAGCACATCAGGAAAAATTCTCAGAAACAAAATTAAAAACGGGCTGAGACCAGGAGGGAAGGCACCTCCCACAGCTTGTCCCATACACATCAGGCTCTTGTAATGGGCTAGTCATTAAACTCACAGGGAATTCCTTGTTCACTAACATTTACCACAAACTGACACTCATCATAATAAATACATCAGGGGTACAGTAACCAGAATGGCGTCCTTCCTCATTAAAATTATTATGTTCCCAATTGGCCCACAGGATAATGGGATGAAGGGCAGGGAAATATGAGGAAAAACCCAGAACAGTAATTAACAGATGAATGAAAAGAGAACTCCTTAATGATGTAGCCACGGTATACAGGGCAGGAGTGTTACCGGTCAGTACGTTGACTTTGCTAATTTGGAGAATAAACTCAGGATCCTGACCCAACAACTCTCTAATGAGCTTGAGAATGACTGAATAAAGGAACCCCAGGGGAGAGTGCAGGTAAGTGGAGTTGAAATGCCCATCCGCCATGATTGAATGGTGGAGTGGACGCGATGGCCCGAATGGCCTTACTTCCACTCCTAAGTCTTATGGTCTTATCTTCAGACCATGGGACAACTAGTGGAACATCAGGTTAACCATCACTTAGAGACCAAACTGGAGGGTCACACCAAAACAATTATCCAGATCATCCAGGGCCCAAGCAGAGGTGACGGTGAGCAGTTAAACCACACTCTGTGCAGTATCTACGGTAACAGAATGATGGAACAGCTGAAGGAGGAACTCAGGTGGGCCAGCCAAGGGAATATCCCATCCTGGATTCGTGACAAAGAGCGTAAATATTTGTTCCAGGAGAACACCTACACGAACATCTCTCACTGTGAGTGACCAATGGCTGGGTAAATAACAGCTGTCAGGACACTCTCGTTGGGACACCTGGGCTTGGTACGAGGGATTCCAATTAACTCAAGTGACAAAGTTAGGACAAAGTCCAAATTATCGGAGTTGTATAAAAAAAGGTATTTGGATGGGCGACCATGATTTCCTCCCACTTTCTGTGGAGATAGAGGGAACATTGACAGGGACCATACTTACATAATGTGAAGGACCAGGTCATACCATGACATTCCTATAGCCCGTTATCCAAGAATTCGGCTCTTCTCACATCGGCTGTGGTCCTAACCGCACTCACCTTCATATATCTCGGGATACTGGTGGTTAGGATTGCAGGCTGTGACAGATGGGTACGATCATGGTGAATAATGCCTGGACACACCCCCAGGGACTGGAAGGTAGATGGAACTCCCCGGGTGATCACTTTAGTTTCATTCATTTGCAGTGTTTGAGTGTTCCTGGCTGGAGCAGTATTGATTTCCTGCCCATAGTTGCCATTACGACAGATTGGCCATGTTAAATTGCCCATTGTGTCAAGGGATATTCGGGCTAGCTGGAATAGCCATAGGAAATGCGGGGTTTCAGGGATATCATCGAGGGAGTGGGTCTGACTTGGATTCTCTTCAGAGGGTCATTGTGGACTCAGTGGGCCGAACGGCCTGATTCAGTTTTGTCAAGATTTTTTGATATCACTTATCAGCCATAAGACCATCAGTTTGACCAATGTACACAATGGCTTTTGCACAGACAGCTGGCTACTCTGACAACAAGCATAACCAGCTAATAAAATTAGGTTTGTAATTTATTGCATAAGCTTCTTTTCTTTCCTTTCAAGTGGATGAGTTGGGGGGAGATGTCACAACCTCCTGGCTAAAACACAGATAGACAGCGAAGGTTTATTGGCCAAGGAAATCTCCCAAATCACAAAACCCGCACACCAGGCACAGCGCAAACACAGCATAATGTAAAAGGCAACAGTTATTCTGGACAGAGGTGTCTACCAAACAATGTGGGCCCAGACAGGAAGGCACTGGGTCCTGCTACACAAAGAAACTAACAGCAACAAGCCATCCAAATGATTGGCAATGCTTCAAACTAGTAACGGATTCTCCTAATTGGCCAGAACGATAAAAGTGCCGGAAAACCATCCAGAAATGAACAAAAACAGGGTTTATCTGCAAACTGATTGCCTGAATCTCTGGAGTCCTTCTGAGGAGACCAGCATGGCAAGAGACAGAGACCATCTGACTATCCAGAGAGAGAGAGGAAGAGAGAAAAGAGTTTGGCAGACCAAGAGGCAAAACCAGGTGGAGAGAGAGAGAGAGAGGCTGAAGCAAAACCCAGGAGCATGGGAGAGAGGGAATGTGAAAAACCATTGAGAGAGAGTGGAAACCAACTGGAATAACGAGTGTACCCCTTCAGTCTGTCCATGTTTTAACTCCTGTTTGTCTCAGTCTGACTTCCCCTTCTCTCCCTCTCTCTGTCCTCTCTCCCTCTGCTCTTCTGTCTCTCTCTCTCTGTCTGTCTTTCTCTCACTCTCTCTCTTTCCCTGTCTCTCTCTGCCCATCTTTCTCCTACCCGCCTTCTCCATCCCCACACTCTCGATCTCTCTCTCCCTTTTTCTCACCCTCCATTTCTGTTATTCACTATTTCAAACCTGAAAGATCTCACCTAATTTTGAACCTCCTCAAAAATACAATGCCCCCATTTTCACTCTCCTCCCAAATATCCCCTCCCAAATAATTGCCCCACCAAATATTTCGCTGCCCCCAACATTGCTGTGAGCCCCACTCCTTGGGGCAGCGGGAAATGAGTGGAAAAGTGTGGAGCTGGAAAAGCCCAGCAGGTCAGGCCTGAACCATCGACTCTCCTGGCTGACCCGCTGTGCTTCTCCAGCTCCACACTTTGTAACTTTGACTTTCCAGCATCTGCAGTCCTCACTTTCTCACACAGGTAAATGAGTTTGGGTTGACTGCCTCGCCTGTGGCTGTTTTAGTGCACAGCAATTTCCCAGTGCCAGAATTACAGGTTTGCATCACATATGGAGTCTTTTCTGCCCATTCCCCTCCCCTCCCCCATTAAATGAACCTGGTCCTGTTCAGGATCCTCAGGATTGGCCCCTGAATGGCCTCACTGACTATCCTTTCTGTGGAGACCTCTTCTCTGTCCTGTCTCAGACTTTGCATCTCATGCTATCCCTCCCTCAATTTCTCTCTCTCTCTCTCTGACAACAGACCCTCCTTTCTCCACCAACCCCAAAATCCCATCAAACACTCCTCCTGTCTCTGGCTGTCCCACTCCCTCCTTGTCTCCCACTCTCCCCCTTCCCATGCAGACCCACAGCTCCTGGGCTGGAGGACATGGTGCAGATACTAACACAGCAAGATCCCACTCTGCAACCATTCTCTAGCCACACACACTGCCCTTCTCCTTCCATATGTGTCCTTCTTCTTCTCCCTGTCTCTCTCACTCTGTCCTTCTCTCACTCTCTCCGTCTCCCTGTCTCTCATTGCCCACCTCTCTCTCTCCTCACTTTCTCCATCCCCACTCTCTTCATGTCTCTCTCTCTCTTTTTATCACCCTTCCCTTCTCTTTTGCTTGATTTCAGACTCAATGAGGAGAGTAATTTATGTCCCTTACACTCACCCCCTCCCCACGGTGTGGGTAAAACCCGGAAGAGACTAGGAAAAGGTTGATCCCCCTGCATTAACTGTACTGCATCCAGTGACAAAGAGACAAACTCTTCTCAATGTACCTTCCCCAGTCACTGGGACAGAGCAGAGAGGTCCAGGGAGAAAGAGGAAGAGAAACTACAAGAGATAAAGAGAGATGAACAGACAGACAGTGAAAGGGAGGGAGAGAACAAGAGAAAGACAGGCAGACATTGGGAGGGAGAGAAAGTGAGAAGAACTGAAAGAGAGCAGGGTAGAGGCAGAGAGAGAAAGGGGGGAGAGAGAGAGAGAGAGAGAGAGTAAAACCCCAGGAAGAGAAATACAATGTCAGACAGATACAAGGTGAAAAAGGGAAGGCGAAGACATGGAGAGAAGGTCAGATAGACAGCAAGAGAGAAAAACCAGGGAGAGATATAGGACACAGAGAGAGAGGATTTGCAGCAGCAGAGAGATAGAGCTGAGAGAGTTTGGTGGTGGTGGGGTTCTGCTGCGATGCAGCGAGAATGATGTACTGACAAGATTGGCAAGATCCCACAGAGGTGAGAGAAAGTTGCAGAGAGAGATGAGCAAGATGTTGGTTTTGTAAAAGATTGAATGATTCAGCATTCCTGAAAAACATGGTGCGGTGACAAAGTGGTAGAGTGTTGAAGGAAGGGAATCTACAGGGAAATATCAACAGGGCAGAGATGTGAAGAATTTTGAGAGATAGGAATTGAAGGAAAGATGTGGGAGAGAGAACTGGGAACACAGAAATAGACATGAGAGGTCTCATGGGAGTGGGAAGCAGTGAGATCGGTGGGATCAGACTGTGGAGCTTCCCTCTCTCTAGCATTTTGCGCCTTTGTCTCTCCTTAGTATAGAGCTCGCCCCTTGTGGTAAAATTCCCAGAAACAGCCTGAACTCGTGTGTGTGTGCATTTGCGTGTCTGTGTCTGTGTGTGCGTGTGCGTGTGTTCACTATCTCTGGTTCCAGCTTCTGTCTGATGATTCCTTATAGCAGAATAATTTGATTCTCTCTGTCTTTGCACTCTCCTGGTTTCAGCTCCCAAATCAAATGCTCAATCATTCACGATCCTATTGAATAGTAGAGCAGGCTCGAGGGGCTGAATGGTCTCCTCCTGTTCCTATTTCGGATGGTCTTATATTCTTAACACTATCTCCCAGCTCTTGGTCCCCACACTGGAGGTTATGACTCCACAAGGCCCTGATCTGTAGAGTGCTGCACTCTTCCGTGAGTCCCGGAGGGAACCAGCCTGATTTGGATTGGAGTTGCAGCCTCTCAGTGAGAAGTGAAATTTCCTCGAGATTCCCCTCAGTCTCTCACTGTAAGGTGGAGCAGGCCAGTCTCGGGGAAGCAAACAACAGGCCAGGTCTGCCCTGTCCTCCAGCTCCATTTCAGAAGGCCACATGGGAGGGGCTTGTTTCCTTCATCAGCTTCCCGTGCTCTCCCTTCTGGGTTAGGGTGGGGGCTGAATGGCCTTGCTCGTGGCTCCTATTGAGGTGCAGGCTGGCAATGATTGGGTTATACAGTGCATGCCCCTGAGTGAGATCGGTTAGCTCAGTTGGTTTACCACACTAGCTGAAGTTACACTGAAGGACTCTCCTTCACAACTTCTCCCCTCAGCTGGGCCATGGTGACCCTCTGATTAAATCCCCACCAGACACCGGTCTCTAGTGAGGAGCTGTCCCATGCTCTGGTAAGACTATGGTGACATTACATTGGTTTGTACCTGGGGCACTGTGTGCAGGACTAGTTACTGCATTGCCAGAGGGATGTTAGTGTCTGGGGAGCTTTACTGGATGAATCCCCACCGGAATGAACAGCACTCTCTTTCCCCCAGTTAAGTCACTCTTGCAGCTTTTGTGTCTTTGGAGACACAAGGACCAATTCACCTGAAACAGCAGCTGGATTTTATATTCATGGGCACCTGATAAGATTGGCGAGTTTACACACACTCTCTCTCACACACACATACGCACACAGACACACGCTCCCTCAAACACACACAGACACACTCTCACAGACACATACACATAGGCACAACTCTCTCTCACACACACAGGCACACTCTCACACAGACACATGCTCCCTCAAACACACACAGACACACTCTCAGACGCACATACACATAGGCACAACTCTCTCACACACACATACACACATAGGCACACTGTCTCTCACACACATACACAGATGCACTCTCTCGCACAAGCAAAGACACACACACACACACAGACACACTATCACACACAGATACACTCTCTCTTTCAGACACACATATGCACACTATTTCTCTCTCACAAACACACATCGACACACACTCACACACACAGACACACTCTCTCTTTCAGACACACAGGCACACTATCTCTCTCACAAACACATACACACACACTCTCTCTCACACACATTCTCACATGCACACACTTTCACTCTCTCACATACACAGACACTATCTCACACACATGCACACACAGGCACACACTCTCTCTCACACACACACATGAACACAGACACACGCTCCCTCAAACATACACAGACACACTCTCACACACTCTCTCACACACACATACACACTCTCTCTCACACACACACGTGGACACACACTCTCTCTTACACACTCACACACACAGACACACTCTCTCTCACACACACTCTCACTCACACACTCTCAAACACCGTCTCTTACACACTCAGACATGCACACTCTCTCTCTTACGCATTCTCTCACACACACACTCTTTCACACACTCTCTCACACACAGACACACTCATTCTCCATACACATGCACATAGACACACTCTCTCACACACGCATACACACTCTCTCTCTCACGCACATACACAGTCCTTCTCACACAGAGACACATTGTCACACACATAGACACACAGACACAATCTCTCACACCGACCTCTCTCACACACAGACAAACACACTCTCTCACACATACACACACACACACCCTCAAACACACACACAGATTCACACTCTCACATGAACATGCACTTTCTCTCTCACGCACATATACAGACACACAGAGATACACATGCATCCACTCTGTCGCACACACAAACACGGGCAGTATCTCTCTCTCTCTCTCTCTCTCTGTCTCTCTCTCTCTCTCTCTCTCTCTCTCTCTCTCTCTCTCTCTCTCTCACACACACACACACACACACACACACACACACACACACACACACACACACACACACCTGTGAAGGCATGCTTGAGGTATTGCTGGAGAAATGATTTCTCCGAGGACTGAACCCTGATCTCACATGATGACTGCTCCAGGGAGACAGACAGCAGCGACAGATGACTTGTTGGATCTTCCTGTGCACCACCTCTTGCATCGACAGCATTAGTCTGTTTGGGTGCCTGCTTTTCTAAAACGTCTCCAAGCGACAAGTAACAATAGATTGAGGAAAGTTTTCCCCCAAACCATGTTTCAGACACATGCTGCTGTTATTTTTCACGGATTGTTTAAAATGATCTGAATCTTCTGAAATGGGGAGTGGCTTCCATTTCAAATTACAACACCAGAGTGCCTCGGGGAATTGCATCTGTTCCTTTCTACCCTCTGCACTCTGTACCGCCAGATAGTTCTCCCTCAGTACCTCAGAAAGTGTTCCCTCAATACCTCAGAAAGTGCTCCCTCAATACCTAAGAAAGCATCACTTTGTTGTGTTTAACACCCAAAACCCCTCAGACAGTAGCTCCACAAAACATTCACATCCTCAACATTTCAGGATGCAGCCCAGCTCCCCCTCTCAGATTGCGTTCAAACCCCTTCAGACTGGAAGGACCCACATCCACCCCTGTCCAAGATTGGAGCCCAGATCCCCAGAACATTACTAATCTCTCTGGATTAATTTTAGAATTCCTACAGTGTAGAAGCAAGCCATTCCGTCCATTGGCTCCACACTGACTGTCTGAACAGCATCCCACCCAGACTCACATCCTCTACTCAATCCCTGTAATGCTGAATTTCCCATGGCATCTTTGGGCGGTGGGAGGAAACTGGATCACCTGGAGGGAACCCGCACAGATACAGAGAGAATGTGTAAACTCCACACAGACAGTCACCGGGAGTTAGAATCAAACCACTGAGACACCGTGCTGTCCTCTCTCCTTGGATGCCATGTCATCCAACCTTTTACTAAGCAGTCTCCCATGTGAAACCTTCACATCTGTCTCCTTGGTCATCCCTTCAAAAGCTTTATCAAGTTGGACACATTATTTCCACAAACAAAGCCATGCTGACCATCCCTAATCAATTCTTGCTTTTCCAAATGCATGTAAATTGTGTCTCAGAATGCCGTCCAACAGCTTACCCCCCACTGCCATCAGGCTCACAGCTCCATAGTTCAATGGCTGTTCCTTGCAGCCTTACTTCAATAATGACACATCATTAATCACCCTCCAGTCTTCAGGCAGCTCACCCGTTTCCACTGATCGGTCCATCTGACAAGGTCATCTCCATCCTTCTGTAATCTAAGGCTATCATCCTCAGTATTTATCACCCAACCAATCTTCATATCATTCATGAACCCACTGATTAACCCTCCAAAATTCAAATCTAAATCTTTTCAATCAACCACATCAGCAAGACCCCAACAGTGAGACATGAATAGACAGAGATTTCTAACTGGGCCATCACTGTCTGCTTCCTGCCACTCAGCATTCTGCGCCAAATTCCTTGGATCTTGAGTTTTTATGTTCACTATCAGTTTCCAGTATGGATCCTGATAAAAGCCTTACTGACCTCCAAGCAGGCGACAGGAAAGCATTGCCTTTATTTACATAGCTAGTCACCTGCTTAAAAAGTGCAAACCCATTGGTCAGACCTGACCTCCCCTTAACACAACCATTCTGACTGTTCTTCATGAACACCAGTCTCTTTAAATGCTGATTAATTCTATCTCCCAAAATGGTTCTAATAGACGTCCCACCAACGATATTAGCCTGACTGGCTTGTAGCTGCCTGATATATCTCCTGCTCCTTTTTGAATAACAGTACCACATGGTCAGTCCGACGACACCTCTCCTGTAGCCAGAGGGGATTTGAAAATGTTTGCAAGTGTACCTGCTCCTTCCTCCATCACCTCATTCGGTAAACTGAGATACATTTCCACCGTCTTTGGGGATTTATTGGGTTGTAAGAAGGCCAGACCACCCAGAACCTTCTCTCTCTCTCTCTCTCTCTCTCTATGCTAATTCATTTAATTGTATCACAGAGCATCTCCACGATTTCATATCAACACTTTCCCAATGAACATTGACAAAATGTATCTATTCACTGTAGCCTCTGGGTCCATGCACAAATTTTCACTGTGTTCCACAACCTACTCTTTCTCTCATTATCAATTCACCCGTAATGTCACTGTAAGGTACTTTCAGATTTTTATTTCCCCTCTTAGCACTCCTCTCTCCCAGGCAATTAGCCTGCGATATGATTTGGAGGAGTGTGGGATGTCATTCTGGATGTGGAGTAGCATTGGGAAGCTCAGAAATAAGGAACACACGACTGTGCTGAGTGTTGGACAGTGGGATTCATTTGGGATGAGCACATTGAAGCTGAGGAATAAACCTCAGCCCTGCAGTATGAAAATATCCCTTTGAGCTGGCAGGTCAGTCACACGAAACGAAAACTTGATCCCTGGGAAAAGAGGGTGGTAACCAAATGAAGACGGTCTGTTTGAACACAGTCTCTGGAATCTGGACGTGGGAATCATTGCTGAGCAGGGTATGTAGGAAGCAGAGGCAGAAATGTACTGAACAATTTCAGATATTCCTCGGAGATCACAAGATATGTGAGCAGAAATTAGGTAATTCAGCCCATCTGATAGTGTGGCACTCACTCAGTCCTGACTCTCTTACAATGCAGGTATCCCCCAGACTGATGCGCTGACAGTGCAGCACTCCCTCAGTAATGATCCTCTGACAGTGTGGCGCTCCCTCAGTACCGACACTCTGAAAGTGCAGCGCTCCCTCAGTACTGACCTTCTCACAGTGCAGCACTGCCCCCAGATTGATCCTCTGACATTGCGGCAATCCCCCATTACTGACCCCCTGATAGTGCAGCACTCCCTCAGTAGTATCCTCTGACAGTTCAGCACTCCCTCAGTACTGGCCCTCTGACAGTGCAGCACTCCCTCAGTAATGACCCTCTGACAGTGCAGCACTCCCTCAGTAATAACCCTCTGACAGTGCAGCACTCCCTCAGTAATAACCCTCTGACAGTGCAGCACTCCCTCAGTAATAACCCTCTGACAGTGCAGCACTCCCTCAGTAATGACCATATGACAGTGCAGCATTTCCACAGTACTGACCCTCCGACAGTACGGCATCCCCGCAGTGCTGACTCTCTGACAGTGCAGCCCTCCCTCAAACTGACCCTCTAATAGTCCAGCACTCCCTCAGAACTGACCCTCTGACAGTGCAGCTCTTCCTCAGTAATGACCGTCTGACAGTGCGGCACTCCCTCAGTAATGACCCTCTCACAGTGTAGCAATCCCTGAGTACTGACCCTCTCACAGTGCGGCGATTCCTCAGGACTGACCCTCTGATAGTGCAGTGCTCCCTCAGTACTGACCCTCTGACAGTGCAGCTCTCCCTCAACACTGACCCTCTGACAGCGCGGTGCTCCCTCAGGACTAACCCTCCAACAATGCAGCTCTCAACAGTACAGACCCTCTGACAGTGCAGCACTTCCTCAGTACTGACCCCTGACAGTGCAGCACTACCCTCAGTACTGACCATCTGACAGTGCAGCACTCCCTCCGTACAGACCCTCTGACAGTGCAGCACTCCCTCAGTACTGACCCTCTTTCAGTGCAGCACTCCCTTGGTACTGACCCTCTGACAGTGCAGCACTCCCTTGATACTGGCCCTCTGACAGTGCAACTCTCCCTCAGTACTGTTCCTAAGACACTGCAGCACTCCCTCAGTACTGACCCTCTGACAGTGAGGCATTGCACGTATACTGACCCTCCCACAGTGTGGCACACCTTCATACTGACTTTCAGATAATGCGGCGCATTCTCTCATCATTCTGAACTTCCTCAGGACTGACCCTCTGACACTGCAACAGCCCCTTGGCCCTGCGCCCCTGACGGCGCTGCAATCCCTCAGTACTGACCCTCTGACAGTGCAGCACTCCCTCAGTACTGATTCTCTGACAGTACAGCACTCTCTTTGTACTGACATTTCTACAGTGTGGCATTCCCTCAGTACTGATACTCATACAGTGTGGCATTCCCTCAGTACAGACCCTCCGACAGTGTAGCACTCCCTCAATACAGATGCTCTTACAGTGTAGCACTCCCTCGGTACTGACCCTCCGAAAACGTGGCATTTTCTCAGTACTGACTCTCCGACAGAGCAGAACTCCCTCAGATCTGACACTCTGACAGTGCAGCACTGCCTCCTTCCTGCACTTCTGATAACCAGCAATGCCTCAGTACTGACCCTTTGGCAGTGTAGCACTCCCTCAGTGCTGACCCTTTGGCGGTGCAGCTCTCCCTCAGTACTGACCCTCTGAAACAACACTCCCTCAGAACTGACACACTGACCATGTAGCGCTCCCTCAGTTATGACCCTTTGAGTGTATATCACTCTCTCAGTACTGACCCTCTGGCAATGCAGCAATCACTCAGGACTGACTGTCTGACACATAGTGTGGTGGCCCCTCAGTACTGACCCCCTCACAGCGCGGTGATCCCTCAGCACTGACCCCCTCACAGTGCGGTGATCCCTCACTACTAATCCCCTCAGAGTGCGGTGCTCCCTCAGTTCTTACCCTTTCACAGTGCAGCGCTCCCTCAGTAGTAACCCTCTCACAGTGCGACACTCTGACAGCATGGCCATCCATTAGTACTAAACCTCAGAGAGTGCGCACTTCATAATTACTGACTCTCACTGCACAGCAATCCCTCCGTCCTGAACCTCTGGCAATGCTGCACTCCCTCCGTACTGATACTCTGACAATGCTGCACTGCCTCCACACTGATCCTCTGACAATGCTGCACTCCCTCCACACTGAACCTCTGACAATGCTGCACTCCATCCACACTGATCCACTGACAATGCTGAACTCCCTCCACACTGATCCTCTGACAATGCTGCACTCCCTCCACACTGATCCTCTGACAATGCTACACTCCCTCCACACTGACCCTCTGACAATACTGCACTCCCTCCACACTGATCCTCTGACAATGCTGCACTCCCTCCACACTGATCCTCTGACAATGCTGCACTCCCTCCACACTGACCCTCTGACAATGCTGCACTCCCACCACACTGACTCTCTGACAATGCTGCACTCCCACCACACTGACTCTCTGACAATGATGCACTCCCTCCATACTGATCCTCTGACAATGCTGCACTCCCTCCACACTGATCCTCTGACAATGCTGCACTCCCTCCGTACTGATCCTCTGACAATGCTGCACTCCCTCCACACTGATTGTCTGACAATGCTGCACTCCCTCCATACTGATCCTCTGATAGTGATGCACTCCCTCAGTACTGACTCTCTGACACTGTGGAAGTGGCCCTATACTGACCCTCCGACAGTGGGGCCCAATCTCAGGTGAAAACCTCTGACAGTACAGCACTCCATCATAACTGAACCTCTTACAGTGCAACACTCCCACAGTACTAACCCTCTGACAGTACAGCACTCCCTCATACTGACTCTCTGACAGTGCAGCACTCCCTCAGTACTGACCCTCTGACAGTGCAGCACTCCCTCAGTACTGACCCTCTGACAGTGCAGCACTCCCTCAGGTCTTCCTGATAATTTCAGATATGATAGAGTTAGAACCAACAATGTTGGCATCATGAACCTGTTAGCTGAGGTAACTGACCCCCCTTTGTAGCAGAGTGATTCAATCCCTCTGACAGTGCAGCCCTCTCATAACTGACCATCTTGCAGTGCAACACTCCCACAGTACTAACCGTCCGACAGTGCAGCACTCCCTCAGTACTGACCCTCTGACAGTGTTGCACTCCCTCAGTACTGACCCTCTGACAGTTCAGCACTCCCTCAGTGTTGACCCTCCGACAGTCAGCACTCCCTCAGCACTGACCCTCTTTTTTCCTATTTCATAGAGTCTTGTGTAAATTTGGAGACATAGGGTTTGCAGATTCTGAGGAAGCATGAGAGAGACACACAAACCAAACCCTGTCTGAAACTCTCTGCAATTGACTATTCAAAGGCACAGAGTCACAGAGGTTCACTGCTTGGAAACAGACCCTCCTGTCCAACTCGTCCATACCAACCAGATATTCTCATCTCATTTCATTCCATTTGCTAGCACTTGGCTGACATCCCTCTAAACCCTTCCTATTCACATACTCATCCTGATACCTTTTAAATGTCGCAATTATACCAGCCCCCATCACTTCCTCTGGCAGCTACCTGCATGCCCTTGAATAAGTGCTCAAACATTCATACAGTCGATACAAACTCTAATAAACACCAACCTACAAAAGGCTATCATTGTCATTTTCAACTGACCCTTAGCTTCGTCATTACGCTGATTTCAACACGGGTAAAGAAACAGAGTTAATAACCATAAACAGTGACCCTGTTATAAAACTTATTTTCAAATATGGCTTGCATGTGATTCCCACACACTCTAATAGTTGCCTGGAAGGTGGGGGTGGGGTGTACTCTCCTGCTGCAGTCCTTGGGTGTCCCACAGTGATGTTAGGGAGGGAGCTCCAGGAGTTTGACCTGAACCGTGTAAAGAGCTCTCTTCCTGGAGTGCCATTTTAAAGTTGGGAAGTTAATATAGACCAGGAGGACACGAGAGCTGCTGTCTTGTCAGAGAGAGAGGTCTGGTGGGTCACACACCTCTGGTAAGGGGCGAGGTTGAGAAGCTGGGGCCTTCATGGTAATTTCAGACATGATAGAGATTGAACCAACAATGTTGGCATCACGAACCTGTTAGCTGAGGTAACTTACCCCCTTTGTAGCAGAGGGATTCAATCCCTTTAATAGAGCAAGTTTGAGAATTCAACACTAAAATCAATCTTTACGGACGCACTAGAGACCTGAAACATCAATACAGAGATTGCTGAAGAGGCTAAACATGCCCAGCAGCATCTCTGAAGGGAGTAGGAGAAAGAGACAGAGAGAGAGTTCACCTTTCAATCCAGTGATTTCTGCGGGAAAGTTCTTTCAGAACAGACCGTTTTGAGGAAGGGTCACTTGAAAAAGGCACTTCACAAAGATCCTGATCAATGTAACTTTGTGATGTTAGTTCAGAAGGAACAGCTCAGACCTAACATTGCAGTGTGCCTGTGTTCTGTATCTGTTCTCCCATGTAGCCCGCCCACCGAATACAATACCTTACACAGCCTTAAACCTGTTTGTCAACTTTCAACAGTAGCAGCCTCAGGGCATTGAACACAGACTGAATTACTCAGTGACACTTGGATCAGGTCAAGTTCTCAAGTCAACAGATGGTGGGGAAATTCAGCACAATTTAGCAGGAAGCAACGGTGAAGAGAGAGAGGAACAATTCGCATTCCAAGTGACTCTTCCTCAAAACGGTCTGTTCTGAAGGAACTTTCCCGCTGAAATCACTGGATTGAAAGGTGAACTCTCTGTCTCTTTCTCCCCCTCCCTTCAAAGAGGCACTATCTGAGGTAATGAGGAGGCATATTGTGAGGTATTGAGGGAGCATTATCTGTGGTACTGAGGGAGCACTTTCTGAGGTACTGAGGGAGCACTTTCTCAGCTACTGAGGTTGCACTTTCTGAGATATTAAGGGAGCACTTTCTGAGGTATTGAGGAAGCACAATCTGAGGCTTTGAGGGAGCAATTTCTGAGGATTTCAGGAAGCACTATCTGAGGCATTCAGGGAGCACAATCGGAGGTATTGAGGAAGCACTATCTGACGTTCTGAGGGAGCATTATCTAAGGTAAAAAGCGAGCACTTTCTGAGGTACAGAGGAAGCACTTTTTGAGATATTGAGGGAGCACTTTCTGAGGTACTGAGGAAGCACTATCTGAGGTATTGAGGGAGCAATATTTGAGATAATGAGGGAGCACGTTCTCTGGTACTGAGGAAGCACTTTCTGAGGTATTGAGGGAGTACTTTCTGAGGGACTGAGGAAGCACTTTCTGAGGTATTGACGGAGTACTTTCTGAGGTACTGAGGGTGCACTATCTGAGGTATTGAGGAAGCACTATTTGATTTATTGAGGAAGCACTCTCTGAGGCATTGAGGAAGCACTGTCTGAGGTACTGAGGGAGTACTTTCTGAGGTATTGAGCAAGCACTTCTGAGGTACTGAGGGAGCAAAATCTCAGGTATTGAGGGAGCAATTTCTGACGTATTGAGGAAGCAGTCTCTGAGGTACTGAGGGACAACTTTCTGAGGTATTGAGGAAGCACTTCCTGAGGAATAGAGGAAGCAATTTTCTGAGTTACTGAGAGAGCACTTTCTGAGCGATTGAGTGAGCACTTTCTGAGATATTGAGGTAGCATTATATGAGGGACTGAGGGAGACCTTTCTGAGGTATTGAGGGAGCACTATTTGAAGCATTGGGGAGCACTATCTGAGGAACTGAGGGAGCATGTTCTGAGGATCTGAGGAAGCACTGTCTGAGGTATTAAGTGAGCACATTCTGAGATATTGAGGGAGCATTATATGAGATACTGAGGGAGAACTATCTGAAGTATTGAGGGAGCACTATTTGAGGTATTGGCGAGCACTATCTGAGGTATTGAGGGAGCACTTTCTGAGGCATTGAGGGAGCACTAGCTGAGATACTGAGGGAGCACTTTCTGATGTATTGAGAAAGCACCATGTGAGGACAGAGAGAGTATTATTTGAGGTACTGAGGAAGCACTGTCTGAGGTACTGAGTGTGAAACTATCTGAGGTATTGAGAGAGCACCTACTGAGGTATTGAGGGAGCATTATCCTACGTATTGAGCGAGCACTTTCTGAGGTATTGAGTGAGCACTTTCTGAGATATTGAGGGAGCATTATATGAGGTACTGAGGGAGCATTTTCTGAGGTATTGAAAAAGCACTATCTGAGGTACTGAGGAAGTACTTTCTGAGGTATTGAGCGAGCACTATCTGATGTACCGAGGAAGAACTCTCTGAGGTACTGAAGGAGCACTTTCTGAGGTATTAAGGAAGCACTACCTGAGGTACTGAGGGAGCACTTTCTGAAGTTTGAGAGAGCACTTTCTGTGGTCCTGAGTGTGCACTATCTGAGGAATTGAGCGAGTACTTTCTGAGGTATTGAGTACTGAGGTATTTGATGTACTGAGGGGCCACTTTCTGACGTAGTGAGGGTGCACGTTCTGAGGTATTGAGGAAGCACTGTCTGATGTACTGAGGGAGCACTTTCTGAGGTACTGATTGCGCACTATCTGAGGTATTGAGGGACCACTGTCTGAGGTACTGAGTGTGCACTATGTGAGGTATTGAGGGAGCACTTTCTGAGATACTGAGGGTGCTCCTTCTGAGGTATTGAACGAGTGCTTTCTGAGGTATTGAGGGAGTACTATCTGAGGTAACGAGGAAGCACCATGTGAGTTCTGAAGGAGCACTATTTCAGGTACTGAGGGAGCGCATTCTGAGGTACTGAGGGAGCACTGTTTGAGGTATTGAGGAAGCACTATCTGAGCTATTGAGGGACCACTGTCATATGTACTGAGAAAGCACTGTATGAGGTTATGAGTGTGCACTATCTGACGTATTGAGGGGGCACTTTATGAGGTATTGAGCCAGTAATTTCTGAGGTGTTGAGGGAGCAGTATCAGACGTACTGAGGGAGCACTTTCTGATGTATTGAGGAAGCATTGTCTGAGATGCTGAGTTAGCACTATCTGAGGTACTGAGGGAGCACTTTCTGACAAATAAAGGGTGCACTTTCTGAGGTATTGAGTGAGCACTACCTGAGGTATTGAGGGAGCATTTTCTGAGGTATTGAGGGAGCACTTTCTGCAGTACTGCGGGAGCACCTTCTGAGGTACTTAGGAAGCACTATCTGACGTACTGACTGTGCCCTATGTGACGTATTGAGGGAGCATTTTCTGAGGTATTGCGGGAGTATTTTCTAAGGTACTGAGGGAGCACTTTCTGAGGTATTGAGGGAGCACTATTTGATTAACTGAGAAAGCATTCTCTGAGGTACTGAGGTAGCAATTTCTGAGGCATTGAGAAAGCACGATCTGAGGTACTGAGGGAGCACTATCTGAGGTATGCAAGGAGCACTTTCTGAGGTATTGAGCCAACACTATCTGAGCTACTGTGGAAGCAATATCTCAGGTATTGAGGGAGCACTTTCTAAGGCATTGAGGGAGTACTTAGTGCGGTATTGATGAAGCACTATCTCGGTACTCAGGAAGCAGTTTCTGAGGTATTGAGTGAGCACTTTCTGAGGTAATGAGGGAGCATTATCAGAGGTATTGAGGGAGCACTTTCTGCAGTACTGCGGGAGCACATTCTGAGGTACTTAGGAAGCACTATCTGAGGTACTGACGGTGCACAATTTGAGGTATTGAAAGAGCCTTTTCTGAGGTATTGAGGGAGCGTTTTCTGAGGTACTGAGGGTGCACTATCTGAGGTACTGAGGAGCCTTTTCTGAGGTATTGTGGGAGTACTTCCTGAGGTACTACGGGAGTACTTTCTGAGGTATTGAGCAAGCACTATCTGATGAACTGAGGTATTGAGGGAGCACTTTCTTAGGTTTGAGGAAGCACTATTTGATTTACTGAGGAAGCACTCTCTGAGGTACTGAGGGAGCACGTTCTGAGGTATTCAGAAAGCGCTATGTGAGATACTGAGGGAGCAATATCTCAGGTATGGAGGGAGCACTTTCTGAGGTATGAAAGGAGCTCTTTTTGTGGTATTGAGGGAGCACTGTCTGAGGTACGGAGGGAGCACTCGCTGAAGTATTGAGCAAGCAGTATTTGAGCTACTGAGGGAAGAATATCTCAGGTTTTGAGGGAGCACTATCTGAGGTATTGAGGAGGCATTATCTGAGGGATGGAGGGAACTCATTCTGAGGTATTGAGTGAACACTTTCTGAGATATTGATGGAGCATTATAAGAGGTACTAAGGGAGCACCTTCTGACGTATAGAGGGAGCACTAGCTGAGGTATTGAGGGAGCACTTTCTGAGGTATTGAGGGAGTGCTATCTAAGGTATGGGGGGCAAGGAGGTATTGAGGGAGCACATTCTGAGGTATTGAGGGAGTAATTTCTGAGGTATTGAGGAAGCACTATCTGAGGTTTTGAGGGAGCATTATCTGTGGTACTGAGGGAGCACTTTCTGAGGCACTGAGGGAGCACATTCTGAGGTATTAATGGTGCACTTTCTGAGGTATTGAGGAAGCGCTATCTGAGTTATTGAGGGAGCAATTTTTGAGGATCTGAAGAAGCGTGATCTGAGATATTGAGGGAACACTCTCTGAGGTATTGAGAGAGCGTATTCTGAGGTAGTGAGGAAGCACTATCTCAGATAATGAGGGAATGCTTTCTAAGGTACTGAGGAAGCACTATCTGAGGTACGGAGGGAGCATTCGCTGAGATACTGAGGGAGCATTATCTGAGGAACTGAGGAAGCACTATCTGAGGTACTGAGGAAGCATTATCTGACATACAGAGGGAGCATTATCTGAGGTACTGAGGGAGCACTTTCTGTGGTACTGAGGAAGCACTTTCTGAGGTATTGAGGAAGCACTATCTGAACTACTGAGGGAGCAATATCTCAGGTATTCAGGAAGTACTTTCTGAGGTAATGAGGACGCACTGTCTGAGGCACTGAGGGAGCACCCTCTGAGCTGCTGAGTGTGCACTATCTGAGGCATTGAGGAACACTATCTGAGGTATTGAGGGAGCACTTTCTGAGGTATGGAAGGAGCTCTTTTTTGTGCTATTGAGCGAGCACGATCTGCGGTATTGAGCAAGCACTATTTGAGCTACGGAGGGAACAATCTCTCAAGTTTTGAGGGTGCATTTTCTGAGTTTTTGAGGAGGCACTATCTGAGGTACTTTGGAAGCGCTCTCTGAGGTACTGAGGGGACAGTTTCTGAGGTATTGAGGGAGCATTTTCTGAGGTATTGAGGGAGCATTTTCTGAGATACTGATTGTGCACTATCTGAAGTACTGATGGAGACCTTTCTGAGGTGTTGAGGGAGTACTTTTCGAGGTATTGAGCAAGCACTATCTGAGGTACTGAGGAATAATATCTGAGGTATTCAGAGAGCACTTTCTGAGGTATTGAGGGAGCACTATTTGATTAACTGAGAAAGCATTCTCTGAGGTACTGAGGGAGCACTTTCTGAGGCATTGAGAAAGCACTATCTGAGGTACCGAGGGAGGTCTATCTGAGTTCCAGAGGGAGGACTTTCTGAGGTATTGAGCAAACACTATCTGAGCTACTGTGGAAGCAATATCTCAGGTATTGAGGGAGCACTTTCTGAGGCATTGAGGGAGTACTTAGTGCGGTATTGATGGAGCACTATCTCGGTACTCAGGAAGCAGTTTCTGAGGTATTGAGAGAGCACTTTCTGAGGTATGGAAGGAGCTCTTTTTGAGCTATTGAGGGAGCACTATCTGAGGTATTGAGCAAGCACTATTTGAGCTACTGAGGTAGGAATCTCGCAAGTTTTGTGGGTGCATTTTCTGAGGTATTGAGGAGGCACTATTTGAGGTACTTTGTAGCGCTATCTAGGATACTGAGGGAGCACTTTCTGAGGTATTGAGGAAGCACTACCTGAGGTACTGAGGGAGCATTATCAGAGGTATTGAGGGAGCACTTTCTGCAGTACTGCGGGAGCACATTCTGAGGTACTTAGGAAGCACTATCTGAGGTACTGACGGTGCACAATGTGAGGTATTGAGAGAGGCTTTTCTGAGGTATTGAGGGACCATTTTCTGAGGTAGTAAGGGTGCACTATCTGAGGTACTGAGGTAGCGTTTTCTGAGGTATTGTGGGAGTACTTTCTGAGGTACTGCGGGAGTACTTTCTGAGGTATTGAGCAAGCACTATCTGATGAACTGAGGTATTGAGGGAGCACTTTCTTAGGTTTGAGGAAGCACTATTTGATTTACTGAGGAAGCACTCTCTGAGGTACTGAGGGAGCACGTTCTGAGGTATTCAGAAAGCGCTATATGAGGTACTGAGGGAGCAATGTCTCAGGTATGGAGGGAGCACTTTCTGAGGTATTAAGGACGCACTATCTGAGCTACTGAGGAAGCAATATTTCAGGTATTGAGGGAGCACGTCCTGAGGTATTGAGGAAGTACTGCCTGATGTACTGAGGAAGCACTCTCTGAGGTACTGACGGAGCACATACTAAGGTATTGAGGAAGCACGACATGAGGTACTGAGGGTGCACCATCTGAGGTATTGAGGGAGATCTATCTGAGGTATTGAGGAACACTATCTGAGGTATTGAGGAAACACTTTCTGAGGTATTGAGGGGGCACTTTCCGAGGTATGAAAGGAGCTCTTTTTGAGGTATTGAAGGAGCACTATCTGAGGTACGGAGGGAGCACTCGCTGAAGTATTGAGCAAGCACTATTTGAGCTACTGAGGGATCAATATCTCAGGTTTTGAGGGAGCACTTTCTGAGGTATTGTGGAGGCATTATCTGAGGGATGGAGGGAACACATTCTGAGGTATTGAGGAAGCAATTTTCTGAAGTACAGAATTGGCACTTTCTGAGGTATTGAGTGAACACCTTCTGACGTATTGAGGGAGCACGCGCTGAGGTATTGAGGGAGTGCTATCTAAGGTATGGGGAGCAAGGAGGTATTGAGGGAGCACATTCTGAGGTATTGAGGGAGTACTTTCTGAGATATTGAGGAAGCACTATCTGAGGTTTGGAGGGAGCATGATCTGTGGTACTGAGGGAGGACTTTCTGAGGTACTGAGGGAGCACTTTCTGAGGTATTAATGGTGCACTTTCTGAGGTATTGAGGAAGCGCTATCTGAGGTATTGAGGGAGCAATTTTTGAGGATCTGAAGAAGCGTGATCTGAGATATTGAGGGAGCGCTTTCTGATGTAGTGAGGAAGCACTATCTGAGGGACTGAGTGTACATTATCTGAGATACTGAGGGAATGCCTTCTAAGGTACTGAGGAAGCACTATCTGAGGTACGGAGGGAGCATTAGCTGAGATACTGAGGGAGCATTATCTGAGGTACTGAGGAAGCACTATCTGAGGTACTGAGGAAGCATTATCTGACATACTGAGGGAGCATTATCTGAGGTACTGAGGGAGCACTTTCTGAGGTATTGAGGAAACACTATCTGAACTACTGAGGGAGCAATATCTCAGGTATTGAGGAAGTACTTTCTGAGGTAATGAGGATGCACTGTCTGAGGCACTGAGGGAGCACCCTCTGAGTTGCTGAGTGTGCACTATCCGAGATATTGATGTAGCATTTTCTCAGGTATTGAGGGAGCATTTTCTGAGGTATTGAGGGAGCAGTTTCTGAGATACTGATGGTACAATATCTGAGGTACTGAGGGAGAACTTTCTGAGTTGTTGAGTGATTACTTTCCGAGGTATTGAGCAAGCACTATCTAAGGTATTGAGTGTGCACTATCAGACGTATTGAGGGAGCACTTTCTAAGGTATTGAATGAGCACTATCTGAGTATTGAGGGAGCGCTATCTGAGGTTCTGAGGGAGCATTATCTGAGGCATTGATTGAGCATTTTCTGAGGTATTGCGGGTGCTCCTTCTGAAGTATTGAGCGAGTGCTTTCTGAGGTATTGAGGGAGCACTATCTGAGCTATTGAGCGTGCACTATCTGTGGTACCGACGAAGCACTTTCTGATGTATTGAGGAAGCGCAATAAGAGTCCTGAGGGAGCACTATCTGAGTTACTGAGGAAGCACTACCTGAGTTATTGAGGGTGCACTGTCTGTGATACTGAGGAAGCACTTTCTGAGTTATTGAGGGTGCACTATCTGAGGAGTTGAGGGAGCACTGTCTGAGTACTGAGGAAGCACTACCTGAGGTACAGAGAGTACACTACCTGAACTATTGAAGGTTCACTTTCTGAGGTATTGAGTGAGCATTATCTGAGGTATTGAGGGAGCACTTACTGTGGTATTGTGGGAATTTTTTTCTAAAGTATTGAGGGTGCACTACCTGAGTTATTGAGGGAGCACTTTCTGAGGTATTCAGGAAGCAATATCTGAGGGACTGCGGGTGCATTATCTGAGGTACTCAGGGAGCACTTTCTGTGTTACTGAGGTAGCAATTGCTGAGGTATAGAGGGTGCACTATCCGAGGTATAGAGGGAGCACTATCTGAGGAATTCAGGGAGCACTTTCTGAGGTAATGAGGTACGGACTATCTGAGGTATTGAGGTAGCCTTTCCTGAGATATTGGGTGTGCAGTATCTGAGGTACTGAGGAAGCACTATCTGAGGCATTGAGGGAGCACTTTCTAAGGTATTGAGGAAGCACTATTTGGTTTGCTGAGGAAGCACTCTCTGAGGTCCTGGGGGAGCACTTTCTGAGGTATTGAGGAAGCACTATCTGAGATACTGAGGGAGTACTGTCTGAGGAATTGAGCAAGCACTATCTGAGGTACTGAGCGTGCAATATCTCACGTATTGAGGGAGCACTTTCTGAGCTCGTAAAGAAGCACTATCTGATGTATTGAGGAAGCACTCTCTGAGGTACTGATGGAGCATTTTCTGAGGTATTGAGCAAGCATTTCCTTATGTACTGAGGGAGCACTCTCTGAGGTATTGAGGGAGATTTATCTGAGGTATTGATGAACAATATGTGATGTATTGAGGGAGTACTATCTGAGGAATTGAAGGAGCACTCTCTGATTTACTGAGGTAGCACTTTCTGAGGAATTGACTGAGCACTTTCTGAACTATTGAGTGAGCATGATATGAGATACTGAAGTAGCACTTTCTGAGATCTAGAGGGAGCACTTTCTGAGGTATTGCGGAGGTACTATGCGAAGGAGTGAGTGTGCAATAACTCAAGTATTCTGAGGTACTGAGGAAGCACTGCCTGAGGTACTAAGGGAGCACTTTCTGAGGTATTGAGGAAGCACTGCCTGAGGTACTGATGGAGCACTCTCTAAGGTATTGAGGGAGATCTATGTGAAGTATTGAGGAACTCTATCTGAGGTATTGAGGGACGACTCTGTGATGAACTGAGAGAGAACTTTCTGAATTATTGAGGTTGCACTTTCTGAGGTATTGAGGGAGCACTATCTAAGGTATGGGGGAGCACTATCTGAGGTATTGTGGGATCACACTCTGAGGTATTGAGGGAACATTATCTGTGGTACTGAAGAAGCACTTTCTGAGTTATTCAGGGTGCACTTTCTGAGTTATTGAGGAAGAACTCTCTGTGGTATTCAGGGAGCAATTTTTGAGGATCTGACCAAGGACTCTCTGAGGTACTGAGGGAGCATTTTCTGTCGTATTATGGAAGCACTATCCGACGTATTGAGGGAGCAATTTCTGAGTTGTGAGGAAGCACTGCCTGAAGTACAGATTGTGCACTGTCTGAAGTATTGAGGGAGCACTTTCTAAGGTATTGAGTGAGCACTATCTGAGGTATTGAGGGAGCACTTTCTGAGGTATTGACGGAGCACTTTCTGAGCTAGTGAGGAAGCAATTACTGAGATATTAAGGAAGCCCTATCTGAGGTATTGGCGGAGCTCTTTCTGAGGTATTGAACGAGTATTTTCTGAGGTATTGAGGAGGCACGATCTGAGGTTCTGAGGGAGCGCTTTCTGACGTATTAAGGAAGCACTGTCCGACAGATTGAGGGAGCAATTTCTGAGTTTTGAGGAAGCACTGCCTGAAGTACAGAGAGTGCACTATCTGACGTATTGAGGGAGCACTTTCTAAGGTATTGAGTGAGATATATCTGAGGTATTGAGGGAGCACTTTCTGAGGTATTGAGGGAGCATTATCTGACATACTGAGGGAGCATTATCTGAGGTACTGAGGGAGCACCTTCTGAGGTATTGAGGTTGCACTATCAGAGGTATTGCGGGAACAATATCTGAGGTATGGCGTGAACATCTTTTGTGGTATAAAGGGAGCACTATCTTAGGTATGGGGGAGCACTCTCTGAAGTATTGAGGGAGATTTATCTGAGGTATTGATGAACAATATTTGAAGTATTGAGGGAGCACTATCTGAGGAATTGAAGGAGCACTCTCTGATGTCCTGAGGTAGCACTTTCTGAGGTATTGACTGAGCACTTTCTGAGCTATTGAGTGAGCATGATATGATACTGAAGTAGCACTTTCTGAGGTCTAGAGGGAGCACTTTCTGAGGTATTGAGGAGGTACTATGTGAGGGGCTGAGTGTGCAATAACTCAAGTGTTGAGAGAGCGCTTTCTGAGGTACTGAGGAAGCACTGCCTGAGGTACTGAGGGAGCACTATCTGAGGTATTGAGGAAGCACTGCCTGAGGTACTGATGGAGCACTCTCTGAGGTATTGAGGGAGATCTATGTGAGGTATTGAGGAACTCTATCTGAGGAATTCAGGGACTACTCTCTGAGGAACTGAAAGAGAACTATCTGAGTTATTGAGGTTGCACTTTCTGAAGTATTGAGGGAGCACTATCTAAGGTATGGGGGAGCACTATCTGAGGTATTGTGGGATAACACTCTGAGGTATTGAGGGAGCATTATCTGTGGTACTGAAGAAGCGCTTTCTGAGGTATTAAGGGTGCACTTTCTGAGTTATTGAGGAAGAAATCTCTGTGGTATTCAGGGAGCAAATTTTGAGGATCTGAGTAAGCACTCTCTGAGGTACTGAGGGAGCATTATCTGAGATATAGAAGAAACACTTTCTGACGTATTATGGAAGCACTGTCCGAAGTATTGAGGGAGCAATTTCTGAGTTGTGAGGAAGCACTGCCTGAAGTACAGAGTGTGCACTGTCTGAAGTATTGAGGGAGCACTTTCTAAGGTATTGAGTGAGCACTATCTGAGGTATTGAGTGAGCACTATCTGAGGTATTGGCGGAGCTCCTTCTGAGGTATTGATCGAGTATTTTCTGAGGTATTGAGGAAGCACTATCTGAGGTACTGAGGGAGCACTTTCTGACGTATTACGGAAGCACTGTCCGACATATTGAGGGAGCAATTTCTGAGTTTTGAGGAAGCACTGCCTGAAGTACAGTGAGTGCACTATCTGACGTATTGAGGGAGCACTCTCTAAGGTATTGAGTGAGATATATCTGAGGTATTGAGGGAGCACTTTCTGAGGTATTGAGGAAGCACTGCCTGAGGTACTGATGGAGCACTCTCTGAGGTATTGAGGGAGATCTATGTGAGGTATTGAGGAATTCTATCTGAGGTATTGAGGGACTACACTGTGATGAACTGAGAGAGAACTTTCTGAGTTATTGAGGTTGCACTTTCTGAGGTATTGAGGGAGCACTATATAAGTTATGGGGGAGCACTATCTGAGGTATTGTGGGATCACACTCTGAGGTATTGAGGGAGCATTATCTGTGGTACTGAAGAAGCACTTTCTGAGGTATTAAGGGTGCACATTCTGAGTTATTGAGGAAGAACTCTCTGTGGTATTCAGGGAGCAATTTTTGAGGATCTGAGCAAGAACTCTCTGAGGTACTGAGGGAGCATTATCTGAGGTACAGATGGAGCACATTTTGACGTATTATGGAAGCACTGTCCGACGTATTGAGGGAGCAATTTCTGAGTTGTGAGGAAGCACTGCCTGAAGTACAGAGTGTGCACTGTCTGAAGTATTGAGGGAGCACTTTCTAAGGTCTTGAGTGAGCACTATCTGAGGTATTGAGGGAGCACTTCCTGCGGTATTGAGGGAGCAATTACTGAGGTATTGAGGGAGCACTATCTGACGTATTGAGGGAGCAATTACTGAGATGTTGAGGAAGCACTATCTCAGGTATTGGAGGAGCTCCTTCTGAGGTATTGAGCGAGTATTGTCTGATGTATTGAGGAAGCACTATCTGTGGTACTGAGGGAGCACTTTCTGACGTGTTAAGGAAGCACTGTTCGACATATTGAGGGTGCTATTTCTGTGTTGTGAGGAAGCACTGCCTGAAGTACAGAGTGTGCACTATCTGACGTATTGATGGAGCACTTTCTAAGGTATTGAGTGAGAAATATCTGAGGCATTGAGGGAGCACATTCTGAGGTATTGAGGAAGCACTGTCTGAGGTACTGAGGGAGTATTATCTGACGTACTGAGGGAGCATTATCTGAGGTACTGAGGGAGCACTTCCTGAGGTATTGAGGTTGCACTATCGGAGGTATTGCGGGAACAATTTCTGAGGTCTGGCATGAACACCTTTTGTGATATAAAGGGAGCAGTATCTTAGGTATGGGGGAGCACTATCTTAGGTATTGAGGGCGCACCTTCTGTGGTATTGAGGGAGCACCTTCTGAGGTATTGAGGAAGCACTATCTGATCTATTGAGGGAGCATTATCTTTGGTACTAAGGGAGCACTTTCTGTGGTACTGAGGGAGCACTATCTGAGGTACTGAGGGAACACTTCCTGAGGTATTAAGGGTGCACTTTCAGAGGTATTGAGGAAGCGCTATCTGAGGTTGTGATGAAGCACTCTCTAAGGTACTCAGGGAGTATTACCTGAGGTGTTGAGGGAGCACTTTCTGATGTTTGTCGTCTGCTCCTTCTGAGGTATTGAGCGAGTGCTTTCTGAGTTATTGAGGGAGCACAATCTGAGCTATTGAGGGTGCACTATCTGGGGTACCGAGGAAGCACTTTCTGATGTATTGAGGAAGCATACTAAGAGTACTGAGGGAGCACTGTCTGAGTTACTGAGGAAGCACTACCTGAGTTATTGAGGGTGCACTGTCTCTGGTATTGAGGGAGCATTTTCTGAGGTACTGACGGCGCACTATCTGTGGTACTGAGGGAGCCATTTCTGAGGTATTGTTTGTACATTATCTGAGGAACTGAGGAAGTTCTAAATGAGGTATTGAGTGAGTACGTTCTTAGGTTCGGAGGGTGTACTTTCTGTGGTATTGAGCAAGCACTATCTGAGGTACTGAGGAAGTACTATCTGAGGGATAAAGCGAGCACTTTCTGAGGTATTGAGGAAGCAATATCTGAGGGACTGTGGGAGCATTATCTGACATACTGAGGGAGCATTATCTGAGGTACTGAGGGATCACTTTCGGTGGTACTGAGGAAGCACTTTCTGAGGTATTGAGGGTGCACTATCTGAGGTATTGAGGGAGCACTTTCTGAGGTACTGAGGAAGCACTATCTGAGGTACTGAGTAAGCATTATCTTACATACTGATGCAGAATTATCTGAGGTACTAAGGGATCACTTTCTGTGGTACTGAGGGAGCATTATCTGAGGTACTGAGGGATCACTTTCTGTGGTACTGAGGAAGCACTTGCTGAGGTATTGAGGGTGCACTATCTGAGGTATTGAGGGAGCTCTTTCTCAGGTACTGAGGAAGCACTATCTGAGGTACTGAGAAAGCATTATCTTACATACTGATGCAGAATTATCTGAGGTACTAAGGGATCACTTTCTGTGGTACTGAGGCAGCACTTTCTGAGGGATTGAGGGAGAACTATCTGAGGTATTGAAGGTGCACTATCTGAGTTATTGAGGGAGCACTATCTGAGGTATTGAGGGAGCGCTTTCTGAGGATATTGACGGTGCACTTTTTGATGTATTGAGGGAGCACTTTTTGAGGTATTGTTGGTGCACTATCTGAGGTACTGAGGGAGCATTTCTGAGGTATTGTGTGTACACTATCCGAGAATCTGAGGAAGCACTATCTGAACTATTGTAGGAGTACTTTCTGAGGTACTGAGGGAGTACTTTCTGTGGTATTGAGCGAGCACTACCTGAGGTACTGAGGAAGTACTAGCTGAAGTATAAAGGGAGCATTTTCTGAGGTATTGAGGAAGCACTATCTGAGGTACTGAGGGAGCATTATCTGGATACTGAGGCAGCATTAATTAATGTACTGAGGAAGCACTTTCTGTCGTACGGAGGAAGCACATTCAGAGGTATTGAGGGAGCACTATTTGACGTATTGTGGACCATTATCTGAGGTACTGAGGGAGCACCTTCTGAGGTATTGAGGGTGCTCCTTCTGAGGTATTGAGCGAGTGCTTTCTGAGGTATTGAGGGAGCACTATCTGAGCTATTGAGGGTGCACTATCTGTGGTACTGAGGAAACACTTTCTGATGTCTTGAGGAAGCACAATCCGAGTACAGAGGAAGCACTATCTGAGTAACTGAGTAAGCACTACCTGAGTTATTGAGCGTGCACTGTCTGAGGTATTGAGGGAGCATTTTCTGATGTATTGTGTGTGCACTATCTGAGGAACTGAGGAAGCTCTCAATGAGGTATTGAGGGATTGCGTTCTGAGGTACTGAGGGAGCACTTTCTGAGGTAATGACGGTGCACTATCTGAGGTACTGAGGGAGCCATTTCTGAGGCATTGTGTGTGCACTATCTGATGTACTGAGGGAGCACTATCTGAGGTATTGTGGGAGTGCTTTCTGAGGTACTGAGGGATTACTTTCTGTGGTATTGAGCATGCACTATCTGAGGTACTAAGGAAGTACTATCTGAGGTATAAATGGTGCACTTTCTGAGCTAATCAGTTTGCACTATCTGAGGTACCGAGGAAGCACTGCCTGCGGTACTGAGAGTGCACTACCTGAAGTATTAAAATGCATTTTCTGAGGTATTGAGTGAGCACTATCGGAGGTATTGAGGGAGCACTTACTGAGGAATTGTGGGAGGTTTTTCTAAAGTATTGAGGGAGCACTTTCTGAGGTACTGAGGGAGAACCTTCTGAGGGACTTAGGCAGCACTGTCTGAGTTATTGAGGGTGCACTATCTGATGTATTGAGGGAGCCTTTTCTGAGGTATTGTGGGTGCACTACCTGAGGTATTGAGGGAGTACTTTCTGAGGTCGTGAGGGAGCACTTTCTGAGGTACTGAGGGCGTACTATCTGAGGTATTGATGGAGCATTTTCTGAGGTACTGATGGTGCGCTGGCTAAGGTATGGAGGGAGCACTATCTGAGGAATAGAGGGAGCACTTTCTGAGGTAATGAGGGAGCACTATCTGAGGAATGGAGGGAGCACTTTCTGAGGTAATGAGGCACGGACAGTCTGAGGTACTGAGGTAGCCTTTTTTGAGGTATTGGATGTGCAGTATCTGAGGTACTGAGGGAGCACTTTCTGAGGTATTGAGGAAGCATTATCTGAGATACTGAAGGAGAACTGTCTGAGGTACTGAGGGTGCAATATCTCACGTATTGAGGGAGCACTTTCTGAGGTAGTAAGGAAGCACTATCTGATGTACTGAGGTTGCACTCTCTGAGGTACTGATGGACCATTTTCTGAGGTATTGAGCAAGCATTTCCTGAGGTACTAAGGGAGCAATCTCTGAGGTATTGAGGGAGATTTATCTGAGGTATTGAGGAACAATATCTGAAGTATTGAGGGAGCACTATCTGAGGAACTGAGGCAGCACTTTCTGAGGTATTGAGTGCGCACTTTCGGAGCTATTGAGTGAGCATTGTTTAAAGTACTGAAGTAGCACTTTCTGAGGTCTATTGGGAGCACTTTCTGAGGTATTGCGGAAGCACTATGTGAGGTACTGAGTGTGCAATAACTCAAGTATTGAGAGAGCGCTTTCTGAGGTACTGAGGAAACACTGCCTGAGGTACTGAGGGAGCACATTCTGAGGTATTGAGGAAGCACTGCCTGAGGTACTGACAGAGCACTATCTGAGGTATTGAGGGAGCTCCTTCTGAGGTATTGAGCGAGTATTTTCTGAGGTATTGACGAAGCACGATCTGAGGTAGTGAGGGACCATTTTCTGATGTATTAAGGAAGCACTGTCCGACGTAATGAAGGAGCTATTTCTGAGTTGTGAGGAAGCACTGCCTGAAGTTCAGAGAGTGCACTATCTGACGTATTGAGGGAGCACTTTCTAAGGTATTGAGTGAGATATATCTGAGGTATTGAGGGAGCACTTTCTGAGGTATTGAGGAGCACTGCCTGAGGTACTGATGGAGCACTCTCTAAGGTATTGAGGGAGATCTATGTGAAGTATTAAGGAACTCTATCTGAGATATTGGGGGACTACTCTCGGGGGAACTGAGTGAGATCTATCTGAGTTATTGAGGCTGCACTTTCTGAGGTATTGAGGGAGCACTATCTAAGGTATGGGGGAGCACTATCTGAGGTATTGTGGGATCACACTCTGAGGTATTGAGGGAGCATTATCTGTGGTACTGAAGAAGCACTTTCTGAGGTATTAAGGGTGCACTTTCTGAGTTATTGAGGAAGAACTCTCTGTGGTATTCAGGGAGCAATTTTTGAGGATCTGAGCAAGCACTCTCTGAGGTACTGAGGGAGCATTATCTGATGTACAGAGGGAGCACTTTCTGTCGTATTATGGAAGCACTATCCGACGTATTGAGCGAGCAATTTCTGAGTTGTGAGGAAGCACTGACTGAAGTACAGATTGTGCACTGTCTGAAGTATTGAGGGAGCACTTTCTAAGGTATTGAGTGAGCACTATCTGAGGTATTGAGGGAGCACTTTCTGAGGTATTGACGGAGCACTTTCTGAGCTAGTGAGGAAGCAATTACTGACATATTAAGGAAGCCCTATCTGAGGAATTGGCGGAGCTCCTTCTGAGGTATTGACCGAGTATTTTCTGAGGTATTGAGGAAGCACTATCTGAGGTACTGAGGGAGCACTTTCTGACGTATTAAGGAAGCACTGTCCGACGTATTGAGGGAGCAATTTCTGAGTTTTGAGGAAGCACTGCCTGAAGTACAGAGAGTGCACTATCTGACGTATTGAGGGAGCACTTTCTAAGGTATTGAGTGAGATATATCTGTGGTATTGAGGGAGTACTTTCTGAGGTGTTGAGGGAGCATTATCTGACATACTGAGGGAGCATTATCTGAGGTACTGAGGGAGCACCTTCTGAGGTATTGAGGGTGCACTATCAGAGGTATCGCGGGAACAATATCTGAGGTATGGCGTGAACATCTTTTGTGGTATAAAGGGAGCACTATCTTAGGTATGGGGGAGCACTCTCTGAAGTATTGAGGGAGATTTATCCGAGGTATTGATGAACAATATTTGAAGTTTTGAGGGAGCACTATCTGAGGAATTGAAGGAGCACTCTCTGATGTCCTGACGTAGCACTTTCTGAGGTATTGACTGAGCACTTTCTGAGCTATTGAGTGAGCATGATATGAGATACTGAAGTAGCACTTTCTGAGGTCTAGAGGGAGCACTTTCTGAGGTATTGAGGAAGCACTGCCTGAGGTACTGAGGGAGCACTATCTGAGGTATTGAGGAAGCACTGCCTGAGGTACTGATGGAGCACTCTCTGAGGTATTGAGGGAGATCAATGTGAGGTATTGAGAAACTCTATATGAGGTATTCAGGGACTCCTCTCTGAGGAACTGAAAGAGAACTATCTGAGTTATTGAGGTTGCACTTTCTGAGGTATTGAGAGAGCACTATCCAAGGTATGGGGGAGCACTATCTGAGGTATTGTGGGATAACACTCTGAGGTATTGAGGGAGCATTATCTATGGTACTGAAGAAGCGCTTTCTGAGGTATTAAGGGTGCACTTTCTGAGTTATTGAGGAAGAAATCTCTGTGGTATTCAGGGAGCAATTTTTGAGGATTTGAACAAGCACTCTCTGAGGTACTGAGGGAGCATTATCTGAGGTACAGAAGAAGCACTTTCTGACGTCTTATGGAAGCACTGTCCGAAGTATTGCGGGAGCAATGTCTGAGTTGTGAGGAAGCACTGCCTGAAGTACAGAGTGTGCACTGTCTGAAGTATTGAGGGAGCACTTTCTAAGGTATTGAGTGAGCACTATCTGAGGTATTGAGGGAGCACTATCTGAGGTATTAGCGGAGCTCCTTCTGAGGTATTGACCGAGTATTTTCTGAGGTATTGAGGAAGCACTATCTGAGGTACTGAGGGAGCACTTTCTGACGTATTAAGGAAGCGCTATCCGACATATTGAGGGAGCAATTTCTGAGTATTGAGGAAGCACTGCCTGAAGTACAGAGAGTGCACTATCTGACGTATTGAGGGAGCACTTTCTAAGGTATTGAGTGAGATATATCTGAGGTATTGAGGAAGCACTGCCTGAGGTACTGATGGAGCACTCTCTGAGGTATTGAGCGAGATCTATGTGAGGTATTGAGGAATTCTATCTGAGGTATTGAGGGACTACTCTGTGATGAACTGAGAGAGAACTATCTGAGTTATTGAGGTTGCACTCTCTGAGGTATTGAGGGAGCACTATATAAGTTATGGGGGAGCACTATCTGAGGTATTGTGGAATCAAACTCTGAGGTATTGAGGGAGCAATTTCTAAGGTATTGAGTGAGCACTATCTGAGGTATTGAGGGAGCACTTCCTGCGGTATTGAGGGAGCAATTACTGAGGTATTGAGGGAGCACTATCTGACGTATTGAGGGAGCAATTACTGAGATGTTGAGGAAGCACTATCTCAGGTATTGGAGGAGCTCCTTCTGAGGTATTGAGCGAGTATTGCCTGATGTATTGAGGAAGCACTATCTGTGGTACTGAGGGAGCACTTTCTGACGTGTTAAGGAAGCACTGTTCGACATATTGAGGGTGCTATTTCTGAGTTGTGAGGAAGCACTGCCTGAAGTACAGAGTGTGCACTATCTGACGTATTGATGGAGCACTTTAGAACATAGAACATAGAACATAGAACAATACAGCGCAGTACAGGCCCTTCGGCCCTCGATGTTGCGCCGATCAAAGCCCACCTAACCTACACTAACCCACTATCCTCCATATACCTATCCAATGCCCGCTTAAATACCCATAAAGAGGGAGAGTCCACTACTGCTACTGGCAGGGCATTCCATGATCTTACGACTCGCTGAGTGAAGAACCTACCCCTAACATCAGTCCTATATCTACCCCCCCTTAATTTAAAGCTATGCCCCCTTGTAATAGCTGACTCCATACGCGGAAAAAGGTTCTCACTGTCAACCCTATCTAACCCCCTAATCATCTTGTACACCTCTATCAAATCACCCCTAAACCTTCTTTTCTCCAAAGAAAACAACCCCAAGTGCCTCAGCCTTTCCTCATAGGATCTTCCTACCATACCAGGCAACATCCTGGTAAACTTCCTCTGCACCCGTTCCAGTTCCTCCACATCCTTCCTATAGTATGGCGACCAAAACTGCACACAATATTCCAGAAGCGGCCGCACCAGAGTCTTATACAACTGCAGCATGACCTCAGGACTCCGGAACTCAATTCCTCTACCAATAAAAGCCAGTACGCCATATGCCTTCTTCACTGCACTATTTACCTGGGTGGCAACTTTCTAAGGTATTGAGTGAGAAATATCTGAGGCATTGAGGGAGCACTTTCTGAGGTATTGAGGAAGCACTGTCTGAGGTACTGAGGGAGCATTATCTGACGTACTGAGGGAGCATTATCTGAGGTACTGAGGGAGCACTTCCTGAGGTATTAAAGTTGCACTATCGGAGGTATTGCGGGAACAATTTCTGAGGTCTGGCATGAACTCCTTTTGTGATATAAAGGGAGCAGTATCTTAGGTATGGGGGAGCACTATCTGAGGTATTGAGGGAGCACCTTCTGTGGTATTGAGGGAGCACCTTCTGAGGTATTGAGGAAGCACTATCTGAGGAATTGAAGGAGCACTCTCTGATGTCCTGAGGTAGCACTTTCTGAGGTATTGACTGAGCACTTTCTGAGCTATTGAGTGAGCATGATATGATACTGAAGTAGCACTTTCTGAGGTCTAGAGGGAGCACTTTCTGAGGTATTGAGGAGGTACTATGTGAGGGGCTGAGTGTGCAATAATTCAAGTGTTGAGAGAGCGCTTTCTGAGGTACTGAGGAAGCACTGCCTGAGGTACTGAGGGAGCACTATCTGAGGTATTGAGGAAGCACTGCCTGAGGTACTGATGGAGCACTCTCTGAGGTATTGAGGGAGATCTATGTGAGGTATTGAGGAACTCTATCTGAGGAATTCAGGGACTACTCTCTGAGGAACTGAAAGAGAACTATCTGAGTTATTGAGGTTGCACTTTCTGAAGTATTGAGGGAGCACTATCTAAGGTATGGGGGAGCACTATCTGAGGTATTGTGGGATAACACTCTGAGGTATTGAGGGAGCATTATCTGTGGTACTGAAGAAGCGCTTTCTGAGGTATTAAGGGTGCACTTTCTGAGTTATTGAGGAAGAAATCTCTGTGCTATTCAGGGAGCAAATTTTGAGGATCTGAGCAAGCACTCTCTGAGGTACTGAGGGAGCATTATCTGAGATATAGAAGAAACACTTTCTGACGTATTATGGAAGCACTGTCCGAAGTATTGAGGGAGCAATTTCTGAGTTGTGAGGAAGCACTGCCTGAAGTACAGAGTGTGCACTGTCTGAAGTATTGAGGGAGCACTTTCTAAGGTATTGAGTGAGCACTATCTGAGGTATTGAGTGAGCACTATCTGAGGTATTGGCGGAGCTCCTTCTGAGGTATTGATCGAGTATTTTCTGAGGTATTGAGGAAGCACTATCTGAGGTACTGAGGGAGCACTTTCTGACGTATTACGGAAGCACTGTCCGACATATTGAGGGAGCAATTTCTGAGTTTTGAGGAAGCACTGCCTGAAGTACAGTGAGTGCACTATCTGACGTATTGAGGGAGCACTCTCTAAGGTATTGAGTGAGATATATCTGAGGTATTGAGGGAGCACTTTCTGAGGTATTGAGGAAGCACTGCCTGAGGTACTGATGGAGCACTCTCTGAGGTATTGAGGGAGATCTATGTGAGGTATTGAGGAATTCTATCTGAGGTATTGAGGGACTACACTGTGATGAACTGAGAGAGAACTTTCTGAGTTATTGAGGTTGCACTTTCTGAGGTATTGAGGGAGCACTATATAAGTTATGGGGGAGCACTATCTGAGGTATTGTGGGATCACACTCTGAGGTATTGAGGGAGCATTATCTGTGGTACTGAAGAAGCACTTTCTGAGGTATTAAGGGTGCACATTCTGAGTTATTGAGGAAGAACTCTCTGTGGTATTCAGGGAGCAATTTTTGAGGATCTGAGCAAGAACTCTCTGAGGTACTGAGGGAGCATTATCTGAGGTACAGATGGAGCACATTTTGACGTATTATGGAAGCACTGTCCGACGTATTGAGGGAGCAATTTCTGAGTTGTGAGGAAGCACTGCCTGAAGTACAGAGTGTGCACTGTCTGAAGTATTGAGGGAGCACTTTCTAAGGTCTTGAGTGAGCACTATCTGAGGTATTGAGGGAGCACTTCCTGCGGTATTGAGGGAGCAATTACTGAGGTATTGAGGGAGCACTATCTGACGTATTGAGGGAGCAATTACTGAGATGTTGAGGAAGCACTATCTCAGGTATTGGAGGAGCTCCTTCTGAGGTATTGAGCGAGTATTGTCTGATGTATTGAGGAAGCACTATCTGTGGTACTGAGGGAGCACTTTCTGACGTGTTAAGGAAGCACTGTTCGACATATTGAGGGTGCTATTTCTGTGTTGTGAGGAAGCACTGCCTGAAGTACAGAGTGTGCACTATCTGACGTATTGATGGAGCACTTTCTAAGGTATTGAGTGAGAAATATCTGAGGCATTGAGGGAGCACATTCTGAGGTATTGAGGAAGCACTGTCTGAGGTACTGAGGGAGTATTATCTGACGTACTGAGGGAGCATTATCTGAGGTACTGAGGGAGCACTTCCTGAGGTATTGAGGTTGCACTATCGGAGGTATTGCGGGAACAATTTCTGAGGTCTGGCATGAACACCTTTTGTGATATAAAGGGAGCAGTATCTTAGGTATGGGGGAGCACTATCTTAGGTATTGAGGGCGCACCTTCTGTGGTATTGAGGGAGCACCTTCTGAGGTATTGAGGAAGCACTATCTGATCTATTGAGGGAGCATTATCTTTGGTCCTAAGGGAGCACTTTCTGTGGTACTGAGGGAGCACTATCTGAGGTACTGAGGGAACACTTCCTGAGGTATTAAGGGTGCACTTTCAGAGGTATTGAGGAAGCGCTATCTGAGGTTGTGATGAAGCACTCTCTAAGGTACTCAGGGAGTATTACCTGAGGTGTTGAGGGAGCACTTTCTGATGTTTGTCGTCTGCTCCTTCTGAGGTATTGAGCGAGAGCTTTCTGAGTTATTGAGGGAGCACAATCTGAGCTATTGAGGGTGCACTATCTGGGGTACCGAGGAAGCACTTTCTGATGTATTGAGGAAGCATACTAAGAGTACTGAGGGAGCACTGTCTGAGTTACTGAGGAAGCACTACCTGAGTTATTGAGGGTGCACTGTCTCTGGTATTGAGGGAGCATTTTCTGAGGTACTGACGGCGCACTATCTGTGGTACTGAGGGAGCCATTTCTGAGGTATTGTTTGTACATTATCTGAGGAACTGAGGAAGTTCTAAATGAGGTATTGAGTGAGTACGTTCTTAGGTTCGGAGGGTGTACTTTCTGTGGTATTGAGCAAGCACTATCTGAGGTACTGAGGAAGTACTATCTGAGGGATAAAGCGAGCACTTTCTGAGGTATTGAGGAAGCAATATCTGAGGGACTGTGGGAGCATTATCTGACATACTGAGGGAGCATTATCTGAGGTACTGAGGGATCACTTTCGGTGGTACTGAGGAAGCACTTTCTGAGGTATTGAGGGTGCACTATCTGAGGTATTGAGGGAGCACTTTCTGAGGTACTGAGGAAGCACTATCTGAGGTACTGAGTAAGCATTATCTTACATACTGATGCAGAATTATCTGAGGTACTAAGGGATCACTTTCTGTGGTACTGAGGGAGCATTATCTGAGGTACTGAGGGATCACTTTCTGTGGTACTGAGGAAGCACTTGCTGAGGTATTGAGGGTGCACTATCTGAGGTATTGAGGGAGCTCTTTCTGAGGTACTGAGGAAGCACTATCTGAGGTACTGAGAAAGCATTATCTTACATACTGATGCAGAATTATCTGAGGTACTAAGGGATCACTTTCTGTGGTACTGAGGCAGCACTTTCTGAGGGATTGAGGGAGAACTATCTGAGGTATTGAAGGTGCACTATCTGAGTTATTGAGGGAGCACTATCTGAGGTATTGAGGGAGCGCTTTCTGAGGATATTGACGGTGCACTTTTTGATGTATTGAGGGAGCACTTTTTGAGGTATTGTTGGTGCACTATCTGAGGTACTGAGGGAGCATTTCTGAGGTATTGTGTGTACACTATCCGAGAATCTGAGGAAGCACTATCTGAACTATTGTAGGAGTACTTTCTGAGGTACTGAGGGAGTACTTTCTGTGGTATTGAGCGAGCACTACCTGAGGTACTGAGGAAGTACTAGCTGAAGTATAAAGGGAGCATTTTCTGAGGTATTGAGGAAGCACTATCTGAGGTACTGAGGGAGCATTATCTGGATACTGAGGCAGCATTAATTAATGTACTGAGGAAGCACTTTCTGTCGTACGGAGGAAGCACATTCAGAGGTATTGAGGGAGCACTATTTGACGTATTGTGGACCATTATCTGAGGTACTGAGGGAGCACCTTCTGAGGTATTGAGGGTGCTCCTTCTGAGGTATTGAGCGAGTGCTTTCTGAGGTATTGAGGGAGCACTATCTGAGCTATTGAGGGTGCACTATCTGTGGTACTGAGGAAACACTTTCTGATGTCTTGAGGAAGCACAATCCGAGTACAGAGGAAGCACTATCTGAGTAACTGAGTAAGCACTACCTGAGTTATTGAGCGTGCACTGTCTGAGGTATTGAGGGAGCATTTTCTGATGTATTGTGTGTGCACTATCTGAGGAACTGAGGAAGCTCTCAATGAGGTATTGAGGGATTGCGTTCTGAGGTACTGAGGGAGCACTTTCTGAGGTAATGACGGTGCACTATCTGAGGTACTGAGGGAGCCATTTCTGAGGCATTGTGTGTGCACTATCTGATGTACTGAGGGAGCACTATCTGAGGTATTGTGGGAGTGCTTTCTGAGGTACTGAGGGATTACTTTCTGTGGTATTGAGCATGCACTATCTGAGGTACTAAGGAAGTACTATCTGAGGTATAAATGGTGCACTTTCTGAGCTAATCAGTTTGCACTATCTGAGGTACCGAGGAAGCACTGCCTGCGGTACTGAGAGTGCACTACCTGAAGTATTAAAATGCATTTTCTGAGGTATTGAGTGAGCACTATCGGAGGTATTGAGGGAGCACTTACTGAGGAATTGTGGGAGGTTTTTCTAAAGTATTGAGGGAGCACTTTCTGAGGTACTGAGGGAGAACCTTCTGAGGGACTTAGGCAGCACTGTCTGAGTTATTGAGGGTGCACTATCTGATGTATTGAGGGAGCCTTTTCTGAGGTATTGTGGGTGCACTACCTGAGGTATTGAGGGAGTACTTTCTGAGGTCGTGAGGGAGCACTTTCTGAGGTACTGAGGGCGTACTATCTGAGGTATTGATGGAGCATTTTCTGAGGTACTGATGGTGCGCTGGCTAAGGTATGGAGGGAGCACTATCTGAGGAATAGAGGGAGCACTTTCTGAGGTAATGAGGGAGCACTATCTGAGGAATGGAGGGAGCACTTTCTGAGGTAATGAGGCACGGACAGTCTGAGGTACTGAGGTAGCCTTTTTTGAGGTATTGGATGTGCAGTATCTGAGGTACTGAGGGAGCACTTTCTGAGGTATTGAGGAAGCATTATCTGAGATACTGAAGGAGAACTGTCTGAGGTACTGAGGGTGCAATATCTCACGTATTGAGGGAGCACTTTCTGAGGTAGTAAGGAAGCACTATCTGATGTACTGAGGTTGCACTCTCTGAGGTACTGATGGACCATTTTCTGAGGTATTGAGCAAGCATTTCCTGAGGTACTAAGGGAGCAATCTCTGAGGTATTGAGGGAGATTTATCTGAGGTATTGAGGAACAATATCTGAAGTATTGAGGGAGCACTATCTGAGGAACTGAGGCAGCACTTTCTGAGGTATTGAGTGCGCACTTTCGGAGCTATTGAGTGAGCATTGTTTAAAGTACTGAAGTAGCACTTTCTGAGGTCTATTGGGAGCACTTTCTGAGGTATTGCGGAAGCACTATGTGAGGTACTGAGTGTGCAATAACTCAAGTATTGAGAGAGCGCTTTCTGAGGTACTGAGGAAACACTGCCTGAGGTACTGAGGGAGCACATTCTGAGGTATTGAGGAAGCACTGCCTGAGGTACTGACAGAGCACTATCTGAGGTATTGAGGGAGCTCCTTCTGAGGTATTGAGCGAGTATTTTCTGAGGTATTGACGAAGCACGATCTGAGGTAGTGAGGGACCATTTTCTGACGTATTAAGGAAGCACTGTCCGACGTAATGAAGGAGCTATTTCTGAGTTGTGAGGAAGCACTGCCTGAAGTTCAGAGAGTGCACTATCTGACGTATTGAGGGAGCACTTTCTAAGGTATTGAGTGAGATATATCTGAGGTATTGAGGGAGCACTTTCTGAGGTATTGAGGAAGCACTGCCTGAGGTACTGATGGAGCACTCTCTAAGGTATTGAGGGAGATCTATGTGAAGTATTAAGGAACTCTATCTGAGATATTGGGGGACTACTCTCGGGGGAACTGAGTGAGATCTATCTGAGTTATTGAGGCTGCACTTTCTGAGGTATTGAGGGAGCACTATCTAAGGTATGGGGGAGCACTATCTGAGGTATTGTGGGATCACACTCTGAGGTATTGAGGGAGCATTATCTGTGGTACTGAAGAAGCACTTTCTGAGGTATTAAGGGTGCACTTTCTGAGTTATTGAGGAAGAACTCTCTGTGGTATTCAGGGAGCAATTTTTGAGGATCTGAGCAAGCACTCTCTGAGGTACTGAGGGAGCATTATCTGATGTACAGAGGGAGCACTTTCTGTCGTATTATGGAAGCACTATCCGACGTATTGAGCGAGCAATTTCTGAGTTGTGAGGAAGCACTGACTGAAGTACAGATTGTGCACTGTCTGAAGTATTGAGGGAGCACTTTCTAAGGTATTGAGTGAGCACTATCTGAGGTATTGAGGGAGCACTTTCTGAGGTATTGACGGAGCACTTTCTGAGCTAGTGAGGAAGCAATAACTGACATATTAAGGAAGCCCTATCTGAGGAATTGGCGGAGCTCCTTCTGAGGTATTGACCGAGTATTTTCTGAGGTATTGAGGAAGCATTATCTGAGGTACTGAGGGAGCACTTTCTGACGTATTAAGGAAGCACTGTCCGACGTATTGAGGGAGCAATTTCTGAGTTTTGAGGAAGCACTGCCTGAAGTACAGAGAGTGCACTATCTGACGTATTGAGGGAGCACTTTCTAAGGTATTGAGTGAGATATATCTGTGGTATTGAGGGAGTACTTTCTGAGGTGTTGAGGGAGCATTATCTGACATACTGAGGGAGCATTATCTGAGGTACTGAGGGAGCACCTTCTGAGGTATTGAGGGTGCACTATCAGAGGTATCGCGGGAACAATATCTGAGGTATGGCGTGAACATCCTTTGTGGTATAAAGGGAGCACTATCTTAGGTATGGGGGAGCACTCTCTGAAGTATTGAGGGAGATTTATCCGAGGTATTGATGAACAATATTTGAAGTTTTGAGGGAGCACTATCTGAGGAATTGAAGGAGCACTCTCTGATGTCCTGACGTAGCACTTTCTGAGGTATTGACTGAGCACTTTCTGAGCTATTGAGTGAGCATGATATGAGATACTGAAGTAGCACTTTCTGAGGTCTAGAGGGAGCACTTTCTGAGGTATTGAGGAAGCACTGCCTGAGGTACTGAGGGAGCACTATCTGAGGTATTGAGGAAGCACTGCCTGAGGTACTGATGGAGCACTCTCTGAGGTATTGAGGGAGATCAATGTGAGGTATTGAGAAACTCTATATGAGGTATTCAGGGACTCCTCTCTGAGGAACTGAAAGAGAACTATCTGAGTTATTGAGGTTGCACTTTCTGAGGTATTGAGAGAGCACTATCCAAGGTATGGGGGAGCACTATCTGAGGTATTGTGGGATAACACTCTGAGGTATTGAGGGAGCATTATCTATGGTACTGAAGAAGCGCTTTCTGAGGTATTAAGGGTGCACTTTCTGAGTTATTGAGGAAGAAATCTCTGTGGTATTCAGGGAGCAATTTTTGAGGATTTGAACAAGCACTCTCTGAGGTACTGAGGGAGCATTATCTGAGGTACAGAAGAAGCACTTTCTGACGTCTTATGGAAGCACTGTCCGAAGTATTGCGGGAGCAATGTCTGAGTTGTGAGGAAGCACTGCCTGAAGTACAGAGTGTGCACTGTCTGAAGTATTGAGGGAGCACTTTCTAAGGTATTGAGTGAGCACTATCTGAGGTATTGAGGGAGCACTATCTGAGGTATTAGCGGAGCTCCTTCTGAGGTATTGACCGAGTATTTTCTGAGGTATTGAGGAAGCACTATCTGAGGTACTGAGGGAGCACTTTCTGACGTATTAAGGAAGCGCTATCCGACATATTGAGGGAGCAATTTCTGAGTATTGAGGAAGCACTGCCTGAAGTACAGAGAGTGCACTATCTGACGTATTGAGGGAGCACTTTCTAAGGTATTGAGTGAGATATATCTGAGGTATTGAGGAAGCACTGCCTGAGGTACTGATGGAGCACTCTCTGAGGTATTGAGCGAGATCTATGTGAGGTATTGAGGAATTCTATCTGAGGTATTGAGGGACTACTCTGTGATGAACTGAGAGAGAACTATCTGAGTTATTGAGGTTGCACTCTCTGAGGTATTGAGGGAGCACTATATAAGTTATGGGGGAGCACTATCTGAGGTATTGTGGAATCAAACTCTGAGGTATTGAGGGAGCAATTTCTAAGGTATTGAGTGAGCACTATCTGAGGTATTGAGGGAGCACTTCCTGCGGTATTGAGGGAGCAATTACTGAGGTATTGAGGGAGCACTATCTGACGTATTGAGGGAGCAATTACTGAGATGTTGAGGAAGCACTATCTCAGGTATTGGAGGAGCTCCTTCTGAGGTATTGAGCGAGTATTGCCTGATGTATTGAGGAAGCACTATCTGTGGTACTGAGGGAGCACTTTCTGACGTGTTAAGGAAGCACTGTTCGACATATTGAGGGTGCTATTTCTGAGTTGTGAGGAAGCACTGCCTGAAGTACAGAGTGTGCACTATCTGACGTATTGATGGAGCACTTTAGAACATAGAACATAGAACATAGAACAATACAGCGCAGTACAGGCCCTTCGGCCCTCGATGTTGCGCCGATCAAAGCCCACCTAACCTACACTAACCCACTATCCTCCATATACCTATCCAATGCCCGCTTAAATACCCATAAAGAGGGAGAGTCCACTACTGCTACTGGCAGGGCATTCCATGATCTTACGACTCGCTGAGTGAAGAACCTACCCCTAACATCAGTCCTATATCTACCCCCCCTTAATTTAAAGCTATGCCCCCTTGTAATAGCTGACTCCATACGCGGAAAAAGGTTCTCACTGTCAACCCTATCTAACCCCCTAATCATCTTGTACACCTCTATCAAATCACCCCTAAACCTTCTTTTCTCCAAAGAAAACAACCCCAAGTGCCTCAGCCTTTCCTCATAGGATCTTCCTACCATACCAGGCAACATCCTGGTAAACTTCCTCTGCACCCGTTCCAGTTCCTCCACATCCTTCCTATAGTATGGCGACCAAAACTGCACACAATATTCCAGAAGCGGCCGCACCAGAGTCTTATACAACTGCAGCATGACCTCAGGACTCCGGAACTCAATTCCTCTACCAATAAAAGCCAGTACGCCATATGCCTTCTTCACTGCACTATTTACCTGGGTGGCAACTTTCTAAGGTATTGAGTGAGAAATATCTGAGGCATTGAGGGAGCACTTTCTGAGGTATTGAGGAAGCACTGTCTGAGGTACTGAGGGAGCATTATCTGACGTACTGAGGGAGCATTATCTGAGGTACTGAGGGAGCACTTCCTGAGGTATTAAAGTTGCACTATCGGAGGTATTGCGGGAACAATTTCTGAGGTCTGGCATGAACTCCTTTTGTGATATAAAGGGAGCAGTATCTTAGGTATGGGGGAGCACTATCTGAGGTATTGAGGGAGCACCTTCTGTGGTATTGAGGGAGCACCTTCTGAGGTATTGAGGAAGCACTATCTGATCTATTGAGGGAGCATTATCTTTGGTACTAAGGGAGCACTTTCTGTGGTACTGAGGGAGCACTATCTGAGGTACTGAGGGAACACTTCCTGAGGTATTAAGGGTGCACTTTCAGAGGTATTGAGGAAGCACTATCTGAGGTTGTGATGAAGCACTCTCTAAGGTACTCAGGGAGCATTACCTGAGGTGTTGAGGGAGCACTTTCTGATGTTTGTCGTCTGCTCCTTCTGAGGTATTGAGCGAGTGCTTTCTGAGTTATTGAGGGAGCACAATCTGAGCTATTGAGGGTGCACTATCTGGGGTACCGAGGAAGCACTTTCTGATGTATTGAGGAAGCATACTAAGAGTACTGAGGGAGCACTGTCTGAGTTACTGAGGAAGCACTACCTGAGTTATTGAGGGTGCACTGTCTGAGTATTGAGGGAGCATTTTCTGAGGTACTGACGGCGCACTATCTGTGGTACTGAGGGAGCCATTTCTGAGGTATTGTTTGTACATTATCTGAGGAACTGAGGAAGTTCTAAATGAGGTATTGAGTGAGTACGTTCTTAGGTTCGGAGGGTGTACTTTCTGTGGTATTGAGCAAGCACTATCTGAGGTACTGAGGAAGTACTATCTGAGGGATAAAGCGAGCACTTTCTGAGGTATTGAGGAAGCAATATCTGAGGGACTGTGGGAGCATTATCTGACATACTGAGGGAGCATTATCTGAGGTACTGAGGGATCACTTTCGGTGGTACTGAGGAAGCACTTTCTGAGGTATTGAGGGTGCACTATCTGAGGTATTGAGGGAGCACTTTCTGAGGTACTGAGGAAGCACTATCTGAGGTACTGAGTAAGCATTATCTTACATACTGATGCAGAATTATCTGAGGTACTAAGGGATCACTTTCTGTGGTACTGAGGGAGCATTATCTGAGGTACTGAGGGATCACTTTCTGTGGTACTGAGGAAGCACTTGCTGAGGTATTGAGGGTGCACTATCTGAGGTATTGAGGGAGCTCTTTCTGAGGTACTGAGGAAGCACTATCTGAGGTACTGAGTAAGCATTATCTTACATACTGATGCAGAATTATCTGAGGTACTAAGGGATCACTTTCTGTGGTACTGAGGCAGCACTTTCTGAGGGATTGATGGAGAACTATCTGATGTATTGAGGGTGAACTATCTGAGTTATTGAGGGAGCACTATCTGAGGTATTGAGGGAGCACTTTCTGAGGATATTGACGGTGCACTATTTGAGGTATTGAGGGAGCACTTTTTGAGGTATTGTTGGTGCACTATCTGAGGTACTGAGGGAGCCATTTCTGAGGTATTGTGTGTACACTATCCGAGGATCTGAGGAAGCACTATCTCAACTATTGTGGGAGTACTTTCTGAGGTACTGAGGGAGTACTTTCTGTGGTATTGAGCGAGCACTACCTGAGGTACTGAGGAAGTACTAGCTGAAGTATAAAGGGAGCATTTTCTGAGGTATTGAGGAAGCACTATCTGAGGTACTGAGGGAGCATTATCTGGATACTGAGGCAGCATTAATTAATGTACTGAGGAAGCACTTTCTGTCGTATGGAGGAAGCACTTTCTGAGGTATTGAGGGAGCACTATTTGACGTATTGTGGACCATTATCTGAGGTACTGAGGGAGCATCTTCTGAGGTATTGAGGGTGCTCCTTCTGAGGTATTGAGCGAGTGCTTTCTGAGGTATTGAGGGAGGACTATCTGAGCTATTGGGGGTTCACTATCTGTGGTACTGAGGAAACACATTCTGATGTCTTGAGGAAGCACAATACGAGTACAGAGGGAGCACTATCTGAGTAACTGAGTAAGCACTACCTGAGTTATTGAGCGTGCACTGTCTGAGGTATTGAGGGAGCATTTTCTGATGTATTGTGTGTGCACTATCTGAGGAACTGAGGAAGCTCTCAATGAGGTATTGAGGGATTACGTTCTGAGGTACTGAGGGAGTACTTTCTGTGGTACTGAGGGAGCACTTTCTGAGGTAATGACGGTGCACTATCTGATGTACTGAGGGAGCACTATCTGAGGTATTGTGCGAGTGCTTTCTGAGGTACTGAGGGATTACATTCTGTGGTATTGAGCATGCACTATCTGAGGTACTAAGGAAGTACTATCTGAGGTACAAATGGTGCACTTTCTGAGCTAATCAGTTTGCACTATCTGAGGTACCGAGGAAGCACTGCCTGCGGTACTGAGAGTGCACTACCTGAAGTATTAAAGTGCATTTTCTGAGGTATTGAGTGAGCACTATCGGAGGTATTGAGGGAGCACTTACTGAGGTATTGTGGGAGGTTTTTCTAAAGTATTGAGGGAGCACTTTCTGTGGTACTGAGGGAGAACCTTCTGAGGGACTTAGGAAGCACTGTCTGAGTTATTGAGGGTGCACTATCTGATGTATTGAGGGAGCCTTTTCTGAGGTATTGTGGGTGCACTACCTGAGGTATTGAGGGAGCACTTTCTGAGGTCGTGAGGGAGCACTTTCTGAGGTACTGAGGGCGTACTATCTGAGGTATTGTTGGAGCATTTTCTGAGGTACTGATGGTGCGCTGGCTAAGGTATGGAGGGAGCATTATCTGAGGAATTGAGGGAGCACTTTCTGAGGTAATGAGGGAGCACTATCTGAGAAATGGAGGGAGCACTTTCTGAGGTAATGATCCACAGACAGTCTGAGGTACTGAGGTAGCCTTTTTTGAGGTATTGGATGTGCAGTATCTGAGGTACTGAGGGAGCACTTTCTGAGGTATTGAGGAAGCATTATCTGAGATACTGAAGGAGTACTGTCTGAGGTACTGAGTGTGCAATATCTCACGTATTGAGGGAGCACTTTCTGAGGTAGTAAGGAAGTACTATCTGATGTACTGAGGTTGCACTCTCTGAGGTACTGATGGACCATTTTCTGAGGTATTGAGCAAGCATTTCCTGAGGTACTAAGGGAGCAATCTCTGAGGTATTGAGGGAGATTTATCTGAGGTATTGAGGAACAATATCTGAAGTATTGAGGGAGCACTATCTGAGGAACTGAGGCAGCACTTTCTGAGGTATTGAGTGAGCACTTTCGGAGCTATTGAGTGAGCATTGTTTAAAGTACGGAAGTAGCACTTTCTGAGGTCTATTGGGAGCACTTTCTGAGGTATTGCGGAAGCACTATGTGAGGTACTGATTGTGCAATAACTCAAGTATTGAGAGAGCGCTTTCTGAGGTACTGAGGAAACACTGCCTGAGGTACTGAGGGAGCACATTCTGAGGTATTGAGGACGCACTGCCTGAGGTACTGATAGAGCACTATCTGAGGTATTGAGGGAGCTCCTTCTGTGGTATTGAGCGAGTATTTTCTGAGGTATTGACGAAGCACGATCTGAGGTAGTGAGGGAGCACTTTCTGACGTATTAAGGAAACACTGTCCGACGTAATGAAGGAGCTATTTCTGAGTTGTGAGGAAGCACTGCCTGAAGTACAGAGAGTGCACTATCTGACGTATTGAGGGAGCACTTTCTAAGGTAATGAATGAGCACTATCTGAGGTATTGAGGGAGCGCTATCTGAGGTACTGAGGGTGCACTATCTGAGTTATTGAGGTTGCACTTTCAGATGTATTGAGGGAGCACTATCTAAGGTATGGGGGATTAATATCTGAGGTATTGTGGGATCACACTCTGAGGTATTGAGGGAGCATTATCTGTGGTACAGAAGAAACACTTTCTGAGGTATTAAGGGTGCACTTTCTGAGTTATTGAGGAAGAAATCTCTGTGGTATTCAGGGAGCAATTTTTGAGGATCTGAACAAGCACTCTCTGAGGTACTGAGGGAGCATTATCTGAGGTACAGAAGGTGCGCTTTCTGACGTATTATGGAAGCACTGTCCGACGTATTGAGGGAGCAATTTCTGAGTTGTGAGGAAGCACTGCCTGAAGTACAGAGTGTGCACTGTCTGAAGTATTGTGGGAGCACTTTCTAAGGTATTGAGTGAGCACTATCTGAGGTATTGAGGGAGCACTTTCTGAGGTATTCAGGGAGCAATTACTGAGGTATTGAGGGAGCACTTTCTGAGGTAGTGAGGGAGCAATTACTGAGATATTAAGGAAGCCCTATCTGAGGTATTGTGGGAGCTCCTTCTGAGGTATTGACCGAGTATTTTCTGAGGTATTGAGGAAGCACTATCTGAGGTATTGAGGGACTACTCTCGGGGGAACTGCGAGAGATCTATCTGAGTTATTGAGGCTGCACTTTCTGAGGTATTGAGGGTGCACTATCTAAGGTATTGTGGGATCACACTCTGAGGTATTGAGGGAGCATTATCTGCGGTACTGAAGAAGCACTTTCTGAGGTATTAAGGGTGCACTTTCTGAGTTATTGAGGAAGAACTCTCTGTGGTATTCAGGGAGCAATTTTTGAGGATCTGAGCAAGCACTCTCTGAGGTACTGAGGGAGCATTATCTGAGGTACAGAAGGAGCAATTTTTGACTTATTATGGAAGCACTGTCCGACGTATTGAGGGAGCAATTTCTGAGTTGTGAGGAAGCACTGCCTGAAATACAGAGTGTGCACTGTCTGAAGTACTGAGGGAGCACTTTCTAAGGTATTGAGTGAGCACTATCTGAGGTATTGAGGGAGCACTTTCTGAGGTATTGAGGGAGCAATTACTGAGGAATTGAAGGAGCACTATCTGAGGTATTGAGGGAGCGCTTTCTGAGGTAGTGAGGGAGCAATTACTGCGATATTAAGGAAGCCCTATCTGAGGTATTGGGGGAGCTCCTTCTGAAGTATTGACCGAGTATTTTCTGAGGTATTGAGGAAGCACTATCTGAGGTACTGGGGGAGCACTTTCTGAAGTATTAAGGAAGCACTGTCCGACATATTGAGGGAGCAATTTCTGAGTTTTGAGGAAGCACTGCCTGAAGTCCAGAGAGTGCACTATCTGACGTATTGAGGGAGCACTTTCTAAGGTATTGATTGAGATATATCTGAGGTATTGAGGGAGCACTTTCTGAGGTATTGAGGGTGCACTATCGGAGGTATTGCGGGAACAATATCTGAGGTATGGCGTGAAAACCTTTTGCGGTATAAAGGGAGCACTATCTGAGGTATTGAGTGAGCACCTTCTGAGTTATTGTGGGAGCATTATCTGTGGTACTGAGGGAGCACTTTCTGTGGTACTGAGGGAGCACTATCTGAGGTACTGTGGGAACACTTTCTGAGGTATTAAGCGTGCACTTTCAGAGGTATTGAGGAAGCGCTATCTGAGGTAGTAATGAAGACTCTCTAAGGTACTGAGGGAGCATTACCGGAGGTATTGAGGGAGCAATTTCTGAGGTATTGAGGGTGCTCCTTCTGAGGTATTGAGGGAGCACTATCTGAGCTATTGAGGGTGCACTATCTGTGGTACCGAGAAAGCACTTTCTGATGTATTGAGGAAGCACAATAAGAGTACTGAGGGAGCACTATCTGAGTTACTGAGGAAGCATTACCTGAGGTATTGAGGCTGCACTTTCTGAGGTATTGAGGGAGCATTTTCTGAGGTACTGACGGCGCACTATCTGTGGTACTGAGGGAGCTATTTCTGAGGTATTGCTTGTGCACTATCTGAGGAACTGAGGAAGCTCTAAATGAGGTATTGAGGGAGTACGTTCTGAGGTACGGAGGGAGGACATTTTGTGGTATTGAGCATGCACTATCTGAGGTACTGAGGGAGCATTATCTGACTTACTGAGGGAGCATTATCTGAGGTACTGAGGGAGCACTTTCTGTGGTACTGAGGGAGCACTTTCTGAGGTATTGAGGGTGCACTTTCTGAGGTAATGACGGTGTACTATCTGAGGTACTGAGGGAGCCATTTCTGAGGCATTGTGTGTGCACTATATGAGGTACTGAGGGAGCACTATCTGAGGTATTGTGGGAGTACTTTCTGAGGGACTGAGGGATTACTTTCTGTGGTATTGAGCAAGCACTATCTGAGGTACTGAGGAAGTACATCTGAGGTATAAAGGGAGCACTTTCTGAGGTATTGAGGAAGCAATATCTGAGGGACTGAGGGAGCATTATCTGACATACTGAGGGAGCATTATCTGAGGTATTCAGGGAGCACTTTCTATGGTATTGACGAAGCACTTTCTGAGGTATTGAGTGAGCACTATCTGAGGTATTGAGGGAGCACTTACTGAGGTATTGTGGGAGCTTTTTCTAAAGTATTGAGGGAGCACTTTCTGCGGTATTGAGGGAGAACCTTCTGATGGACTGAGGAAGCACTATCTGTGTTATTTAGGGTGCATTATCTTAAGTATTGAGGGAGCTTTTTCTGAGGTATTGAGGGTGCACTACCTGAGGTATTGAGGGAGCACTTTCTGAGGTAGTGAGGGAGCACTTTCTGAGGTACTGAGTGTGTACTTTCTGAGGCATGTATGGAGCATTTTCTGAGGTACTGTTGGTCCGCTGGCTAAGATATTGAGGGAGCACCTTCTGAGGTATTGAAGGAGCACTATCTGAGGAATTGAGGGAGCACTTTCTGAGGTAATGAGGCACGGACTGTCTGAGGTACTGAGGAAGCACTATCTGAGGTATTGAGGGAGCACGTACTGAGGTATTGAGGAAGCACTATTTGATTTGCCGAGGAAGCACTCTCTGATGTACTGAGGGAGCACTTTCTAAGCTATTGAGTGAGCACTATCTGAGCTATTGAGGGAGCACTTTCTGAGGTATTGAGGGAGCAATTACTGAGGTATTGAGGGAGCACTATCTGACGTATTGAGGGAGCAATTACTGAGATGTTGAGGAAGCACTATCTCAGGTATTGGTGGAGCTCCTTCTGAGGTATTGAGCGAGCATTGTCTGATGTATTGAGGAAGCACTATCTGTGGTACTGAGGGAGCACGTTCTGACGTGTTAAGGAAGCACTGTCCGACATATTGAGGGAACAATTTCTGAGTTGTGAGGAAGCACTGCCTGAAGTACAGAGTGTGCACTATCTGACGTATTGATGGAGCACTTTCTAAGGTACTGAGTGAGAAATATCTGAGGCATTGAGGGAGCACTTTCTGAGGTATTGAGGGAGCACTGTCTGAGGTACTGAGGGAGCATTATCTGACGTACTGAGGGAGCATTATCTGAGGTACTGAGGGAGCACTTCCTGAGGTATTGAGGTTGCACAATCGGAGGTATTGCGGGAACAATTTCTGAGGTCTGGCATGAACTCCTTTTGTGATATAAAGGGAGCAGTATCTTAGGTATGGGGGAGCACTATCTGAGGTATTGAGGGAGCACCTTCTGTGGTATTGAGGGAGCACCTTCTGAGGTATTGAGGAAGCACTATCTGATCTATTGAGGGAGCATTATCTTTGGTACTGAGGGAGCACTTTCTGTGGTACTGAGGGAGCACTTTCTGAGGTACTGAGGGAACACTTCCTGAGGTATTACGGGTGCACTTTCAGAGGTATTGAGGAAGCGCTATCTGAGGTAGTGATGAAGCACTCTCTAAGGTACTCAGAGAGCATTACCTGAGGTGTTGAGCGAGCACTTTCTGATGTATGGAGTGTGCTCCTTCTGAGGTATTGAGCGAGTGCTTTCTGAGTTATTGAGGGAGCACAATCTGAGCTATTGAGGGTGCACTATCTGGGGTACCGAGGAAGCACTTTCTGATGTATTGAGGAAGCACAATAAGAGTAGTGAGGGAGTACTATCTGAGTTACTGAGGAAGCACTACCTGAGTTATTGAGGGTGCACTGTGTGAGGTATTGAGGGAGCATTTTCTGAGGTACTGACGGCGCAATATCTGTGGTACCGAGGGAGCCATTTCTGAGGTATTGTTTGTGCACTATCTGAGGAACTGAGGAAGCTCTAAATGAGCTATTGAGGGAGTACGTTCTGAGGTATGGAGGGTGTACTTTCTGTGGTATTGAGCAAGCACTATCTGAGGTACTGAGGAAGTACTATCTGAGGGATAAAGCGAGCACTTTCTGAGGTATTGAGGAAGCAATATCTGAGGGACTGTGGGAGCATTATCTGACATACTGAGGGAGCATTATCTGAGATACTGAGGGATCACTTTCTGTGGTACTGAGGAAGCACTTTCTGAGGTATTGAGGGTGCACTATCTGAGGTATTGAGGGAGCACTTTCTGAGGTACTGAGGAAGCACTATCTGAGGTACTGAGAAAGCATTATCTGACATACTGATGGAGAATTATCTGAGGTACTAAGGGATCACTTTCTGTGGTACTGAAGAAGCACGTTCTGAGGGATTGAGGGAGAACTATCTGAGGTATTGAGGGTGCACTATCTGAGTTATTGAGGGAGCACTATCTGAGGTATTGAGGGTGCACTTTCTGAGGTATTGACAGAGCAATTACTGAGGTATTGAGAGAGCCCTATCTGAGGTATTGGGGGAGCTCCTTCTGAGGTATTCAGCGAGTATTTTCTGAGGTATTGAGGAAGCACGATCTGAGGTACTGAGGGAGCATTTTCTAACGTATTAAGGAAGCACTGTCCGATGTATTGAGGGAGCATTTTCTGAGTTGTGAGGAAGCACTGCATGAAGTACAGAGTGTGCACTATCTGACGTACTGAAGGAGCACTTTCTAAGGTATTGAGTGAGGACTACTTGAGGTATTGAGGGAGCGCTATCTGAGGTACTTAGGGTGCACTATTTGAGGTACTGAGGGAGCATTATCTGAGGAATTGAGGGAGCACTTTCTGAGGTATTGAAGGTGCTCCTTTTGAGGTATTGAGCGAGTGCTTTCTGAGGTATTGAGGGAGCGCAATCTGAGCTATTTAGAGTTCACGACCTGTGGTACCGAGGAAACACTTTCTGAAGTATTGAGGAAGCACAATAAGAGTGTTGATAGAGCACTATCTGTGTTACTGAGGGAGCACTATCTGAGTTATTGAGGGTGCACTGTCTTAGGTATTGAGGGAGCATTTTCTGAGGATACTGACGGTGCACTATTTGAGGTATTGAGGGAGCACTTTTTGAGGTACTGTTGGTGCACTATCAGAGGTACTGAGGGAGCCATTTCTGAGGTATTGTGTGTACACTATCCGAGGATCTGAGGAAGCACTATCTGAGATATTGTGGGAGTACTTTCTGAGGTACTGAGGGAGTACCTTCTGTGGTATTGAGCATGCACTATCTGAGGTACTAAGGAAGTACTATCTGAGGTATAAATGGTGCACTTTCTGAGGTATTCAGTGTGCACAATCTGAGGTACTGAGGAAGCACTGCCTGCGGTACTGAGAATGCACTACCTGAAGTATTAAAGTGCATTTTCTGAGGTATTGAGTGAGCACTATCGGAGGTATTGAGGGAGCACTTACTGAGGTATTGTGGGAGGTTTTTCTAAAGTATTGAGGGAGCACTTTCTGAGGTATTGAGGGAGAACCTTCTGAGGGACTTATGAAGCACTGACTGAGTTATTGAAGGTTCACTATCTGATGTATTGAGGGAGCCTTTTCTGAGGTATTGTGGGTGCACTACCTGAGGTATTGAGGGAGCACTTTCTGAGGTAGTGAGGGAGCACTTTCTGAGGAACTGAGGGCGTACTATCTGAGGTATTGATGGAGCATTTTCTGAGGTACTGATGGTGCGCTGGCTAAGGTATTGAGGGGGCACTATCTAAGGAATTGAGGGAGCACTTTCTGAGGTAATGAGGCACAGACTATCTGAGGTACTCAGGTAGCCTTTTCTGAGGTATTGAGTGTGCAGTATCTGAGGTACTGAGGAAGCACTATCTGAGGTATTGAGAGAGCACTTTTTGAGATATTGAGGAAGCACTATTTGATTTGCTGAGGAAGCACTCTCTGAGGTACTGAGGGAGCACTTTCTGAGGTATTGAGCAAGCACTATCGGAGGTACTGCGGGTGCAATATCTCACGTATTGAGGGAGCACTTTCTGAGGTAGTAAGGAAGCACTATCTGATGTACTGAGGAAGCACTCTCTGAGGTACTGCTGGAGCATTTTCTGAGGTATTGAGCAAGCATTTCCTGAGGTATTGAGGGTGCACTCTCTGAGGTATTGAGGGAGATTTATCTGAGGTATTGAGGCATAATATCTGAAGTATTGAGGGAGCACTATCTGAGGAACTGAGGGAGCACTATCTGATGTACTGAGGTAGCACTCTCTGAGGTATTGAGTGAGCACTTTCTGAGCTATTGAGTGAGAAATATATGAGATGCTGAAGTAGCACTTTCTGAGGTATTGCGGAAGTACTATGAGAGGTACTGAGTGTGCAATAACTCAAGTATTGAGAGAGCGTTTTCTGAGGTAATGAGGAAGCACTGCCTGAGGTACTGAGGGAGCACTCTCTGAGGTATTGAGGGAGATCTATGTGAGGTATTGAGGAACTTCATCTGAGGTAATAAGGGACTACTCTCTGAGGAACTGAGAGAGCACTATCTGAGTTATTGAGGTTGCACTTTCTGAGGTATTGAGGGAGCACTATCTAAGGTATGTGGGAGAACTATCTGAGGTATTGAGGGATCACACTCTGAGGTTTTGAGGGAACATTATCTGTGGTACTGAAGAAACACTTTCTGAGTTATTAAGTGTGCACTTTCTGAGTTATTGATTAAGCACTCTCTGTGGTAATCAGGGAGCAATTTTTGAAGGTCTGAGGAAGCACTCTCTGAGGTACTGAGGGAGCACTTTCTGACGTATTAAGGAAGCACTGTCCGACGTATTGAGGGAGCAATTTCTGATTTGTGAGGAAGCACTGCCTGAAGTACAGAGTGTGCACTGTCTGAAGTATTGAGGAAGCACTTTCTAAGGTATTGAGTGAGCACTATCTGAGGTATTGAGGGAGCACTTTCTGAGGTAGTGAGGGAGCAATTACTGAGATATTGAGGAAGCGCTATCTGAGGTATTGGGGGAGCTCCTTCTGATGTATTGACAGAGTATTTTCTGAGGTATTGAGGAAGCACTATCTGAGGTACTGAAGGAGCACTTTCTGAGGTATTGAGGAAGCACTATCTGAGGTACTGAGGGAGCATTAGCTGACATACTGAGGGAGCATTATCTGAACTACTGAATTAGCACTTTCTGAGGTTTTGAGGGTGCACTATCGGAGTTATTGCTGGAACAATTTTTGAGTTATTGCGTGAACACCTTTTGTGGTATAAAGAGAGCACTATCTGAGGTATTGAGGGAGCACCTTCTGAGGTATTGAGGGAGCACCTTCTGAGGTATTGAGGAAGCACTATCTGAGCTATTGAGGGTGCATTATCTTTGGTACTGAGGGAGCACTTTCTGAGGTACTGAGGGAGCACATTCTGCGGTATTAAGGGTGCACTTTTTGAGGTATTGCAGAAGCGCTATCTGAGGTAGTGATGAAGCATTATCTGACATACTGAGGGTACGTTATTTGAGGTACTGAGGGAGCACTTTATGTGGTACTGAGGAAGCACTTTCTGAGGTATTGAGGGTGCACTGTTTGAAGTATTGAGAGAGCACTATCTGAGGTATTGGGGAGCTCCTTCTGAGGTACTGAGGGAGCATTTTCTGACGTATTAAGGTCGCACTGTCCGACGTATTGAGGGAGCAATTTCTGAGTTGTGAGGAAGCACTGCCTGAAGTACAGAGTGTGCACTATCTGACGTATTGAGGGAGCACTTTCTAAGGTATTGAGTGAGGACTATCTGAGGTATTGAGGGAGCACTTTCTGAGATATTGAGGGGGCACTTTCTGAGGTATTGAGCGAGTAATTTCTGAGGTATTGAGGGAGCAGTATCTGACGTACTGAGGGGGCACTTTCTGACGTATTGAGGGTGCACTACCTGAAGTATTGAGGAAGCAATGTCTGATGTACTGAGTTAGCACTATCTGATGTATTGAGGGAGCACTTTCTGAGATATTGAGGGGGCACTTTCTGAGGTATTGAGCGAGTAATTTCTGAGGTATTGAGGGAGCAGTATCTGACGTACTGAGGGGGCACTTTCTGACGTATTGAGGGTGCACTATCTGAAGTATTGAGGAAGCAATGTCTGATGTACTGAGTTAGCACTATCTGAGGTACTGAGGGAGCACTTTCTGACATATAGAGCGTGCACTTTCTAAGGTATTGAGTGAGCACTATCTGAGGTATTGAGCGAGTACAATCTGAGGTATTGATGGAGCACTATCTAGGGACTCAGGGAGCAGAGTCTGAGGTATTGAGTGAGCACTTTCTGAGGCAATGAGGGAGCATTATCAGAGGTATTGAGGGAGCACATTCTGCAGTACTGCGGGAGCACCTTCTGAGGTACTTAGGAAGCACTATCTGAGGTAGTGACGGTGCACTATGTGAGGTATTGAGAGAACATTTTCTGAGGTATTGAGGGAGCATTTTCTGAGGTACTGATTAACGGGTAGTGATTAACAGCTCCATTTCAGAATGGCAGGCAGTGTCCAGTGGGGTACCGCAGGAATCCGTGCTGGGACCGCAGCTTTTTACAATATATATAAATGATATAGAAGATGGTATCAGCAATAACATTAGCAAATTTGCTGATGATACAAAGCTGGGTGGTAGGGTGAAATGTGATGAGGATGTTAGGAGATTACAGGGTGACCTGGACAAGTTGGGTGAGTGGGCAGATGCATGGCAGATGCAGTTTAATGTGGATAAATGTATGGTTATCCACTTTGGTGGCAAGAACAGGAAGGCAGATTACTACCTCAATGGTATCAAATTAGGTAAAGGGGCTGTTCAGAGAGATCTGGGTGTTCTTGTCCACCAGTCAATGAAGGCAAGCATGCAGGTACAGCAGGTCGTGAAGAAGGCTAATAGTATGCTGGCCTTCATAGTATAGAAGCAAAGAGGTGCTTCTGCAGCTGCACAGGGCCCTGGTGAGACCACACCTGGAGTACTGTGTACAGTTCTGGTCTCCAAATTTGAGGAAAGACATTCTGGCTATTGAGGGAGTGCAGCGTAGGTTCACGAGGTCAATTCCTGGAATGGCAGGATTGCCTTACACGGAAAGACTGAAGCAACTGGGCTTGTATACCCTTGAGTTTAGAAGACTGAGAGGGGATCTGATTGAAACGTATTGGATTATGAAAGGATTGGACACTCTGGCAGGAGGAAACATATTTCCGCTGATGGGGGAGTGCCGAACCAGAGGACACAACTTAAAAATACGGGGTAGACCATTTAGGACAGAGATGAGGAGAAACTACTTCACCCAGAGAGTGGTGGCTGTGTGGAATGCTCTGCCCCAGAGGGCAGTGGAGGCCCAGTCTCTGGATTCATTTAAGAAAGAATTGGATAGAGCTCTTAAAGATAGTGGAGTCAAGGGTTATGGAGATAAGGCTGGAACAGCATACTGGTTGGGAATGATCAGCCATGGCGGTGCAGGCCCGAAGGGCTGAATGGCCTACTCCTGCATCTATTGTCTATTGTCTATTGTCTATTGTACTGAGGGTGCACTATCTGAGGTTTTTAAGGAGCATTTTCTGAGATACTTGATGATGCACTATCAGAGGTATTGAGGCAGCAGGATCTGAGGTACTGAGGGAGACCTTTCTGAGGTATTGAGGGAGTTCTTTCCGAGGTATTGAGCAAGCACTATCTGAGGTACTGAGGAATAATATCTGAGGTATTGAGGGAGCACTTTCTGAACAATTGGGGGAGCACTATTTTATTTACTCAGGAAGCACTCTCTGAGTAACTGAGAGAGAACTTTCTGACGTATTGAGGAAACACTATCTGAGGTACTGAGGGAGCAATGTCTCAGGTATTGAGGAAGCAATTTTCTGATGTACTGGGGGAGCACTTTCTGAGGAATTGAGTGACTACTTTCTGAGCTATTGAGTGAGCATTATATGAGTACTGAGGTAACACTTTCTGAGGTATTGAGGGAGCACTATTTGAGGTATTGGGGAGCACTATCTGAGGTATTGAGGGAGCACTATTTGAGGTATTGGGGTATCCTGTCTGAGGTATTGAGGGAGCACTCTCTGAGGTACAGAGGGAGCACTTTCTGAGGTATTGAAGAAGCAGCATCTGAGGTACTGAGGGAGCCTCTCTCAGGTATTGAGAGAGATCTCACTGAGGTATTGAGGAACACTATCTGAAGGTATTGAGGAACACTATCTGAGGTATTGAGGGAGCACTTTCTGAGGTACTGAGGGTGTACTATCTGAGGTATTGATGGAGCATTTTCTGAGATACTGAAGGTGCGCTGTCTAAGGTATTCAGGGAGCATTATCTGAGGTATTGAGGGAGCACTGACTGAGGCACTGAGGGACGGACAATCTGAGGTACAGAGGGAGCCCTTTCTGAGGTATTGGGTGTGCACAATCTGAGGAACTGAGGAACTGAGGAAGCACTATCTGAGGTATTGAGGGACTACGCTCTGAGGTACTGAGGGAGGACTTTCTGAGGTATTAAGTGTGCAGTATCTGAGGAACTGAGGAAGCACTATCTGAGGTATGGAGGGAATACGATCTGAAGTACTGAGAGAGCACTTTCTGAGGTATTGAGGAAGCACTATTTGATTTGTTGAGGAAGCAATCTCTGAGGTACTGAGGGAGCACTTTCTGAAGTATTGAGGAAGCACTATCTGAGATACTGAGGGAGTACTGTCTGAGGTATTGAGGGTGCACTATCTGAGGTACTGAGGGTGCAATATCTCACGTATTGAGGGAGCACTTATTGAGGTATTGAGGAAGCACTTTCTGATGTACTGAGGAAGCATTCTCTGAGGTACTGAGGGAGCACTTTCTGACGTATTGAGCAAGCATTGCCTGAGGTACTCAGGGAGCAATCTCTGAGGTATTGAGGGAGATTGTTGTGAGGTATTGAGGAACACTATCTGAGGTATTGAGGGAGCCCTCTCTGAGGAACTGAGAGAGCACTATCTGAGGTATTGAGGGTGCACTTTCTGAGTTATTGAGGGAGAACTATCTAAGGTATGGGGAGGACTAACTGAGGTATTGAGGGATCTCACTCTGAGGATTTGAGGTAGCATTATCGGTGGTACTGAAGAAGCACTTTCTGAGGTATTGAGGAAGCACTATCTGAGGTATTGAGGCAGCACTTTCTGAGGTTCTGACGAAGCACTATCTGAGGTACTGAGGGAGAACTATCTGAGGTATTGACGGAGCACTATCTGAGGTATTGAGGGATCACACTCTGAGGAATTGAGGTAGCATTATCGGTGGTACTGAAGAAGCACTTTCTGAGGTATTGAGGAAGCACTATCTGAGGTATTGAGGCAGCACTTTCTGAGGTTCTGACGAAGCACTATCCGAGGTACTGAGGGAGAACAATCTGAGGTATTGACGGAGCACTATCTGAGGTACTGAGGGAGCAATTTCTGAGGTTCTGAGGGAGCACTTTCTGAGATATTGAGGGGGCACTTTCTGATGTACTAAGGGAGAACTACCTGAGGTATTGAGGGAGCACTCTCGGAGGTACTGAGGGAGCACTTTCTGACGTATTGAGGGTGCACTCTCGGAGGGACTGAGGGATCACTTTCTGAGGTATTGGGGATGCACTTTCTGAGGTACTGAGGGAGCACTTTCAGAGGTATTGAGGGAGCAATTACTGCGGTATTGAGGAAGGACTACATGAGGTATTGGGGGAGCTCCCTCTGAGATATTGAGCGAGTGCTATCTGAGGTATTGAGGAAGCACTATCTGAGGTACTGATGGAGCACTTTCTGATGTATGAAGGAAGCACTGTCCGACATATTGAGGGAGCAATTTCTGAGTTGTGAGGAATCACTGCCTGAAGTACAGAGTGTGCACTATCTGATGTTTTGAGGGAGCACTTTCTAAGGTATTGAGGGAGAAATATCTGAGGTATTGAGGGAGCACTTTCTGAGGTATTGAGGGAGCACTATCTGAGGTACTGAGGGAGAACTATCTGAGGTATTGAGGAAGTACTTTCTGAGGTTCTGAGGGAGCACTTTCTGAGATATTGAGGGAGCACGTTCTGATGTAATAAGGGAGAACTATCTGAGGTATTGAGGGAGCACTCTCGGAGGTACTGAGGGAGCACTTTCTGAGGTATTGGGGGTGCACTTTCTGAGGTACTGAGGGAGCAAGTTCAGAGGTATTGAGGGAGCACTATCTGATGTATTGAGGAAGAACTATCTGAGATATTGAGCGAGTGCTATCTGAGATATTGAGGGAGCACTTTCTGAGGCATTGAGGGAGAAATCTCTGAGGTATTCACGGAGATAGTTCTGAGGTATTGAGGGAGCACTTTCTGAGGTATTGAGGGAGCACTTTCTGTGGTATTCAGGGAGCACCTTCTGAGGTAGTGAGGGTGTACTATCTGAGGCAATGAGGGATCATTATCTGAGTACTGAGGGAGAACTATCTGAGGTATTGACGGAGCACTATCTGAGGTACTGAGGGAGCAATTTCTGAGGTTCTGCGGGAGCACTTTCTGAGATATTGAGGGAGCAATTTCTGATGTACTAAGGGAGAACTATCTGAGGCATTGAATGAGCACTCTCGGAGGTTCTGACGAAGCACTATCTGATGTACTGAGGGAGAACTATCTGAGGTATTGACGGAGCACTATCTGAGGTATTGAGGGATCACACTCTGAGGAATTAAGGTAGCATTATCGGTGGTACTGAAGAAGCACTTTCTGAGGTATTGAGGAAGCACTATCTGAGGTATTGAGGCAACACTTTCTGAGGTTCTGACGAAGCACTATCCGAGGTACTGAGGGAGAAGTATCTGAGGTATTGACGGAGCACTATCTGAGGTACTGAGGGAGCAATTTCTGTGGTTCTGAGGGAGCACTTTCTGAGATATTGAGGGGGCACTTTCTGATGTACTAAGGGAGAACTACCTGAGGTATTGAGGGAGCACTCTCGGAGGTACTGAGGGAGCACTTTCTGACGTATTGAGGGTGCACTCTCGGACGTACTGAGGGATCATTTTCTGAGGTATTGAGGGTGCACTTTCTGAGGTACTGAGGGAGCATTTTCAGAGGTATTGAGGGAGCAATTACTGCGGTATTGAGGAAGGACTACATGAGGTATTGGGGGAGCTCCCTCTGAGATATTGAGCGAGTGCTATCTGAGGTATTGAGGAAGCACTATCTGAGGTACTGATGGAGCACTTTCTGATGTATGAAGGAAGCACTGTCCGACATATTGAGGGAGCAATTTCTGAGTTGTGAGGAATCACTGCCTGAAGTACAGAGTGTGCACTATCTGATGTTTTGAGGGAGCACTTTCTGAGGTATTGAGGGAGCACTATCTGAGGTACTGAGGGAGAACTATCTGAGGTATTGAGGAAGTACTTTCTGAGGTTCTGAGGGAGCACTTTCTGAGATATTGAGGGAGCACGTTCTGATGTAATAAGGGAGAACTATCTGAGGTATTGAGGGAGCACTCTCGGAGGTACTGAGGGAGCACTTTCTGAGGTATTGAGGGTGCACTTTCTGAGGTACTGAGGGAGCAAGTTCAGAGGTATTGAGGGAGCACTATCTGATGTATTGAGGAAGAACTATCTGAGATATTGAGCGAGTGCTATCTGAGATATTGAGGGAGCACTTTCTGAGGTATTGAGGGAGCACTTTCTGTGGTATTCAGGGAGCACCTTCTGAGGTAGTCAGGGTGTACTATCTGAGGTAATGAGGGATCATTATCTGAGTACTGAGGGAGAACTATCTGAGGTATTGACGGAGCACTATCTGAGGTACTGAGGGAGCAATTTCTGAGGTTCTGAGGGAGCACTTTCTGAGATATTGAGGGAGCAATTTCTGATGTACTAAGGGAGAACTATCTGAGGCATTGAGGGAGCACTCTCGGAGGTATTGAGGGAGCACTTTCTGACGTATTGAAGGTGCACCTTCTGAGGTACTGAGGGAGCACTTTCGGAGGTATTGAGGGAGCACTTTCAGAGGTATTGAGGGAGCACTATCTGATGTATTGAGGAAGAACTATCTGAGATATTGAGCGAGTGCTATCTGAGATATTGAGGGAGCACTTTCTGAGGCATTGAGGGAGAATTCTCTGAGGTATTCACGGAGCTAGTTCTGAGGTATTGGGGGAGCACTTTCTGAGGTATTGGGGGAGCACTTTCTGAGGTATTGGGGGAGCACTTTCCGAGGAATTGAGGGAGCACTTTCTGTGGTATGGAGGGAGCACTTTCTGAGGTATTCAGGGAGCACCTTCTGAGGTAGTGAGGGTGTACTATCTGAGGTATTGATGGAGCATTTTCTGAGGTACTGAAGGTGCGCTGGCTAAGGTGTTGAGGGAGCACGATATGAGGTATTGAAGGAGCACTATCTGAGGAATTGAGGGATCACTTTCTGAAGTAGTGAGGGAGCAATTACTGAGGTATTGAGGAAGCACTATCTGAGGTACTGAGGGAGCACTTTCTGACGTATTAAGAAAGCACTGTCCGATATATTGAGGGAGCAATTTCTGAGTTGTGAGGAAGCACTGCCTGAAGTACAGACTGTGCACTATCTGATGTATTGAGGGAGCACTTTCTGAGGTATTGAGGAAGCACTATCTGAGGTACAGAGGGAGCATTATCTGTCATACTGAGGGAGCATTATCTGACGTACTGAGGGAGCACTTTCTGAGGAATTAAGGGTGCACTATCGGAGGTATTGAGGGAACAATTTCTGAGGTATTGCGTAAACACTTTTTGTGGTTTAAAGGGAGAACTATCTGAGGTATTGAGGGAGCACATTCTGAGGTATTGAGTCAGCACTTTCTGAGGTTCTGACGAAGCACTATCTGAGGTACTGAGGGAGAACTGTCTGAGGTATTGAGGGACCGCTATCTGAGGTACTGTTGGAGCACTTTCTGAGATATTGAGGGAGCACTTTCTGATGTACTAAGGGAGAACTATCTGAGGTATTGAGGGAGCACTTTCTGAGGTATTGAGGAAGCACTATCTGAGGTACTGAGGGAGCATTATCTGTCATACTGAGGGAGCATTATCTGAGGTACTGAGGGAGCACTTTCTGAGGAATTGAGGGTGCACTGTCGGAGGTATTGCGGGAACACTTTCTGAGGTATTGCGTGAACACTTTTTGTGGTTTAAAGGAAGAACTATCTGAGGTACTGAGGGAGCACTTTCTGAGGTACTGAGGGAGCACTTTCAGATGTATTGAGGCAGCAATTACTGCGGTATTGAGGAAGGACTACCTGAGGTATTGGGGGAGCTCCCTCTGAGTTATTGAGCGAGTGCTATCTGATGTATTGAGCAAGCACTATCTGAGGTACTGTGGGAGCACTTTCTGACGTATTAAGGAAGCACTGTCCGACATATTGATGGAGCAATTTCTGAGTTGTGAGGAAGCACTGCCTGAAGTACAGAGTGTGCACTATCTGATGTTTTGAGGGAGCACTTTCTGAGGTATTGAGGGAGAAATATCTGAAGTATTGAGGGAGCACTTTCTGAGGTATTGAAGGAGCACTATCTGAGGTACTGAGGGAGCACTTTATGAGGTACTGAGGGAAAAAGATCTGAGGTATTGAGGAAGTACTTTCTGAGGTTCTGAGGGAGCACTTTCTGAGATATTGAGGGAGCACTTTCTGATGTACTAAGGGAGAACTATTTGAGGTATTGAGGGAGCACTATCTGAGGTATTGAGGGTGCACTTTCTGAGACAATAGACAATAGACAATAGATGCAGGAGTAGGCCATTCAGCCCTTCGAGCCTGCACCGCCATTCAATATGATCATGGCTGATCATTCCCAATCAGTATCCTGTTCCAGCCTTATCTCCATAACCCTTGACTCCACTATCTTTAAGAGCTCTATCCAATTCTTTCTTAAGTGAATCCAGAGACTGGGCCTCCACTGCCCTCTGGGGCAGAGCATTCCACACAGCCACCACTCTCTGGGTGAAGTAGTTTCTCCTCATCTCTGTCCTAAATGGTCTACCCCGTATTTTTAAGTTGTGTCCTCTGGTTCGGCACTCCCCCATCAGTGGAAATATGTTTCCTCCTGCCAGAGTGTCCATTCCTTTCATAATCCAATACGTTTCAATCAGATCCCCTCTCAGTCTTCTAAACTCAAGGGTATACAAGCCCAGTTGCTTCAGTCTTTCCGTGTAAGGCAATCCTGCCATTCCAGGAATTGACCTCGTGAACCTACGCTGCACTCCCTCAATAGCCAGAATGTCTTTCCTCAAATTTGGAGACCAGAACTTTACACAGTACTCCAGGTGTGGTCTCACCAGGGCCCTGTGCAGCTGCAGAAGCACCTCTTTGCTTCTATACTATGAAGGCCAGCATAGTATTAGCCTTCTTCACGACCTGCTGTACCTGCATGCTTGCCTTCATTGACTGGTGGACAAGAACACCCAGATCTCTCTGAACAGCCCCTTTACCTAATTTGATACCATTGAGGTAGTAATCTGCCTTCCTGTTCTTGCCACCAAAGTGGATAACCATACATTTATCCACATGAAACTGCATCTGCCATGCATCTGCCCACTCACCCAACTTGTCCAGGTCACCCTGTAATCTCCTAACATCCTCATCACATTTCACCCTTCCACCCAGCTTTGTATCATCAGCAAATCTGCTAATGTTATTGCTGATACCATCTTCTATATCATTTACATATATTGTAAAAAGCTGCGGTCCCAGCACGGATCCCTGCGGTACCCCACTGGTCACTGCCTGCCATTCCGAAATGGAGCCGTGAATCACTACCCTTTGTTTCCTATTAGCCAACCAATTCTCTATCCAATCTAGTACTTTGCCCCCAATACCGTGCGCCCTAATTTTACTCACTAACCTCTTGTGTGGGACTTTATCAAAAGCTTTCTGAAAGTCCAGGTACACTACATCCACTGGATCTCCCTCGTCCATCTTCCGAGTTACATCCTCAAAAAATTCAAGAAGATTAGTCAAGCATGATTTCCCCTTCATAAATCCATGCTGACTCTGTCCTATCCTGTTACTATTATCCAGATGTGCCGTAATTTCATCCTTTATAATAGACTCCAGCATCTTTCCCACCACTGAGGTCAGACTAACTGGTCTATAATTTCCTGCTTTCTCCCGCCCACCCTTCTTAAAAAGTGGCACATCATTAGCCGCCCTCCAATCCTCAGGAACCGACCCCGATTCTATTGAAGTCTGGAAAATAATCACCAGCGCATCCACGATTTCCCGAGCCACCTCCTTCAGTACCCTGGGATGCAGGCCATCAGGTCCCGGAGACTTATCAACCTTCAGACCTAACAGTCTCTCCAACACCAAATCCTGGCAAATATAAATTCCCTTCAGTTCAGATCCTTCAGCCACTGTTACCTCAGGGAGATTGCTTGTGTCTTCCCCAGTGAACACAGATCTGAAGTACCCATTTAATTCCTCTGCCATTTCTTTGTTCCCAGTAATATATTTCCCTGTTTCTGTCTTCAAGGGCCCAATTTTTGTCCTAACCATTTTTTTGCCTTGGACATACCTAAAAAAGCTTTTACTATCCTCCTTTATATTCTTGGCCAGTTTACCTTCGTACCTCATTTTTTCTCTGCGTATTTCCTTCTTACTAATCCTCTGTTGTTCTTTGAAAGCTTCCCAGTCCTCAGTTTTCCCACTTATCTTCGCTAAGTTATACTTTTTCTCTTTTAACTTTATATGTTTCTTTACTTCCCTCGTCAGCCACGGACGCCCATGTCTCCTCCTGGGATCTTTCTTCCTTTTAGGAATGAACTGATCCTGCAACTTCTGCATTATACACAGAAATATCCGACATTGTTCCTCCACGGTCTTCCCTGTTAAGGTATTGCACCATTGAACTTTGGCCAGTTGCTCCCTCATAGCTCCATATCTCCCTTTATTCAACTGAAATATTGTCACTTCCGATTGTACCCATTCCCTCTCAAATTGCAGATTGAAGCTTATTGTATTATGGTCACTACTTCCCAATTGCTCCTTCACTTCGAGGTCACTGACCAATTCTGGCTCGTTACACAATACCAGATCCAGAATCGCCTTATCCCTGGTCGGCTCCAGCACCAGCTGCTCTATAAATCCATGAGGTACTGAGGGAGCACTTTCTGAGGTATTGAGGAAGCACTATCTGAGGTACTGAGGGAGCATTATCTGAGGTACTGAGGGAGCACTTTCTGAGGTATTGAGGGTGCACTATCGGAGGTATTGCGGGAATACTTTCTGAGGTATTGCGTGAACACTTTTTGTGGTTTAAAGGGAGCACTATCTGAGGTATTGAGGGAGCACATTCTGAGGTATTGAGGGAGCACCTTCTGAGATATTGAGGAAGCACTATCTGAGCTATTGAGGGAGCATTATCTGTGGCACTGAGGGAGCACCTTCTGAGGTATTGAGGGAGCACTTTCTGAGGTATGAAGGGTGAACATTTAGAGGTATTGAGGAAGCACGATATGAGATGGTGATGATGCACTCTCTAAGGTACTGAGGGAGCATTATCTGAGGTACTGAGGGAGCACTTTCTGAGGTATTGAGGGATCACTTTCTGAGGTATGAGGGAGCACTTTCTGAGGTACTGTGGAAGCACTATCTGAGGTACTGAGAAAGCATTAGCTGACATTTGATGGAGCATTATCTGAGGTACTGAGGGAGCACTTTTTGTGGCACTGAGGAAGCACTTTCTGAGATATTGAGGGTGCACTATCTAAGGTATTGAGGGAACATTTTCTGAGGTACTGAGGAAGCACTATCTGAGGTACTGAGAAAGAATTATCTGACACACTGATGGAGCATTATATGAGGTACTGAGGGAGCACTCTCTGGGGTATTGAGGGTGCACTATCTGAGGTATTGAGGGAGCACTTTCTGAGGTATTGAGGGAGCAATTACTGAGGTATTGAGAGAGCACTATCTGAGGTATTGCGATAGCTCCCTCTGAGTTATTGAGCGAGTGCTATCTGATGTATTGAGGAAGCACTATCTGAGGTACTGATGGAGCACTTTCTGACGTATTAAGGAAGCACTGTCCGACATATTGAGGGAGCTATTTCTGAGTTGTGAGGAAGCACTGCCTGAAGTACAGAGTGTGCACTATCTGATGTTTTGAGGGAGTACATTCTGAGGTATTGAGGGGGCACTATCTGAGGTACTGAGGGAACACTTTCTGAGGTACTGAGGGAGAACTATCTGAGGTATTGAGGGAGCACTATCTGAGGTATTGAGGGAGCATTATCTGTCATACTGAGGTAGCATTATCTGAGGTACTGAGGGAGCACTTTCTGAGGTATTGAGAAAGCACTATCGGAGGTATTGCGGGAACACTTTTTGTGGTTTAAAGGGAGCACTATCTGAGGTATTGAGGCAGCACATTCTGAGGTATTTAGGGAGCACCTTCTGAGATATTGAGGAAGCACTATCTGAGCGATTGAGTGAGCATTATCTGTGGCACTGAGGGAGCACCTTCTGAGGTATTGAGTGAGCACTTTCTGAGGTATTAAGGGTGAACTTTTAGAGGTATTGAGGAAACTCTATTTGAGATGGTGATGATGCACTCTCTAAGGGACTGAGGGAGCATGATCTGAGGTACTGAGGGAGCACTTTCTGAGGTATTGAGGGAGCACTGTCTGAGGTACTGTGGAAGCACTATCTGAGGTACTGAGAAAGCATTATCTGACATACTGATGGAGCATTATCTGAGGTACTGAGGGAGCACTTTCTGGGGTATTGAGGGAGCACTTTCTGAGGTATTGAGGGAACAATTACTGAGGTATTGAGAGAGCACTATCTGAGGTATTGGGGGAGCTCCTTCTGAGGTATTGAGCGAGGATTTAATGTGGTATTGCGGAAGCACGATCTGAGGTACTGAGGGAGCACTTTCTGACGTATTATGGAAGCACTGTCCGACGTATTGGGGGAGCAATGTCTGAGTAGTGAGGAAGCACTGCCTGAAGTACAGAGTGTGCACTGTCTGATATATTGAGGGAGCACCTTCTAAGGTATTGAGTGAGCACTATCTGAGGTATTGAGGGAGCACTATTTGTGGTATTGGGGAGCATTATCTGAGATATTGAGGGAGCACTTTCTGAGTTATTGAGGGTGCAATATCTCACGTATTGAGGGAGCACTTATTGAGGTATTGAGGAAGCACTTTCTGATGTACTGAGGAAGCACTCTCTGAGGTACTGAGGGAGCACTTTCTGACGTATTGAGCAAGCATTTGCCTGAGGTACTGAGGGAGCATTCTCTGAGGTATTGAGGGAGATTTTTGTGAGGTATTGAGGAACACTATCTGAGGTATTGAGGGAGCCCTCTCTGAGGAACTGAGAGAGCACTATCTGAGGTATTGAGGGTGCACTTTCTGAGGTATTGAGGGAGAACTATCTAAGGTATCGGGGAGCACTAACTGAGGTATTGAGGGATCACACTCTGAGGTATTGAGGTAACATTATCGGTGGTACTGAAGAAGCACTTTCTGAGGTATTGAGGAAGCACAATCTGAGGTATTGAGGCAGCACTTTCTGAGGTTCTGACGAAGCACTATCTGAGGTACTGAGGGAGCATTATCTGAGGTACAGAGGGAGAACTATCTGAGGTATTGACGGAGCGCTATCTGAGGTACTGAGGGAGCAATTTCTGAGATTCTGAGGGAGCACTTTCTGAGATATTGTGGGAGCACTTTCTGATGTACTAAGGGAGAACTATCTGAGGTATTGAGGAAGCACTCCCGGAGGTACTGAGGGAGCACTTTCTGAGGTATTGAGGGTGCACTTTCTGAGGAATTGAGGTAGCACTTTCGGAGGTATTGAGGGAGCACTTTCAGAGGTATTGAGGGAGCACTATCTGATGTATTGAGGAAGAACTATCTGAGATATTGAGCGAGTGCTGTCTGAGATATTGAGGGAGCACTTTCTGAGGCATTGAGGGAGAAATCTCTGAGGTATTCACGGAGCTAGTTCTGAGGTATTGGGGGAGCACTTTCTGAGGTATTGGGGGAGCACTTTCTGAGGTATTGAGGGAGCACTTTCTGAGGTATTGAGGGAGCACTTTCTGAGGTATTGAGGTAGCAATTTCTGACGCACTGAGGAAGCACTATCTGAGGTATTGAGGGAGAACTATCTTAGATATTGAGGGAGCACTATCTGAGATATTGAGGAAACACTTTCTGAGGTATTGAGGGAGAAATATGTGAGGTATAGAGGGCGCACATTCTGAGGTATTGAGGGAGCACTTTCAGTGGCATTGAGGGAGCACTTTCTGAGGTATTGAGGGAGCACTGTCTGAGGTACTGAGGGAACACTTTCTGAGGTACTGAGAGCCTACTTTCTGAGGTATTGGGCGAGCACTGTCTGAGGTATTGAATGAGCCCTTTTTGAGGTGCTGAGGGAGCACTTTCTGAGGTATTGAGGGAGCAGTTTCTGAGGTACTGAGGGAGCACTTTCTGAGGTACTGACGGAGCACTGTCTGAGCTACTGCGGGAGCACTTTCTGAGGTACTGAGGGAGTACTGTCTGAGCTACTGAGGGAGCACTTTCTGAGGTACTGAGGGAGCACTGTCTGAGCTACTGATGGAGCACTTTCTGAGGTATTGAGGGAGCACTTTCTGAGGTATTGAGGGAGCACGATCTGTGGTACTGAGGTAGCACTTTCTGAGGTATTGAGGGAGCACGATCTGTGGTACTGAGGTAGTCCTTTCTGAGGTATTGAGGAAGCACTATCTCAGGAATTGAGCGAGTACTATCTGAGGTACGTAGGGATAGCTAGGTGAGCTATTGAGGGGGCACTTTCTGAGGTATTGAGGGAGCACCGACTGAGGTACTGAGGGAGCACATTCTGAGATATTGAGGGAGCACTTTCTGAAGTATTGAGGGAGAACTGTCTGAGGTGGTACAGAGTGCAGAGAATTGAAAGGAACAGATGTTATTTCCTGATCATTTCCTCAGTGTCCCCGAGGCACTCTGGTGTCGTAATTTGAAATGGAAGCCACTCCCCATTTCAGAAGATTCAGATCATTTTAAACAATCCGTGAAAAATAACAGCAGCATGTGTCTGAAACATGGTTTGGGGAAAAACTTTCATCAATCTATTGTTACTTGTTGCATGGAGACGTTTTAGAAAAGCAGGCACCCAAACAGACTAATGCTGTCGATGCACGTGATGGTGCACAGGAAGATCCAACAAGTCCATCTGTAGCTGCTGTCTGTCTCCCTGGAGCAGTCATCATGTGAGATCAGGGTTCAGTCCTCGGAGAAATCATTTCTCCAGCAATACCTCAACCATGCCTTTACAGCTGTATGTGTGTGTGTGTGTGTGTGTGTGTGTGTGTGTGTGTGTGTGTGTGTGTATATGTGTCTGTGTGTGTGTGTGTGTGTGTGTGAGAGAGAGACAGAGAGAGAGAGAGAGAGAGAGAGAGAGACTGCCCGTGTTTGTGTGTGTGAAAGAGTGGATGCATGTGTATCTCTGTGTGTCTGTATATGTGCATGAGAGAGAATGTGAATGTTCATGTGAGAGTGTGTGGCTGTGTGTGTTTGAGGGTGTGTGTGTCTCTGTGTGCATGTGTGTGAGTGAGGGTGTGTGTGAGAGAGTGTGTATGTGTGTGAGAGAGAGTGTGTCTGTGTGTATGTGTGTGTGAGTGTGTCTGTGTTTGTGAGAGAATGTGTCTGTGTGTCTATGTGTGTGTGTGTGTGTCTGTGTGTCTCCCTGTGTGTGTATGACAGTGTGTCTTGTGTGAGAAAGAGTTTGTATGTGTGTGTGAGAGAGTGTGTGTCTGTGTGCATATGTGTGTGAGAGTGAGTGTGTCTGTGTGTGAGAGAGAGTGTGTGTGTCAGTGTGTGTGAGACAGAGTGGGTGTCCGTGTGTGTGAGAGAGAGTGTGTCTATGCATATTTGAGGCAGCGTGTGTCTGCGTGTGTATGTGTGTGTGAGAGAGAGTGTAACTGTGTGTTTATGTTTGTGTGAGTGAGAGCGTCTGTGTGTGAGAGAGAGTGTGTGTCCGTGTGTGTGTGTGAGAGAGAGTGTGTCTATGTGTGTTTGGGGGAGTGTGTGTCTGCGCGTGTATGTGTGTGAGAGAGAGAGTAACTGTGTGTTTATGTGTGTGTGTGAGAGAGTGTGTCTGTGTGTGTTTGAGGGATCGTGTGTCTGTATGTCCATCTGTAAGTATGTGTGTGAGAGAGAATGTCTGTGTGGGTGAGAGACAGAGAGTGTGTGTGAGAGAGAGTGTCTGCGAGTGTGTGAGAGACAGAGAGTGTGTGTGTGAGAGAGAGTGTGTCTGTGTGCATGAGAGTGAGTGTGTGTGTGAGAGAATAAGAGTGTGTGTGTGTGAGAGAGTGCGTGTGTAAATGAGAGGGAGTGTGTGTATGTGTGTGTGAGAGAGAGTGTGTCTGTGTGAGAGAGAGTGTGTCTGTGTGCGCGTGAGAGAGTGTCTGTGTGTGTGTGAGAGAGAGTTGTGCCTGTGTGTATGTGTGTGTGAGAGTGTGTCTGTGTTTGGGTTTGAGGGAGCGTGTGTCTTTGTGTGTATGTGTGTGAGAGATATAGCGTGTGCTTGTGTGTGTCTCTGTGTGAGAGAGTTGTGCCTGTGTGTATATGTGTGTGAGAGTGTGTCTGTGTTTGTGTTTGAGAGAGCGTGTGTCTGTGTTTATGAGAGAGCCTGTTTGTGGCAGGGTCCTTTGTGTATGTGTGTGTGAGAGTGTGTGTGTGTGAGAGAGAGCGAGAGAGAGAGAGAGAGAGAGAGAGAGTGAGACCATTGCTCTGTGTGTGAGATAGTGAGACCATGCCTCTGTCTGTGTGTGTGTGTGTGTGTGTGTGTGTGTGTGAGAGAGAGAGAGAGAGAGAGACCATGCCTGTGTGTGTGTGTGTTTGTGTGTGTGTGTGTGTGAGAGAGAGAGAGAGATAGTGAGACCATGCCTCTGTGTGTGTGTGTGTGTGTGAGAGAGAGAGAGAGAATAAGACAATGACTCTCTCTGTGTGTGTGTGAGAGAGAGAGAGAGACCATACCTCTGTGTGTGTGAGAGAGATAGTGAGACCATGCCTGTGTTTGTGTGTGTGTGTGTGTGTGTGTGTGTGTGTGTGTGTAAACTCGCCAATCTTATTGGGTGCTCATGAATATAAAATCCAGCTGCTGTTGCAGGTGAATTGGTCCTTGTGTCTTGTAAGACTTTTGGCTAAATCTACCAACTTACCAACCGAGTCGAGTCCTGCGTGTTCTTTTAAATGAAGCACTAGGAGAAGATATTCAGTCTCATACTCTTAATTTATTTTAAACAGTAAGTGGATAAAGCATTCAGAGCTCTGGGTCTAAACCTTTTAGACCCTGACAAACTACCCAGTTTGCCAGTTCAAAAAGTAAGACCCCGTTCTGTCCCTGACCCAATCTTTTATACAATGAAAAAGGTCATACAAATGCTGAGGTAGAATTATCTTCTGATTAGCTGTTGATCTGACTCCATTCCCCACCTCCTCGCATTCCCGGATGTCTGACCCCACGTGAGCTTCTTTTGCCCGCGAAACGGAGCATCACGTGACCTCCTCGGGGTGCGAAACGGAATGTCACGTGACCGCCTCGCACTCTTCCGGCCGCGAAGCGGAACGTCACGTGACCGCCCCCTTGCATGAGTTACGCAGTGTCTCCACAGGCTTCTGAATGCTGAATACATTCACAGTCGCACTCAGCCTTCTGTTTGTCGAGTAAGCCATATATTTACAGTCTCCAATGACGCAAAATCTGTCAGGGTGGCTTAACTGGGGTAAAGAGAGTGCTGTTCATTCCAGTGGGGATTCATGCAGTAAACCTTCCCCACACACTAACATTCCTCTGACAATGCAGTAACTAGTCCTGCACACAGTGCTCCAGGTACAAACCAATGTAATGTCACCATAGTCTTACCAGAGCATGGGACAGCTCCTCATTACAGAGTGGGGTCTGGTGGGGATTTGATCAGAGGGTCACCAGGGCCCAGCTGAGGGGAGAGGTTGGGAAGGAGAGTCCTTCAGAGTAACCCCAGCTGGTGTGGGAAGAGATCACACGGTATTGGTTTTACTCTGTATTATAAACCAACTGTCCAGCCAACTGAGCTGACCGACCTCACTCCAGGGGCATGCCCTGTATAACCCAATCATTGCCAGCCTGAACCTCAATAGGAGCCACGAGCAAGGCCATTCGGCCCCCACCCTAACCCAGAAGGGAGAGCACGGGAAGCTGATGAAGGAAACAAGCCCCTCCCATGTGGCCTTCTGAAATGGAGCTGGAGGACATTGCAGACCTGGACTGCTGTTTGCTTCCCCGGGACTGGCCTGCTCCACCTTACAGTGAGAGACTGACGGGAACCTCAAGGAGATTTCACTTCTCACTGAGAGGCTGCAACTCCAATCCAAATCAGGCTGGTTCCCTCCGAGACTCACGGAAGAGTGCAGCACTCTACAGATCAGGGCCTTGTGGAGTCATAACCTCCAGTGTGGGGGCCAAGAGCTGGGAGGTAATGTTAAGGACAGAAGACCATCCGAAATAGGAACAGGAGGAGACCATTCAGCCCGTTGAGCCTGCTCTGCTATTCAATAGGATCGTGGATGATTCAACATTTAATTTGGGAGCTGAAACCCGGACAGTACAGAGACAGAGAATCAAATTATTCTGCTATACGGGATCATCAGACAGGGGGTGGAACCAGAGAGAGTGAACACACACACACACAGACACACACACACACACACACACACACACACACACACACAGACACACACTTAGACACACACACACACCCGCACATACACACAGACACACACAGACAAACACACACACACGCACAGACACACACAGACACACACAGACAAACACACACACACACACACACACACACACACAGACACACACATAGACACACACACACACCCGCACATACACACAGACACACACGCACACACACACACACACACATTGTGGGATTCAGGCTGTCTGTCGGAATTTTACCACAAGGGGCGAGCTCTACAATGAGGAGTGACAAAGGCGCAAAATGCTAGAGAGGGCAGCTGCACAGTCTGATCCTACTGATCTCACTGCTTCCCACTCCCATGAGAGCTCTTATGTATATTTCTGTGTTCCCAGGTATCTCTCCCACATCTTTCCTTCAATCCCTATCTCACAACATCCTTCATATCTCTGCCCTGTTGCCATTTCCCTGAAGATTCCCTTCCTCCAACACTCTGCCCCTTTCACACCCCATCATGTTTTTCAGGAATGTTTAATCATTCAATCTTCCACAAAACCAACACCTTGCTCATCTCTCTCTGCATCTTTCTCTCAGCTCTGGGGGATCTTGCTATTCTTGTCTGTAAATCATTCTCGTTGCATCGTAGCAGCCCCCCCCCCACCCCCCACTCCACTCTCTCAGCTCTATGCTCCTGCTGCGACTCCTCTCTCTCTCTCTGTCCTATATCTCTCCCTGGGATTTCTCTCTTGCTGTCTGTCTGACCTTCTCTCCCTGTCTTTGCCTCCCCTTTTCCCCCTTGTATCTGTCTGACATTGTATTTCTCTTCCTGGGGTTTTTCTCTCTCTCTCTCCCTTTCTCTCTCTGCCTCTCTCCTGCTCTTTTTCAGTTCTTCTCACTTTCTCTCCAACACTCTGCCTGCCCGTATTTCTCTTGTTCTCTCCCTCCCTCTCACTGTCTGTCTACCCATCTCTCTTTCTCTCTTGTAGTTTCTCTCCCTCTGTCTCCCTAGACCCCTGTCCCAGTGACTGGGGAAGGGACATGGGAAGAGTTTGTCTCTGTGTCGCTGGATGCTGTACAGTTAATGCGGGGGATCAACCTTTTCCTGGTCTCTCCCGAATGTTACCCCGACTGTGGGGAGGGGGTTAGTGTAAGGGACATAAAAGTACTTTTCTCATTGAGTCTGAAATGAAGAAAAAGAGAAGGGGAGGGTGACAAAAAGAGAAAGAGAGACATCGAGAGAGTGGGGATGGAGTAATTGAGGAGAGAGAGAGAGATGGGCAGTGAGAAACAGGGAGAGGAAGAAGGACACATATGGAGGGAGAAGGACAGTGTGTGTGGCTGGGGAATGGTTGCATAGTGGGATCTTTCTGCGCATGACAGCAGTCAGTCAAAAGGTGTGTTAGTCTCTTCATCATGTCCTCCAGCCCAGGAGCTGTGGGTCTACATGGGAAGGGGGAGATTGGGAGACGGGGGGGAGTGGGACAAAAGAGACGGGGGACTGTTTGATGGGGTTTTGGGGTTGGTGGAGAAAGGAGGGGCTGCTGTGAGAGACAGAGAGATTGAGGGAGGGACAGCATGAGACGCAAAGTCTGAAACAGGATGGAGAAGAGGTGTTCAAACTTTGTGAGAAGATTTGTAGCTCGGGTGCTCGTTGTTATGGTTCTGTTCGCCGAGCTGGGAATTTGTGTTGCAGACGTTTCGTCCCCTATCTCAGTGACATCCTCAGTGCCTGGGAGCCTCCTGTGTAGCGCTTATGTGTTGGTTCCTTCGGCATTTGTAGTGGTTTGTCTCTACTGCTTCTGGTTGTCATTTCCAGCTGTCCGCTGCAATGGCTGGTATATTGAGTCCAGGCAGATGTGATTAACAAACACATCGACCTGGACCCAATATACCAGCCACTGCAGCGGACAGCTGGAACTGACAAACGGAAGCGGTAGAGACAAACCTGTATAAATGCTGGAGGAAAGATCACAGAAGTGCTTCACAGGAGGCTTCCAAACACTGAGGATGTCACCTAGACAGGGGACGAAACGTCTGCAACACAAATTCCCAGCTCGGCGAACAGAACCACAACACGGAGAAGAGGTCTCCACAGAAAGGATAGTCAATGAGGCCATTCAGGGGACAATCCTGAGGATCCGGAACAGGACCAGGATCATTTAATGGGGGGTTGGGGGGGTGTATGGGCAGAAAGGACTCCATCTGTGATGCATGCCTTCTATAATTCTGGGACTGGGATCTTGCTGTGCATTAAAACAGCCACAGGCCAGTCAGTCAGCCCAGACTCATTTACCTGTGTGAGAAAGTGAGGACTGCAGATGCTGGAAAGTCAGAGTTACAAATTGTGGAGCTGGGGAAGCACAGCGGGTCAGCCAGGAGAGTCGATGGTTCAGGACTGACCTGCTGGGCTTTTCCAGCTCCACACTTTTCCACTCATTTCCCTCTGCCCCAGGGCTCACAGCAATGTTGGGGGCAGCAAAATATTTGAGGGGGGCTACTTTGGTGAGGCAATTAGTTTGGAGGGAAGATATTCGGGAACGGGAATAAATTGGGGAGGACAATGAAAATGAAGGGCATACTGTTTTTGAGGGGTACAAAATTGGGTGAGATCTTTCCGGGCTGACATAGCGAAAAATAGAAAGGGAGGGTGAGAAAAAGAGACAGAAATGGAGAGAGTGGGGATGGAGAAGGGGGTTGGGAGAAAGAGAGGCAGAGAGAGACTGGGAGAGTGAGAGAGAGTGAGAGAAAGAGTGTGTATGTGTGAGAGAGAGGGACAGAAGGACAGAGAGAGAGGGGACAGAGAGGGGGAGAGAAGGGGAAGTCAGACTAAGACTGAGGAGTTAAAACATGGACAGACTGTAGGGGTGACACTTGTTATTCCAGTTGGTTCCAACTCTCTCTCTCAATGGATTTTCACATTCCCTCTCTCCCATGCCCCTGGGTTTTGCTTCAGCCTCTCTCTCTCTCTCTCTCTCTCTCTCTGGTTCTGCTTCTGTGTCTGTGAAACTCTTTTCTCTCTTCCTCTCTCTCTCTGGATGGTCAGATGGTCTCTGTCTCTTGCCATGCTGGTCTCCTCAGAAGGCCTCCAGAGATTCAGGCAATCAGTCTGCAGATAAACCCTGTTTTTGTTCATTTCTGGATGGTTTTCAGGAACTTTCTATCCTTCTGGCCAATTAGGAGAATCCGTTAATAGTTTGAAGCATTGCCAATCATTTGGATGGCTTGTTGCTGTTAGTTTCTTTGTGTAGCAGGATCTGGTGCCTTCCTGTCTGGGCCCTCATTTGTTTGGGGTATACGTCTGTCCAGAATAACCGTTGCCTTTTACATTATGCTGTGTTTGCGCCGTGCCTGGTGTGATTTGGGAGATTTCCTTGGCCAATAAACCTTGGCTGTCTATCTGTGTTTTAGCCAGGAGTTTGTGACATCTCCCCCAACTCATCCACTTGAAAGGAAAGAAAAGAATCTTATGCAATAAATTACAAACCTAACTTTAAAAGCTGGTTATGCTTGTTGTCAGAGTAGCCAGCTGTCTGTGCAAAAGCCATTGTGTACATTTTCCAAACCGATGGTCTTATCGCTTCACTTGGAGGTCGCCACTGATGATGCTACCCAGCCAGGTAACGAAACGTCTGGATATCAAACCTATCACCGAGCAAACCAACACCCTAAGTCTTATAGCTGATAAGTGATATCATAAAATCTTGACAGAACAGAATCAGACCGTTCAGCCCATTGAGTCCACAATGACCCTCTGAAGAGAATCCAACTCAGACCCACTCCCTCGATGATATCCCTGAAACCCTACATTTCCGATGGCTATTCCAGCTGGCCCGAATATCTCTTGACACAATGGGAAATTTAATATGGCCAATCTGTCGTAATGGCAACTATGGGCAGGCAATCAATACTGGCCCAGCCAGGAACACTCAAACACTGCAAATGAATGAAACTAAGGTGATCACCCGGGGAGTTCCATCTACCTTCCAGCCCCTGGAGGGTGTGTCCAGGCATTATTCACCATGATCGTACACATTTGTTACAGCCTGCAATCCTAACCACCAGTATCCCGAGATATATCAAGGTGAGTGCCGATAGGACCACAGCCGATGTGAGAGGAGCCGAATTCTTGGATAACAGGCTATGGGAATGTTATGGTATGACCTGGTCCTTCCCATTTACGTAAGTATGGTCCCTGTCAATGTTCCCTCTGTCTCCACAGTAACTGGGAGGTAATCATGGTCGCCCATCCAAATACCTTTTTTATACAACTCCGATAATTTGGACTTCATCCTAACTTTGGTCACTTGGGTTAAGTGGAATCCCTCATACCAAGCCCAGGTGTCCCACTGAGAGTGTCCTTACAGCTGTTATTAACCCAGCCCTTGGTGAGCTGCTGTCACTGACAGTGAGAGATGTTGGCGTGGGTGTTCTCCTGGAACAAATATTGATGCTGTTTGTCACTAACCCGGGATGGGACTTTCCCTTGGTTGGCCTGCCTGAGCTCCTCCCTCAGCTGTTCCATCATCACGTTACTGCACAGGGTGTGATTTTACTGCTCACCATAATCTCTGATTGGGCCGTGGATGATCTGGTTAATCGTGTTGGCGTGACCCTCCAGTCTGGTCACTAAGTGATGGTTAGCCTAATTCTCCACGAATTGTCCCATGGTCTCCTCTGGGTTTTCTGTGTTCAGTCTTTCTCAGGCTCATTAGAGGGTCAGGATCCTGATTTATTCTCCAAATTAGCCAAGTCAGCGTCCTGACCAGTAACACTCCTGCCCTGGGAGTGGACTCGTATACTGTGGCTAAATCATTAAGGAGTTCCCTTTTCTTTTGCCTCTTAATTACTTTTCTGGGTTCTGTGTTTTCCCTCAAATTTCCCTGTCCATTGTCCCATTATCCGGTGGGTCAGTTGGGAACATGATTATTTTAATGGGGAAGGACACCACTCTGATTACTGTATCCCTGATACATTCATAATGATTAGTGTCAGTTTGTGATAAATGTTCGTGAACAAGGAATTCCCTGTGAGTTTAGTGACTAGTCCATTGTGAGAGCCTGGTATATGTGGGACAAGCTGGGGGAGGATCCTTCCCTCCTGGTCACAGCCCGTTTTTAATTTTGTTTCTGAGGAATCCTCCCTGGTGGGCTTCCTGGGATATCACTGTCCGAAAATGACCCCTAGTCCAGGCAGGGATCTTGGTATCCTACTAGCATGCACCCATTCTCGGGGAAACCCTACCAATTGCTTCTGGTCCCTGAGCTCCTGTAACACAATGTGGAAATCTCTAAAGTCTATTTCGTATTCAGCAATTAATTAGCAGAGAACCCAAGCCTCATTACGGGCGCGATTGAGGGGTCGAATCCCAAGTGTCCCTCCTCCTTTCTGAGACATGGGAGACAAAGGGTCGGGCCCAGTTTCTCATCGCTAAGAGAGGTGCAGATCATATCCCCAAAAATCCAGACAAATTGGACCCAGAGTCTCCGGGTGAAGCTGACGGGGGGAGGGGGGAGCATTCCCCTGGTTGTTGTTCTGCAGTTATGTAGCGCCTCTGCAGGATATGCCTTATCCTGCCCTCGAGCAGTGAGGATCGCTGCCTTCATCTCATCATGGATGCCCCTCCCTAGCTGTTGGCCCTCAGGGAGGGCTGAATGGCCTGCTGGACTAAGGCACATGGCGATTTATTTGGTTTGCTCCTCAGCGTCCACTCTGTGTATGACAGACTGTCAGTCAGTATCCGTGCCAGAGACGGGACCTTTTTGGTGCTGCCCACCAGCTGGGTGCCTGGAATGGCTGTTGTGTACGGAGTGAGACCATAAGCTGCTTTACACTGGGTAACCACAGGATTCATGGAATCTGAGTTCGGCTGTGACTCAGGGCTGGGGGCAAAAGGTGCAGTTACCTGGGAGACAGGCAGTGGGAGTCCCCATCTGTGAGCGGGTGTGGATGTGTCAGAGTGGGGCCTGTCATTATCTCCCTGGGGAGGTAGAACACCAAAGCCACACATTATCCCATTCTGGGAGGAGTCCTGGTTCCCTAGGGATTGTATTTGCTCCTGACACCCCCTACTAGGGCCTGATGTGTGTAGCTCCGTGTTGCAGGTGTACAGGACCCATGCAGCTGCTTGGAGCTCATACACTGTCCTTCCAGATTGTCAATGTAACCTGAGGCTGCCTCCCCATCCCCAGAGACCCTCCTTTCACTGGATTGGGCTCTTCCCAATTGTATCTGGAGTCGAATCCTGCAACCTTCTGTCCTGCTCATTGTGTCGGAGACCTAGCTCTGTCACAACCTGTAGGTTTCCCTGGGGTGACCGGATCCCAGCTGCCTTATCCCAGCCAGGGGTCCTCTAGGCTATCGGCAGTGGAGTGAGCTTTCCAGCTTCCTTCCCCAGTTCTCTATGGCCATCTCACCACAGCTCCTGGACCAGGAATCGTTCACTGCAAGGCCAGGCTGGCTTCCTGTGAAATTCTGCAGGACTGTTTCACATTTGTACCGGCTCGTGTTCGTGTTGCTTTGGACGCTTCTGGATGATGGGACACTTCGGTATGTTCATAGAGTTCGACAGCATGGAGACAGGCTCTTTGGCCCAAACTGGTCCATCCACACTAACCCCGTTTCCCTGCACTTGGCCCATATCCTTCCAATACTTTCCTCTCCATGTATTTGTCCAAGTGCATTTTAAATGTTATTAAATGCATCCTCCTCGACCACTTGCACTGGTAGTTCATTCCGTATGTGTACCACCCTCTGGGGAAAAGCATTGTCCCTCAGCTTCCCTTTTAATCTTCCCTTTCACCTTAAACTGATGCCCTTTCATCCTTGATTCTCCAAGCCTTGGAGAAAGACTGAGTGCATTCACCCTATCCATGCCTCCCATGATCTTATACACCTCTATAAGGACACCCTTCAGTCTCCTACACACTAAAGAAAATGTCCCTGCTTGTCCAACCTCTCTCTATAACTCTAGTTGAGTTCTGGCAACATCCTTGTAAGTTTCTTCTGCACTCTTTCCAGTTTAATAGCATCATTCCTATAGCAAGGTGGGCAAAACTGAACACAATATTCCAAGTGCGGCCTCACCAACATCCTGCACAAATACAACAGAACTTCCCAACTTCGATATTCCATGCCCTGACTGATGAAGGGCCCAGTGTGCCAAAAGCCTTCTTCACTGCCCTGTCTCCCTGAGTTCGGAGAACCGTGCTCCTGGAATCCAAGGTCCCTCTGTTCCACTACACTCCTTCACGCCCTACCATTCACCATGAAACCCCAGTCTTGATGTGACTTTCCAAAATGCAAGATCTTGCCCTTGTCTGTATTAAACTCCATTTGCCATTTCTCAGCCCAATTTCCCAGCTGATCAAGGCCCTGTTGCAATTTCTGAGAACCTTTCTCACTTATTTTAGTGTAATCTGCAAACTTTCTAATCATGCCTTAAACATCCTCATCCAAATCACTGATATAGATAACAAACAGCCATGGGCCTAGCACTGACCAGCTCAGTGGCACAATGGCTCAGTGGTTAGCACTGCTGCCTCACAGCACGGTGGATCTGGGTTCAAAACCAACCTCACAGGATGGTCTGTGTGGGTTAGATCCTGTTAGGGTTAGATTTCCTACAGTATGGAAACAGGTCATTTGGCCCAACAAGTCCACACCGACCTGCTGAAGAGTAACCCATCCAGAGACATTCTCCCGACCCAACATTTACCCTTAACGAATGCACCTAGCAATATAGGCAATTTAGCCTGACCACTTCATCTGACCTGCACATTTTTGGAATGGGGAGGAAACCAGAACACCCAAAGAAAACCCACACAGACACAGGGAGAATGTGCAAACTCCACACAGTCACCCGAGGCTGGGGTCGAACCCGGGTCCCTGGCGCTGTGAGGCAGCAGTGCCAACCACTGAGCCACCATGCCACACCAACTGAGTTTGTACGTTCTCCCCATGTCTGCGTGGGTTTCCTCTGGGTGCACCAGTTTCCTCTCACAATCCAAAGCTCTGCAGGTCAAGTAAATTGGCAATGCTCAATTGCCGAGAATGTTCATGGATGTGTAAGTAAATTGCATTAGTCAGGGGTAAATGTAGAGTAATAAAGTAGGGGAATGGGTTTGAGTGAAATAATCTTCAGAGGGCCAGAAGACTTGTTGGGCCGAAGGGCCTGTTTCCACAGAGGAGGGATTCTATGATTCTATGACCGCTGAGGCACACCACTAGTCACAGGCCTCCAGTCTGACTGTTACCCTCTGACCTACCATCAAGCCAATTGTGTACACAGCTTGCCAACGCCCCCTGGATTCCATACGATCTAACATTCCAGAGCAAGGTACCATGTGGAACCTTATCAAAGGCCTTCCTGAAATCTGTAGAGTCTACATGTACTGGCCTGCCCTCGTCAAACCTCCTGATCACTTCAATAAAGAACGCTGACAAATTTGTGAGGCATGGCCTCCCATGCACAAGGCTTTGCTGACTACTCCCAATCAAATGTTGTATTTCCAAATGCATGTCTAACTAATCTCTCAGCATCTTCTCAAGTAACTTACTTACCACGGATGTTAGGTTTACTGATCTATAGTCCCCCAGGTTTATCTTTGCAGCCATTCTTGAATAAGGGCACAACATATGCTGTCCTCCAGTCTTCCGGGACCTCACCCGTGGCTAACAGTGATGTAAAAAGATCAGCAGGGACCCCACAAGTACTTCCCTCGCCTCATGAGGTGCTGTTGGATAATTTTGGTCAGGTCCAGGAGATTTATCCACCTTCATACATTCTAATGCATTCAACACATCCTCTCCTGTGATATGGACTGACACCAAGAGATCATCACTAACTTTCCCAAGTTCCCAGGCCTTCATGTCCTTCTCCAAGGTCAACACAGAGGAGAAAAACCTCCTGTGATTCTGCACAAACATGTCCACTTTGGTCCTTGAAGGGTCCTATTTTCTCTCTAGTTATTCATTTATCCTTGGGAGGGTGAGATTGGAGTGTCTTACTGAGATATTTGTATCATCAATATTCACAGGTGAGGTGCCAGTAGACTGGAGGTGGGGCTAACGTGGTGCCACTGTTTAAGAAGGGTGGTAAGTACAAGCCAGGGAACTACAGACTAGTTCACCTGACGTAAGAAGACGGATACATGAGGGACAGGAATTACATGTATTTAGAAAGGCAATGTCTAATTGGGGATAGTCAGCATTGCTTTGTACATGGGAAATCATGGCTCAAGATATTGAGTTTTTTGAAGCAGTAACAAAAGGATTGATGAGGGCAGCGCGGTGGATGTGGGTGATATGGACTTCAGTAAGGAATTCGAAATGTTTCCACATGGGAGATTGGAGAGCAAGGATAGATCTCACCGAATACAGGGAAAACCAGCCATTTGGATACAGAACTGGCACGAAGGTAGAAGACAGAGGGTGGTTGTGGAGGGTGGTTTTTTCAGACTGGAGACCTGTGACCAGTGGAGTGCCACAAGGATCGGTGCTGCGTCCACTACTTTCCATTAATTATATAAATGATTTGGATGTGAACACAGCAGGTATAGTTAGTAAGTTTGCAGATGACACCAAAATTGGAGGTGTAGTGGACAGTGAAGAATGTTACTTCACATTCCAACGGGATGGTGAACTGATGGGCCAATGGGCTGAGGGAGTGGGAGATGGAGCTTCATTTAGATAAATGGGAGGTGCTGAATTTTGGAAAAGCAAAAGTCTTCGCAGGACTTTAGCACTTAATGTTAATGTCCCAGGGAGTGATTCTGAACAAAGAGACCTTGGAGTGCAGGTTCATTGTTCCTTGAAAGGAGAATTGTGGGTCGATAGGATAGTGAAGAAGGAGATTGGTATGCTTTTGGTTAATAATCAGTGCATTGGGTAGAGGAGTTGGGAGGTCATGTTGTGGCTGTACAGGACATTGGATAAGCCAGTTTTGGAATATTGCGTGCAATTCTTGTCTCCTCCCTATCGGAATGATGTTGTGTAAATTGAAAGGGTTCAGAAAAGATTTGCACAAACGCTGACAGGATTGGAGGATTTGAGCTAAAGGGAGAGGTTAAATGGGCTGGGGATGTTTTCCCTGGAATGTCTGAGGCCGAGGGGTAACCCATATGGAGGTTTATAAAGCCATGAGAGACATGGTTAGGTTTAACAGACAAGGTCTTTTCCCTGGGGTGGTGAAGTCCACAACTGGAGGGCCTTGGTTCAGGATGAGAGGGGAAAGATATAAAAGGAACGTAAGGGACAACGTTTTGATGTGGAGGGGGTTGTGTGTATGGAACGACCTGCCTGGTGAAGTGGTGGAGACTGGTACAATTACTGCATTTAAAAGGCATCTGGATGTGTATACGAACAGGAAGAGTTGAGAGGGATTTGGGCCAAGTGCTGGCAAATGTGATGAGATTATGTTAGAATATGTGGCTGGTGTGGGTGAGTTGGACCGAAGGCCCTGTTTCTGTGCTGTCCATCTCTATGACTGTAAATGTTTTCCACTGTCCATTACCAGCCAAACACTTCGTTGTTTCCCCTGTTTATCTTGGTCAGTTCTCCTCTCAAACACATGTCAATGGCTTTGGTTGTGTTTGTAGGGTGTGCTTTATGGTCACTTTAAAAAGCCATCATCTCGCTGAATTCCACTACACTACAATTTCCCAGAGGATATCTCAGTGTGACATTACTCCTTCCCTCAGCGTCATCACTCAACGGTCGATCTGAGATAGTCACCTCCCTGGCCGTTTGCACAATGTGTTATTCAAAGAAACACTGACACAAACATCCAAAGAGGAGTTCCGAGAACATCCCTTTTGCCGATGTGACTGTCCCAGATTATATAAAGACTGAAGTCTCCCAGAATTATCACAGTGCCTTTGCATTACACAGGAATCCATTGGAATGTGTAACGGGGTTGAGCAATGAAATGCTGTTAGGCAGCCTCTAAACTGTTCTCCTGCTTCTGTTTTTGACATGTGTTACCCAGAATCTGCATTCAGACTGATTCAGCTTCATCGTCTGAGGCCAAATGCTTTCTCTGTAATGCCTTTGTTACCCATTACTGTCAGGGTTACCCATCCTGCACTCCCTGAGACCCCTCAAGGAGGTGTACAATAAAATATTCATGTTCCACCTTTTGTTCACCCTGTCACCACTAAATCTCATTTATCTCTGTGTCACAGTCCATCCACCTTATTGCAGAGACTTTATCCAGTCCAAAAAAGAACATTACGATTGACTCTTTCCACAATTTCTTGTCACAGTCCAATTCACTGATGTGCAGTTTCAGTTAAACTCTGTCTCTTCCTGTTCCTTTCTGCTTGTCTTCAGCTACATTGCCATTTCTGTTTGGATTTGGAAAGCTCCTTTCACCTGAACCTTGGCCCTGCATCCTCTCTGTCAGTTTAAAGTCCTGTCCATAAGCTTACCGACATAGTTGGCCAGGACACTGCTCCCAGCAATGTTGTATTTAATTCACTCATGGGATGTTGCTGTCTCTGGCTGACGAGCATCGCATGCCCACCCCGAGCTGCCGTTGAGCTGAGTGCCTTGCTGGATCATTACAGAGAGCAGTTTAGAGTCAACCCCATCGCTCTGGGTCGGGATCAAGTGTAGGCCAGACCCGCTGTCTATTATAGATTTCCTTCCTAAAAGGATATTAAGCAGTTAGATGGGTTATACTGGACACTGGTATTAACATCTGGATGAACAGTCGGGTGAGAATAGCACGAGGCCATCACCTGTCACTGAGTACTGATCCCCGTGCACCATGAATCACAACCCTTTCACCATGACCATTGTGTGATCCTGATACCTTCCTGCACTCTGGTGATATCACTCAGTCTCTCTCCATGTGGTATCCCTCACTGTGTGGGTCTAATTGCTGCCTCTGTCAGTGTCTCTCACTCTTGCAGCTGCTCCAGATCCTGAGCCAATGGAATTCTCCATTCCAGAGAGACACAGCAGCACAGGCCAGGGATGGAGACTGGGATTTTCCAGATCTCTGTGGGACTCAGGGCCATTCTCCATGTGTAACCCTCACTGCATCAGCCTAAGTTCCCATTCTGTCTGTTTCTCTGTCTCCTGTAGGTCATCAGGATGTTCCTGTCTCAGCCGAATTCCAAACTCTTGTCTTGTCCATAACCACATCAAAGACGGTTGGTCATTCAGGGAGGGATGGAGAGGGAGGTCTGGAGCCTTCAGTAAATCCTGCAGCCGGTAAGATCACTCACAGTAAACAGCACAGGGAGGGGTTAGTGACCTTCTGTATTCAGACCCGGAAGACAGGACATAGACACAGAGCTGGGTAAGGAACAGCAACATTCTCGGCTTCATTCACATCATCTTGTGAGGGACCTGCTCTCACCTCTGCTCTCCTGGTCCTCCCTGAGACATCTCTCTCTGACTCTCTCTCTCTCCCCCTATCTTTCACCCCCTCACTCTCATTCTCTCTTTCTCACCCTCTCTTTCTCTCTCACCCCCTCACTCACTCTCCACCCAAACTCTCTCTCTCACCCGACTTCTCTCTCCCTCGCGTCCGTCTCTCTCACATCCCTCTGTCACTGGATCGCCTTCTATCTCTCCCTATCACGCTCTGCCTCCTTGCTATCTATCTTTCTCTCTCTCACTGTCCCTCTCTCTCTCTCTTGTCCCCTTCTCGTGCGCTCTCTCGCTCTCAAACTCTCTGTCTCATTTCCGTCCCCTCCCTCCCGCTCATTTGCACCTCTCTCTCTCTTGCCCCCCCTTGCCCCCCCATCTCTCGCTCGCCCCCTCTCTCACTCGCTCGCCCCTCTCTCTCACCCCTCTCTCTCACCCCCTCTCACTCTCAACCCATCTCTCTCTCACCCTCTCTCTCTCCCCACCTCTCACTCTCTTCCCCTCTCTCTCGGCCCCTCTTGTGCTCTCTTCACCCTCTCTCACTCCACCTCTCTCACTCACCCCCTCTCCCTTTCTCTTCCCCACCCCCTCTCTCCCCTCTCCCCTTCTCTCCCCCTCTCTCACCCCCTTTCTCTCACCCCCTCTCTATCATTCCCCCTCTCACCCTCTCCCCTTTCTCTCCCTCCTCTCTCTCCCTCCTCTCTCTCTCTCCCTTCTCTCACCACCTTTCTCTCACCCCCACGCTCTCAACACCCCTCCCCTCTCTCTCCCCCTCGCACTCTCTCCCTCTCTCTCCCCTATCCCTCTCCATCCCCCTTCCCTCCCCTTTATCTCTCCCCCCTCTCTCCCGCCTCTCTCTCACCCCCTTTCACTCCCCCTCTCTCCCCCTCTCTCTCATACCTCTCTCACACCCCTCTCTCCCCCTCTCTCATCCCCTTCCCTACCCCTCTCTCCCCACTCTCTCTGGCCTCTCTCACCCCTTTATCTCCCCTCTCTCTCTCCCCCTCTCTCTCACCCCTCTCTCATCCCCTCTCTCCCCCTCTCCCCACTCTCTGCCCCACTCTCTCCCCCACTCTCACTCCCCCACTCTCTCTCATCCCCTCTCTTCTTTCTCACCCGCTCTCTCCCACCCCGATCTCTCTAATACCCCCTTTCGCGATCACCCTCTCACCCCTCACTCTCTTTCCACTCATTCTCTCTTACCCCCTCTCTCACTCTCTCATGCCTCTCTCACACCTTCTCTCTCACCCTCTCTCTCTCAGCCTGTCTCTCTCACCCCTCTCTCTTTCTCACCCGTTCTCTCTTCCACTTCAATCTCTCTCACCCCTCCCCCTCCCTCACCCCTCTCTCTCACACCTCTCTCTATTACCCCTTTTCTCACACCCCTCTCTCACCCCTTCTCTCTCAGCCCTCTCTCTCTCAGCCCCCCTCTCTTTCCCCAGTCTCTCCCATCCTGATCTCTCTCACACACCCTCTCTCTCACCCCTCTCCCTCTCTCACCCCTCTCTCTCTTACCTCTCTCTCACACCACACTCTCTCACCCTCTCTCTCTCACCCACTTTCTCTCAGCCCCCTCTCTCACTCTCCCCAGTCTCTCCCAACCTGATCTCTCTCACCCCACTCTCTCTTTCACGTCTCTCTCCCTTACCCCACTCTCTCTCACACCTCTCTCACACTCACCCCTCTCTCTCACCTTTTCTCTCTCAGCCCCTGTCTCTCACCCCCTCTCTCTCAGGCCCTCTCTCTCACACCCTCTCTCTTTCACCCCTCTCTCTCTCTTACATCTCTCTCTCACCCCCTCTCTCTTACCCCTCTCTCTCACCCCGTCTCTCACTGCCCCTCTTTCACCCCCTCTCTCTCATCCCCTTTCTGTCACACCCCCCTCTCTTTCACCCCTCTTTCTCACACATCCTCTCTCTCACCCCCTCACTCTCACATCCCTCTCTCTCTCTCACCCCTCTCTCTCAGCCCCTCTCTCTCACCCCTCTCTCTCTAACCCCTCTCTCTCTCTCACGCCCTCTCTCTCACCCCTCTCTCTCTAACCCCTCTCTCTCTTCCCCCTCCCTCCTTCACCCCGCTTTATCTGTGATCCCCTCTCTCTCCCCTCTCTCTCACCCTCTCACTCTCTCTCACTCTCTCACACTCTCTCTTTCTTAGCCCTCTCACTCTCTTATCCCCTCCCACTCTCACCACTCTCATTCTCTCTCACCCTTCTCTCTCTCAGCCCCCTGTCCCTCATTCACCCTCACAGCCTCTCTCTCACCCCCTCTCTCTAACACCCCTTCACTCTCACCCCCATCTCTCTTACCCCTCTATCTCTTACCCTCTCTCTCGCCTCCTCTCTCACACCCTCTCTCTCCCCACTCTCTCCCCACTTTTTCTCCCCCACTCTCACTCGCCCCCATTCTCTTTCTCACCCCGATCTTTCTCATCCTCCCTCTTTCTCTCTCATCCTCTCACCCTTTTCTCTCTTTCCCCTCTCTCACCCCCTCTCTCTCATGCCTCTCTCTCACCTTCTCTCTCACCCTCTCTTTCTCTGCCTGTCTCTCTCTCACCCCCTCTCTCTTTCTCACCCGCTGTCTCTTTCACCCCAATCTCTCTCACATTCCCTCTCTCTCTCACCCCCTCTCTCTCTCACCCTTTCTCTCTCAACCCTCTCTCTCATTACCTCTCTCTCTCACACCCTTATCTCTCTCTCACCCTCACTCTCTCCTACCCCTCTCTCTGTCTCTCACCTCTCTCTCTCAACCTCTCTCTCTCTCACCCCTTCTCTCTTTCACCCCTCTCTCTCACCGTCTCGCTCTTACCCGTCTCTCTCTCTCTCTCACGCACCTCTCTCTCTCACCCCTTCTCTCTCACCCTCTCTTTCGCAGTCCCTCTCTCTCAGCTCCTCTCTCTCATCCCTTTCTCTATCATCCTGCTCTCTCTCTCACACCCTCTCTCGCACCCTCTCTGTCTGATGCATTTTATCTCGCACCCCCTCTCTCTCTTTCCCCTCTCTGTCACACACCACTTCTCTCTCTCACACCCATCTCTCACTCTCATCTCTTTCTCTGTCTCTCATCCCACTCTCTCTCACCCCCTCTCTCATCCCCTCTCTCTCAGGCCCTCTCTTTCAGCCCCTTGCTCTCTCACACCCCCTCTCTCTCACACACCTCTCTCTCACCCCCCTCTCTCTCACAATCCTCTCTCTCTCTCACCCTCTCTCTCTCAATCCTCTCTCTCACACCCCTCTCTCACACCCTTCTCACTCACCTCTCTCTCACCCCTCTCTCTCTTACTCCTATCTCTCTTACACACCACTCTCTCACACACTCTCTCTCACCCCTCTCTCTCACCCCTCTCTTTCAGCCCCTCTCACTCTCTCACCCCTCTCTCTCTCTCACCCCTCTCTCTCTCTCACCCCCTCTGTCTCACACCTCTCTCTCTCACCTTCTCTCTCACCCATTCTCTCTCAAACCTCTCTCTCAGGCCCTCTCTCTCTCACACCTCTCTCTCTCACCCCCCTCTCTCTTACACCCCCTCTCTCTCTTAAACTTCCTCTCTCTGACATAACCTCTCTCTCTCGCCCCGCTCTCTCACCCTCTCTCTCACACATGTCTCGCTTATCCCTCTCTCTCTCGTCCCCTCTCTCACCGCGCACTCTCTCACCGCTCTCTCTCTCACCCCCTCTCTGTCACACACCCCTCTATTTCACCCCTCTTTCTCACACCCCCTCTCTCTCACGCCCTCTCTCTCACCCCCTCTCTCTCAAGCCTCTCTCTCTCACGCCCTCTCTCTCATCCCCTCTCTCCCTCACCCTTCTCTCTCTCTCCCCCTCTCTCCCTCACCCTGCTCTCTCTGTCATCCCCTCTCTCTCTCCTCCCTCTGACACCCCCCTCCCTCACCCCCCTCTCTCTCTCTCACCCCACTCTCTATTACCCCTCTCTCTCTCACACCTCTCTCTCTCTGGCCCCTCTCCCTCTCCCCAGTCTCTCCCACCCTGATCTCTCTCACACACCTTCTCTCTCACGCCTCTCTCTCTCCCTCCCACTCACTCTCTCTCACTCTTCTCTCTCTTACCCCTCTCTCTATCTCACCCCCTCTCTCTCAGGCCATCTTTCTCTCACCCCCCCTCGCTCTTTCATCTCTCTCTCTCTCTTAACTCTCCCTCTCACCCCCACTCTCTCACCCCTCTCTCTTACCCATCTCTCTCTTCCAGCCCCTCTCTCTCACACACACCCCCACAGACCTCCATCTCAACCCTCTGTCTCTCTCACACCCGTCTCTCTCTCTCACCCACTCTCTCTCTTACCCCTCTCTCTCTTACCCCTCTCTCTAACACACACCTCTCTCACTCTCTCACCCCTCTCTCTCACCCTCCCTCTCTCACCCAATCTCTATCACACCCTCTCTCTCAGGCCCTCTCTGTCTCTCACCCATTTCTCTCTCAACCCCTCTCTCTCACTCCCTCTCTCACTGCCCCTCTTTACCCCCCTCTCATCCCCTTTCTGTCACCCCCTCTCTTTCACCCCTCTTTCTCACACATCCTCTCTCTCACCCCCTCACTCTCACATCCCTCTCTCTCTCACCACTCTCTCTCTCACCCCTCTCTCTCACTCCCCCTCTCTCTAACCCCTCTCTCTCTCAGCCCCCTCTCTCTTACACCCCCTCTCTCTCTTAAACTTCCTCTCTCTGACATAACCTCTCTCTCTCGCCCCGCTCTCTCACCCCTCTCTCTCACACATGTCTCGCTCATCCCTCTCTCTCGTCCCCTCTCTCACCGCGCACTCTCTCACCGCTCTCTCTCTCACCCCCTCTCTCTCAAGCCTCTCTCTCTCACGCCCTCTCTCTCATCCCCTCTCTCCCTCACCCTTCTCTCTCTCTCCCCCTCTCTCCCTCACCCTGCTATCTCTGTCATCCCCTCTCTCTCTCCTCCCTCTGACACCCCCCTCCCTCACCCCCCTCTCTCTCTCTCACCCCACTCTCTATTACCCCTCTCTCTCTCACACCTCTCTCTCTCTGGCCCCTCTCCCTCTCCCCAGTCTCTCCCACCCTGATCTCTCTCACACACCTTCTCTCTCACGCCTCTCTCTCTCCCTCCCACTCACTCTCTCTCACTCTTCTCTCTCTTACCCCTCTCTCTATCTCACCCCCTCTCTCTCAGGCCATCTTTCTCTCACCCCCCTCTCTCTTTCATCTCTCTCTCTCTCTCTTAACTCTCCCTCTCACCCCCACTCTCTCACCCCTCTCTCTTACCCATCTCTCTCTTCCAACCCCTCTCTCTCACACACACCCCCACAGACCTCCATCTCAACCCTCTGTTTCTCTCACACCCGTCTCTCTCTCTCACCCACTCTCTCTCTTACCCCTCTCTCTCTTACCCCTCTCTCTAACACACACCTCTCTCACTTTCTCACCCCTCTCTCTCACCCTCCCTCTCTCACCCAATCTCTATCACACCCTCTCTCTCAGGCCCTCTCTGTCTCTCACCCATTTCTCTCTCACTCCCTCTCTCTCACTCCCTCTCTCACTGCCCCTCTTTACCCCCTCTCATCCCCTTTCTGTCACCCCCCTCTCTTTCACCCCTCTTTCTCACACATCCTCTCTCTCACCCCCTCACTCTCACATCCCTCTCTCTCTCACCACTCTCTCTCTCACCCCTCTCTCTCACTCCCCCTCACTCTCACATCCCTCTCTCTCTCTCACCACTCTCTCTCTCACCCCTCTCTCTCACTCCCCCTCTCTCTAACCCCTCTCTCTCTCACCCCTCTCTCTCTCTCACGACTCTCTCCTTCACCCCGCTCGATGTGTGATCCCCTCTCTTTCCCCTCTCTCTCTCTCACCCTCTCACTCTCTCTCACTCTCTCACACCCTCTCTTTCTTAGCCCTCTCACTCTCTTATCCCCTCCCACTCTCACCACTCTCATTCTTTCTCACCCCTCTCTCTCTCAGCCCCCTGTCCCTCATTCACCCTCACACCCTCTCTGTAACACACCCTCTCTCTAACCCCCCTCTCTCTAACCACCCCCCTCTTACCCCTCTCTCTCTTAACCCTCTCTCCCTTACCCTCTCTCTCACCCCCCTCTCTCACACCCTCTCTCTCCCCCACTCTCTCCACACTTTCTCTCCCCCACTCTCACTCACCCCCTTTCTCTTTCTCACACCGATCTTTCTCATCCTCCCTCTCTCTCTCATCCTCTCACCCTTCACTCTCTTCCCCCCTCTCTCTCTTACCTCCTCTCTCTCACGCCTCTCTCTCACCTTCTCTCTCACCCTCTCTTTCTCTGCCTGTCTCTCTCTCTTACCCCCTCTCTCTTTCTCATCCGTTCTCTCTTCCACCCCAATCTCTCTCACACTCCCTCTCTCTCTCACCCCCCCTCTCTCTCCCCCTTTCTCTCTCAACCCTCTCTCTCATTACCCCTCTCTCTCACACCCTTACCTCTCTCTCTCTCACTCTCTCTCTCCTACCCCTCTCTCTTACCCCTCACTCTGTCCCTCATCTCTCTCTCTCACCCTCTCTCTCTCACCCCTTCTCTCTCAAACTCTCTCTCTGGCCCTCTCTTTCAGCCCCCGTCTCTCTCACATCCCCCTCTCTCTCACACACCTCTCTCTCCCTCACCCTGTCTCTCACCCCTCTCTCTCACACACCTTTCTCTCTCTCTCACCCTCTCTCTCACCCCTCTCTCTCTTACCCCTCTCTCCCTCACACACCTCCCTCTCTCACACCCTTCTCTATCTCTCTCACCCCGTCTCACTCACGCCTCTCTCTCACCTTCTCTCACTCACCCTCTCTTTCTCAGCCTGTCTCTCTCACCCCCTCTCTATTTCTCACCCGCGCTGTCTTCCACTCCGATCTCTCTCTCACAAAACCTCACTCTCTCAACCCTCTCTCTCTCTCACACCCCCCTCTCTCACCCCTCTCTCTCAGCCCTCTCTCTCTCTCAGCCCCCCTCTCGCTCTCTCCTCAGTCTCTCCCACCCTGATCTCTTTCGCACACCTTCTCTCTCACGCCTCTCTCTCTCACTCTCTCTCTTACCCCTCTCTCTCACCCCCTCTCTCTCACCCCCTCTCTCTCAGACTGTCTCTCTTTCACCCCCTGTCTCTTTCTCACCTGCTCTCTCTCCCTCACCTTTCTCTCTCTTACCCGTCTCTCTCTCTCTCACACACACACACACACACACACACACACACACACACACACACACACCTCTCTCTCTCAACCTCTCTCTCACCCCTTCTCTCTCACCCTCTCTTTCGGAGCCCCCACTCTCTCTCTCATCCCCTCTCTCTCCCCAGTCTCTCCCATCCTGATCTCTCACAGCCCCTCTCTCTCTCACCCCTCGCTCACTCTCTCATCCCTCTCTCTTCATCCCTCTCTCTCACACCTCTCTCTCTCACACCTCTCTCTCTCTCTCTCACCCTCTCTCTCTCAGGCCCTCTCTCTCTCTCTCACCCCGCTATCTCTCTTAAACCGCTTCTCTCTCTTTCACCCCTCTCTCACTCTCACCCCTCTCTCTCACCCTCACTCTCACTCTCTCTATTTTGACACCCCTCTCTCTCACATTGCCCTCTCTCTCGCCCTCTCTCTCTCCTACCCCTCTCTCTATCTCTCACCTCTCTCTCTCACCCCGTCTCTCTCAGCCCTCTCTTTCAGCCCCTCGCTCTCTCACACCTGTCTCTCTCTCACCCTCTCACTCTCAACCCTCTCTATCTTACCCCTCTCTCTTTTACCCCTCTCTCTCACACCCCTCTCTCTCATCCACTCTCTCGCCCCCTCTCTCTCACCCCCTCTCACTCTCTCTCTCTGCTACACCTCCATTTCTTACCCCCCTCTCTCTCTCTCACCTCTCTTTCTCTCACCCACTCTCTCCTACCCCTTCTCTCTCACCCCTCTCTCACCCCCTCTCTCTCAGGCCCTCTCTTTCAGCCCCTCTCTCTCACACACCCCTCTCTCAACCCCGTCCCTCTCACACCCCTCTCTCCCTCATCCTTTCTCTCACTTTCCCCTCTCTCACACATCTCCATCTTACCCTCTCTCTCACACCCCTCTCTCTCTCACCCCTCTCTCTCTTATCCCTCTCTCTCACACCGCTTCTCTCTCTCACCTTCTCTCTCTCTCCCTCTCTCTCTCACCCCTTCTCTCTCACCCCTTCTCTCTCACCCCTTCTCTTTCACCCCCTCTCTCTCAGCCCTCTTTCTCTCTCTCAGCCCCCCTCTCTCTCTCCAGTCTCTCCCACCCTGATCTCTCTCACACACCTTCTCTATCACGCCTCTCTCCCTCATCCTCTCTCTCACTTTTCCCTCTCTCACACACCTCTCCCTCTCATCCTCTCTCTCACACCCTCTCTCTCTCTCTCACCCCTCTTCTCTCTTTCCCCTCACTCTATCTCTCCCCCTCTCTCTCACCCCTGTCTCTCTAACTCGGCCTGTCTCTCTCACCCACATCTCTTTCTCACCTGCTCTCTCTTCCACCCCGATCTCACTCACACCCCTTCTTTCCCTCACCCCTCTCTCTCTCTTACCCCTCTCTCTCAACCCCGCTCTCTCACCCCCCTCTCTCACCCCCCACTCTGTCTCTCTCTCTCTCTCAGCCTGTCCTGCTCTCACCCCTTCTCTCTTTCACACCTGCTCTATCTTCCACCCCAATCTCTCTCACACCCCCTCTCTCTCTCACCCCCATCTCTCTCTCAACCCTCTCTGTCTCTCACCGCTCTCTCTCTCTTGCCCGTCTCTCTCTCACCCCCTCTCTCTCTCAGCCTGTCTCTCTGTCACACCCCTGTCTCTTTCTCACCAGCTCTCTCTTCCACCCTGATCTCTCTCACACCTACTCTCTCCCTCACCCCTCTCTCTCCCTCACCCCTCGCTCTCTCTTACCCGTCTCTCTCTCTCATCCTATCTCTCTCACCCCCTCTCTTTCAACCTCTCTCTCAGCCTGTCTCTCTCTCTCTGACACCCCCTGTCTTTTTCACACCCGCTCTCTCTTCAACCCCGATTTCTCTTACATCTGCTCTCTAACTCACCCCTCTCTCTGTCATCCCTCTCTCTCTCACCTCTCTCTCTCTCACCCCTCTCTCACTTACCCGTCTCTCTCTCACACACACACCCTTCTCTCTCATCCTCTCTCTTTCACCCCTTCTCTCTCACCCTCTCTTTCGCAGCGCCTCTCTCTCTCACACATCCCCTCCCTCACCTCAGTCTCTCCCACCCTGATCGCTCTCAGAGCCCTTCTCTCTCTCACCCCTCCCTCACTCTCTCATCCCTCTCTCTCTCACCCCTTCTCTCTCACCCACTCTCTCTCAGGCCCTCTCTTTCAGCCCCTCTCTCACACACACCCCTCTCTCTCACACACCTCTCTCGCAACCCCGTCTCTCTCACACACCCCTCTCTCTCATCCCCACACTCTCACCCCTCTTTCTCTTCCCCCCTCCCTCTCACACACCTCTCTATCTCACCCTTTCTCTCACGCCCTCTATCTCTCACCCCACCCTCTCTTACCCCTCTCTCTCACACCGCTACTCACTCTCAACCTCTCTCTCTCACCCCTCTCTCTTATTCGTCTCTCTGTCACACACACACCTCTCTCTTACCCATCTCTCTCTCACCCTCTCTCTCACACACCCCTTCTCTCACACCCTCTCTCTCTCACAGCTCTTTCTCTCACCCCTTCTCTCTCACCGCCTCTCTCACACCCCCTCTCAGGCCCTCTCCTTCCACCCCTCGCACACTCTCCCCTCTCTCTCTCTCTCACCCCTCTCTCTCACCCCCTCTCTCTCTCACCCCTCTCTCTCTTGTCCGTCTCTCTCTCACCCTCTCTCTCTTACCTCTCTCTCTCTCACCCCTCTCCCACCCTCACTCTTATCTCTCTTACCCGACTCTCTCTCTCACACAACGTTCTCGCTCAACCTCTCTCTCTCACCCCTTCTCTCTAATACCCTCTCTCACCCCAGTCTCTCCTCCGATCTCTCTCAGAGCCACACTCTCTCTCACCCCTCCCTCACTCTCTCATCCCTCTCTCTCATCCCTCTCTCTCATCCTCTCTCTCTCACCCCTCTCTCTCTTCCCCCTCTCTCTCACACCGCTTCTCTCTCTCACCCTCTCTCTCTCACCCTCTCTCTCTCACCCCTCTCTCTCACACACCCCTCTCTCTCAAACACCTCTCTCGCAACTCCGTCTCTCTCACACCCCCCTCTCTCTCATCCCCACTCTCTCACCCCTCTCTCCCTTCCCCCTCTCTCTCTCACACACACCTCTCTATCTCACCCTTTTTCTCACCCCCTCTCTCTCTCACCCCACCCTATCTTACACCTCTCTCTGACATCGCTACTCTCTCTCAACCTCTCTCACCCCTCTCTGTAACTCGTCTCTCTCTCACACACCCACCTCTCTCTTACCCACCTCTCTCTCACCCTCTCTCTCACACCCCCCTCTCTTTCACCCCCCTCTCTCGCACCCCTCTCTCTCTCACCCCTCTCTCTCTCATGCTGTCACTCTCACCCCTCTCTCTCTCACCTCTCTCTCTCTTATCCCCTCTCTCTCACCCCTCTCTCTCTCACGACCTCTCCCCTTCACGCTGCTCTATGTGTGATCCCCTCTCTCTCTCTCTCCCCTCTCTCTCACCCCTCTCTCTCTCTTACTCTCTCACACCCTCTCTTTCATAGCCCTCTCACTCTCTTATCCCCTCCCACTCTCACCACTCTCATTCTCTCTCACCCCTATCTCTCTCAGCCCCCTGTCTCTCACACATAATCACACCCTCTCTCTCACCTCCCCTCTCTCTCTCACCCCTCTCTCTCCCCCACACTCTCCCCATCTCTCTCCCCCACACTCACTCACCCCCTTTCTCTTTCTCACCCGCCCTGTCCCCCACCCAGATCTTTCTCATCCTTTCTCTGTCTCTCACCCTCTCACCCTTCTCTCTCTTTCCCCTCTCTCTCTTACCCCTCTCTCACACCTTCTCTTTCTCACCCTTTTTTTCTCTGCCTGTCTCTCGCACCACCTCTCTCTTTCTCTCCCGCTCTCTGTTCCATTCCGATCACTCTCACACCCCCTTTCTCTCTCACCCCCCTCTCTCTATCTCTCTCTCTCACCCCTCTCTCTCTCACCACTCTCTCTCTCACCCCTCTCTCTCTCACACCTCTCTCTCTCACACCTCTCTCTTTCACCCCTTCTCTCTCATCCCGTCTCTCTCACCCTCTCTCTCAGGCCCTCTCTCTCTCACCTCTCTCTCTGTCTTACACCGCTTATCTCTCTCTCACCCCTCTCTCTCACCCTCTCTCTCACCCTCGCTAATCTGACACACCTCTCTCTCACATACCCCTCTCTCTCTCACCCCCTCTCTCTCCTACCCCTAGCTCTCTCTTACCCCTCTCTCTCACCTCTCTCTCACCCTCTCTCTCACCCCTTCTCTCTCACTCCCTCTCTCACTGTCTCATCCCTCTATCTCTCATCCTTCTCTCTCTCACACCTCTCTCTCTCACCCTCTCTCTCTTACCCCTCTCTCTCTCTCTTACATTGCTTCTCTCTCTCACACCACTCTCTCACTCGCACCCTCTCTCTCTCGCCCTCACTCTCTCACATCTCTTTCTCTCACCCTCTCTCTCACCCCTTCTCTCTCACCCCCTCTCTCACCCCTCTCTCTCTGTTGCCCTCTCTTTCAGCCCCTCTATCTCGCACACACCCCTCTCTCTCACACACCTCCCTCTTAACCCCGTCTCTCTCACACCCCTCTCTCTCTCATCCCTACTTTCTCACCACTCTCTCTCTTCCCCCTCTCTCTCACACACACCTCTCTCTCTCATCCCTCTCTCTCTTACCCCTCTCTCTCACACCACTTCTCTCTCTCACCCTCTCTCTCTCACCCCTCTCTCTCTCACCCCTCTCTCTCACACACCCCTCTCTCTCAAACACCTCTCTCGCAACTCCGTCTCTCTCACACCCCCCTCTCTCTCATCCCCACTCTCTCACCCCTCTCTCCCTTCCCCCTCTCTCTCTCACACACACCTCTCTATCTCACCCTTTTTCTCACCCCCTCTCTCTCTCACCCCACCCTATCTTACACCTCTCTCTGACATCGCTACTCTCTCTCAACCTCTCTCACCCCTCTCTGTAACTCGTCTCTCTCTCACACACCCACCTCTCTCTTACCCACCTCTCTCTCACCCTCTCTCTCACACCCCCCTCTCTTTCACCCCCCTCTCTCGCACCCCTCTCTCTCTCACCCCTCTCTCTCTCATGCTGTCACTCTCACCCCTCTCTCTCTCACCTCTCTCTCTCTTATCCCCTCTCTCTCACCCCTCTCTCTCTCACGACCTCTCCCCTTCACGCTGCTCTATGTGTGATCCCCTCTCTCTCTCTCCCCTCTCTCTCACCCCTCTCTCTCTCTTACTCTCTCACATCCTCTCTTTCATAGCCCTCTCACTCTCTTATCCCCTCCCACTCTCACCACTCTCATTCTCTCTCACCCCTATCTCTCTCAGCCCCCTGTCTCTCACACATAATCACACCCTCTCTCTCACCTCCCCTCTCTCTCTCACCCCTCTCTCTCCCCCACACTCTCCCCATCTCTCTCCCCCACACTCACTCACCCCCTTTCTCTTTCTCACCCGCCCTGTCCCCCACCCAGATCTTTCTCATCCTTTCTCTGTCTCTCACCCTCTCACCCTTCTCTCTCTTTCCCCTCTCTCTCTTACCCCTCTCTCACACCTTCTCTTTCTCACCCTTTTTTCTCTGCCTGTCTCTCGCACCACCTCTCTCTTTCTCTCCCGCTCTCTGTTCCATTCCGATCACTCTCACACCCCCTTTCTCTCTCACCCCCCTCTCTCTATCTCTCTCTCACCCCTCTCTCTCTCACCACTCTCTCTCTCACCCCTCTCTCTCTCACACCTCTCTCTCTCACACCTCTCTCTTTCACCCCTTCTCTCTCATCCCGTCTCTCTCACCCTCTCTCTCAGGCCCTCTCTCTCTCACCTCTCTCTCTGTCTTACACCGCTTATCTCTCTCTCACCCCTCTCTCTCACCCTCTCTCTCACCCTCTCTAATCTGACACACCTCTCTCTCACATACCCCTCTCTCTCTCACCCCCTCTCTCTCCTACCCCTAGCTCTCTCTTACCCCTCTCTCTCACCTCTCTCTCACCCTCTCTCTCACCCCTTCTCTCTCACTCCCTCTCTCACTGTCTCATCCCTCTATCTCTCATCCTTCTCTCTCTCACACCTCTCTCTCTCACCCTCTCTCTCTTACCCCTCTCTCTCTCTCTTACATTGCTTCTCTCTCTCACACCACTCTCTCACTCGCACCCTCTCTCTCTCGCCCTCACTCTCTCACATCTCTTTCTCTCACCCTCTCTCTCACCCCTTCTCTCTCACCCCCTCTCTCACCCCTCTCTCTCTGTTGCCCTCTCTTTCAGCCCCTCTATCTCGCACACACCCCTCTCTCTCACACACCTCTCTCTCAACCCCGTCTCTCTCACACCCCTCTCTCTCTCATCCCTACTTTCTCACCACTCTCTCTCTTCCCCCTCTCTCTCACACACACCTCTCTCTCTCACCCCTCTCTCTTACCCCTCTCTCTCACACACATAACTCACTCTCACCCACTTCTCTCTCATCCTCTCTCTCTCACCCCCTCTCTCTCTTACACCCTCTCTCTCTCACAGCTCTCTCTCTCACCCCTTCTCTCTCACCGCCTCTCTCACACCCCCTCTCAGGCCCTCTCTTTCCACCCCTCGCACACTCTCCCCTCTCTCTCTCTCAGCCCCTCTCTCTCACACCTCTGTCTCTCACTCTCTCTCTCACCCTCTCTCTCTCACACACTCAATCTCTCACCCCTCTCTCTTGCCCGTCTCTCTCTCCATCTCTCTCTTACCCCTCTCTCTCACCCTCTCTCTCTCACCCCTCTCTCTCTCTTACCCGTCTCTCTCTCTCTAATCCTCTCTCTCTTACCCCTCTCTCTCACCCCCTCTTTCAACCTCTCTCTCTCAGCCTGTCTCTCTCACTCCCTGTCTCTTTCACACCCGCTCTCTCTTCCACCCCTCTCTCTCTCACCCCTCTCTCTCTCAGCCCTTTCCCACTCTCACCCTTCTCTCTCTTACCCATCTCTCTCTCTCACACACCCTTCTCTCTCACCCTCTTTCACAGCCCCCCTATCTCTCTCTCTCATCCCCTCTCTCAACCCCAGTCCTCTCCCACCCTGATCTCTCTCAGAGCCCCTCTTTCTCACTCCTCGCTCACTCTCTCATCCCTCTCTCTCATCCTCTCTCTATCACCCATCTCTCTCTTCCCCCTCTCTCTCACACACCTCTCTCTCTCACACTTGCTCTAACCCCCTCTCCCTCTCAACCCTCTCTCTCTTACCCCTCTCTCTCACACCACTTCTCTCTCTCACCCTCTCTCTCTCACCTCTCTCTCTTCCCTCTCTCTCTCTCACACACACCTCCTTCTCACCCACATCTCTCTCACCCTCTCTCTCTCATTCCCCCTCTCTCTCTCACCCCTCTCTCTCTCTCACCCCTCTCTCTCTCAATACTCTCTCTCTCACCCACTCTCTCAGCCCCCCCTCTCTCACCCCTCTCTCTCACCCCTGTCTCACTGCCCCCATCTGTCACACCCCCCTCTCTTTCACCCCCCTCTCTCACACCCCTCTCTCTCTCACCCCCCTCTCTCACACACTCTCTCATCCTCCCTCTCTCCTACCCCTCCATTTCTTACCCCTCTCTCTCTCTCACCTCTCTTTCTCTCACCCCTCTCTCTCACCCCTTCTCTCTCACCCCCTCTCTCATCCCCTCTCTCTCAGGCCCTCTCTTTCAGCCCCTCTCTCACATCTCTCTCTCAACCCCATCTCTCTCACACCCCTCTCTCTGTCATCCTTTCTCTCTCACTCCTCTCTCTCTCTTCCCCTCTCTCTCTCACACACCTCTCTTTCTCACCCTCTCACACCCCTCTCTCTCTCACCCCTCCCTCTCTTACCCCTCTCTCTCACGCTGCTTCTCTCTCTCACCCTCTCTCTCTTACCCCTCTCTCTCACCCCTCTCTATCTTACCCCTCTCTCTCACACACCTCTATCTCTCACCCCATCTATCTTACCATTCTCTCTCTCACACACCTCTTTCTCACACCCCTCTCTCAGCCCTCTCTCTCTCTCAGCCCCCCCTCTCTCTCTCCCTAGTCGCTCCCACCATGTTCTCTCTCACACCCCCTCTCTCTTTCCCTTCTCTCTATCTAACCCCCTCTCTCTCACATCCGTCTCTCTCTCAACCCCCCTCTCTCTTTCACCCCCTCTCTCTCTCTTACCTCCCTCTCACCCTCTCTCTCACCCCTGTCTCTCTAACTCAGCCTGTCTCTCACTCTCACCCCCGTCTCTGTCTCTAAAACTCTCTCTTCCACCCCGATCTCTCTCACACCCGCTCTCTAACTCACCCCCCTCTCTCTCTCTCACCCTTCTCTCTCTTACCCGTCTCTCTCTCTCACACACCCTTTTCTCTCACCCTCTCTTTCGCATCCCCTCTCTCTCTCTCTCATCCCCTCTCTCACCCTAGTCTCTCCCACCCTGATCTCTCTCAGACCCCTCTCTCTCTCACTCCTCCCTCACTCTCTCATCCCTCTCTCTCTCATCCCTCTCTCTCTCACACCTCTCCCTCTCACCCTCTCTCTCTCGGGCCCTCTCTCACCCCCTCGCTCTCAGGCCCTCTCTTTCAGCCCCTTGCTCTCTCACACCTCTCTCTCAACCCTATCTCTCTCATACCCCTCTCTCTCTCATCCTCTCTCTCTCATCCTCTCTCTCTCATCCTCTCTCTCACCCCTCTCTCTCACCCCCTCTCCCACACCCTCCTCTCTCTCTCTCACCCCTATCTCTCTCTTACCCATCGCTCTCACACTGCTTCTCTCTCTCACCCTTTCTCTCTCTCACCCCTCTTTCTCACTCTCTCTCTCACCCCTCTCTCTCACTCCTCTCTATCTTACCCCTCTCTCTCCCACACACACACCTCTCTCTCTCTCATGCTCTCTCTCTCTCACCCCTCCCTCTCGCTCATCCCTTCTCTCTCACCCCTCTCTCTCCCCCTCACCCTGCTCTATCTGTGATCCCCTCTCTCTCCCCTCTCTCTCTCACCTCTCACTCTCTCTCACTCTCTCACACCCTCTCTTTCTTAGCCCTCTCACTCTCTTATCCCCTCCCACTCTCACCACTCTCATTCTCTCTCACCACTCTCTCTCTCAGCCCCCTGTCTCTCACCCACCCTCACACCCTCTCTCTCACCCCCTCTCTCCCCCCACGCTCTCCCCCATCTCTCTTCCCCACTCTCACTCACCCCCTTTCTCTTTCTCACCCGCACTCTCACCCAGCCCGATTTTTCTCATCCTCCCTCTCTCTCTCACCCTCTCACCCTTCTCTCTCTTTCCCCAAATCTCTCTTACCCCCTCTCTCTCTCCTTCTCTCTCTCAGTCTCTCTTTCTCTGCCTGTCTCTCTCACACAACACCTCTCTTTCTCACCCGCTCTCTGTTCCACTCTGATCTCTCTCACACGCCCTTTTTCTCTCACCCTCTCTCTGTCACTCACCCCTCTCTCTCTCACTCCTCTCTCTCTCACCCCTCTCTCTTACACCGCTTCTCTCTCTCAACCCTCTCTCTCACTCCTCTCACACTCTCACCCCTCTCTCTCTCTCTCACCCTCTCTCTCACCCTCTCTAATCTGACACCCCTCTCTCTTACATCCCCCTCTCTCTCGCCCTCTCTCTCTCCTACCCCTCTCTCTCTTACATCTGTCTCTCTCTCTGTCTTACCTCTCTCTCTCACCCTCTCTCTCTCACCCCTTCTCTCTCACCCCCTCTCTCAGCCCCTTTCCCTCAGGCCCTCACTTTCAGTCCCTCGCTCTCTCACAGCTGTCTCTCTCTCTCACACACCTCTCTCTCAACCCCCTGTCTCTCTCAACCCCTCGCTCTCTCACCCTCTCGCTCTCAACCCTCTCGCTCTCAACCCTCTCTCTCAACACTCTCTCTCTTACCCTCTCTCTCTCACACACATCTCTCTCAACCTCTCTCTCATACCCTCTCTCACCCTCCCTCTCTCCTACCCCTCCATTTCTTACCCCTCTCTCTCTCTCACCTCTCTTTCTCTCACCCCCTCTCTCTCACCTCTTCTCTCTCACCCCCTCTCTCACCCACTCTCTCTCAGGACTCTTTTTCAGCCCCTGTCTCTCACATCTCTCTCTCAACCTCATCTCTCTCACACCCCTCTCTCTGTTATCCTCTCTCTCTCATCCTTTCTCTCTAACTCCTCTTTCTCTCTTCCCCCTCTCTCTCACACACCTCTCTCTCACCCTCTCTCTCACCCCCACTCTCTCTCACCACTCTCTCTCGTACCCCCTCTCTCACACCGCTTCTCTCTCGCACCCTCTCTCTCTCTCACCCCTCTCTCTCTCACCCCTCTCTATCTTACCCCCCTCTCTCTCGCACACCTCTCTCTCTCATCCCTCTCTATCTTACCATTCTCTCTCTCACACACCTCTCTCTCACCCCTCTCTCACACTCAGCCCTCTCTCTCTCTCCCCAGTCTCTCCCACCCTGATCTCTCTCACACCCCTCTCTCTCTTTCCCCTCTCTCTATCCAATCCCCTCTCTCTCACACCCATCTCTCTCTCACCCCCTCTCTCTCTTTCACCCCCTCTCTCTCTTACCTCCCTCTCACCCGTTCTCTCTCACCCCTGTCTCTCTAACTCAGCGTCTCTCTCTCTCTCAACCCATCATTCACTGTCTATCTCACCCCCTCTCTCACCCCTTTTGCTCTCTCTCTCTCGCGTCCCATCTCTCTCATCCCTCTTTCTCTCGCTGTCCCCCTTTCTCTCTCACCCTTCTCTATCTCTCCCCTTTCTCTCAATTCCTCTCTCTCACCCCCTCTCTCTCCCACTCTCTCTCCCACCTCCTCTCTCTCACCCCCTCACATTCACTCTTTCTCTGACCTTCTCTCTTTCTCTCCCCTCTCTCTCATTCTCAGCCCTCTCTCTCTCCCCCTCTCTTTCTCCCCCTCTCCTTTTCTCAGCCCTCTCTCCCTTTCTCACCCCTCTCTCTCACCCCTTTCTCTCTCACCCCCTCTCTCTCAACCCCTCTCTCTCACCCCCTCCCTCTCTCACCCCCCTCATCCTCCTCTCTCTCTCACCCGCTCTCTCTCGCTCTCTCAAACCCCCTCTCTCTAAACCCCCTCTCTCTCACCCCTTGCTCTCTATCTCTCTCTCTCTTACCCATTTCTCTCTCACACCGCTCTCTCTCTCTCACCCCGCCTCTCTCACCCCCTCAACCGCTCTATCTCACTCCTCTCGCTCTCTTTCCCAAACTCTCTCTCTCACATCCTCACCGCGCTCTCTCACATCCCCTCTCTCTCTTACCCCTCTCTCCCTCGCCCCTTCCCTCTCTCCCACCCTCTCTCTGTCTCTTTCTCATCCCCTGTCTCTCCTCCTCACTCCCTCTCTCTCTCACCGCATCTCACTCTCACCCCATTTCTCTCAATCCCTCTCTCTCCCATGCCCTTTCTCCCAGCCCCTCTCTGTTTCACCTCCAGTCTTTCTCTGACCCACTCTATCCCCCTTTGTTTCTCCCCTTTTCTCTCTCACTCCCCTCACATCGCCCTCTCACTCACACCACTCCTTCATCCACCCCTCTCTCTCCCACCCCTGCTCTCTCTCACCCTCTCTCTCTAATCCCTCTCTCTCATCCTCTCTCCCTCTCTCAATCCCTCTCTCTACCCCCTTGTCTCTCAACTCCTCTCTCACTCTCCCCCACTCTCTCAGAATTCCTTTCTCTCACCCCCTCTCTCTCAACCCCTCTCTCTCTCTCCCCTCTCTCCCAATCCCCTCTCCGTCTCACGTCCAATCTTTCTCTGACCCACTCTCACTTCCCCTTTTTCTCTCCCCCTTTGACTCTCCCATTCCTCTCACCCCCTCATATCGCCCTCTCTCACTCACCCGCTCCCTCTCTCTTACCCCCTCTCTCTCAAACCCCTCTCTCTCACCCCCATCTCTATCTCACCCCTCTCTCTCTCAATCCCTCTCTCTCAACCCCTCTCTCACACTCCCCCACTCTCTCAACCACTCTCTCTGCACTCTCTCTCTCACCACCTCTCTCTCACCCCCTTCTCTCCCTCAACCCTCTCTCAAACCCTCTCTCTCTCAACCCCTCTCTCTCTCACCCCTCTCTCTCTCGCCCCTCTCTCTCTCGCCCATCTCTCTCACCCCCTCCCTGTCACCCACCCTCACACTCTCATCGACTCACTCTCTCACACCCTCACTCTTTCTCCCCGCCTCTATCTCTCAACCCTTTCTCTCTTGCCCCTCTCTCTCTCTCACCCTATCCCCCTCTCTCTCATCCCCCCTCTCTCAACCACTCTATCTCTCAGTCCTCTCTCTCTCACCCTCTCTCTCACTCCTCTCTCTCTCACCCTCTCTCTCACTCCTCTCCCTCTCACCCTCTCTCTCACTCCCTCTCTCTCTCACCCCCTCTCTCTCTCAACACCCCCTCTCTCAACCCAGCTCACTCTCTCAACGCTTCACTCACTCCAACCTGTATTCTCTCACCCCTCTCTCTCTCAGCCCCTCTTTCTCAGCCCTTCTCTCTCATCCCTCCCTCTCTCACCCCCTCACCCTCTCTCTCTCTCTCACACCCGTTCTCTCTTACCCCTCGCTCTCTCTCTCTCACCCCTCCCCCTCTCACCCCTCTCGCTCACACCCTCTCTCTCGCCCATTCTCTCTCACACACTCTCCTTCTCACTACACTCTTTCTCTATCCCCTCCCCACTTTCTGTCTCTCAATCACCCCTTCTCTCTCACTCCCCTCTCACCCCCACTCCCTCTCTCTCACCCCCTCTCTCTCACCCGCGCTCTCTTTCTCAATCACTCTCTTTTTCTCACTTCTACTCTCTTACTTCTTTACTCACTCTCTCTTTCTCACCCCCTCTCTCAAAACCCCTCTCTCTCCCCCCCTCTCCCCTTCTCTCTCCCCCTCTCTCTGCCCAATTTTTTCATCCCCTCTCTCACCCCCCTCTCTCTTCCCCTCTCTCTCCCCTCTCTCCCCCCCCCCCTCTCGGACCCAATCTCTACCCCCTCTCTCCCCCTGTCTCTCACATCCCCTCTCTCTCACACCTATCTCACTCTCTCACCCCACTCTCACTCTCTCACCCCAATCTCTCTCTCACCCCACGTCTCTCTCTCTTCCACCCCCTCTGTCTCACACCCCTTCTCTCTCACACCCCTTCTCTCTCTCACCCTCTCTCTCTCAACACCTCTCTCTCACTCCCTCTCTCCCCCTCTCCTCCACTCCTTCCCCTTCACTCCCCCTCCCCATCACTCTCCCCCCTCTCTCTACTCTCTCACCCTCTTCTCTCTCCCCTCTCTCTCCTCTTCTCTCTCACCCTTCTCTCCCCCTCTCTCTGCCCCCTCTTTCACCCGCTCTCTCACCCCTCTCCTCACAACCCCCTCTCCACATCTCTCTCCCCCCTCCCCCCTCTCTCTCCCCTTCTCTCTAAACCCCTATTTCATCCCCTCTCTCTCAACCCCCCTCTCTCAACCCCTCTCTCCCCCTCTCTCTCAACCCCTCTCTCTCAACCGCGCTCTCACTCCTCTCTCTCACCCCCCCTCTGTCTCACCCCCTTCTCTCCCTCTCATCCCCATCTATCTCTCAACCCCTCTCTCTCTCAACCCCTCTCTCTCACCCCTCGCTCTCTTACCCTCTCTCTCTCACTCCCTCTCTCTCACTCCCTCTCTCTCTTACCCCTCTCTCACTTCCCCTCTCTCTCACTACCATATCACTCTCTCACCCCTCTCCCTCTCTCACCACAGTCTCTCTCTCTCTGTCCCACCCCCTCTCTCTCTCACCCCTTCTCTCTCACCCGCTCTCTCTTTCTCACTCACGCTCTCATTTCTCACTTACACTCTCTCTTTTTCACTCACACGCTCTCTTTCTCACCCCACTCTCTCACCCCCTCTCTCTCTCATCTCTCTCTCCCCCTCTCTCTCTCCCCTCTCTTGCCCCCACTCTCTACCCCTCTCTCCCCCGTCTCTCACACCACTCTCCCTCACTTCCATCTCACTCTCTCACCCCACTCTCATTCTCTCACCACACTCTCTCTCTTAGCCCACATCTCTCTCTCTCTCCCACCCCCTCTGTCGCCCACCCTTTCTCTCTCTTACCCCTTCTCTCTCTCACACCCCTGTTTCTCATTCCCTCTCTCTCAGCACCTCTCTCTCACCCCCCTCTCTCCCCCTCTCTCTTTCCCCTCTCTCTTCCCCTCTCTCCCACCCTTCTCTCCCCCTCTCTCTGCCCCCCCTCTCTCCCCCCTCTCTGCGCCCTCTCTCTTCCCCCAATCACGCCCCCTCTCCCTCGCCCTCTCTCTCCTCCTCTCTCCCCTCCTCTCTCGCCCCTCTCTCTCGCCCCTCTCTCTCTCGCACCCCTCTCTCACCCCCCCTCTCTCTCGCATCCTCTCTCTCTTTCTCACTCTTCCGCTCGCTCTCTTACTCTTGCTCTCTCTCTCTCTCACCCTCTTCTCACACTCTCTCTCCCTGCCTCTCTCCCTCTCTCTTGCCTCCCTCTCTCTCTTATCTCACGGTCTCTCTTGTTCGCTCTCTCTCGCTCAAACTCTCTCTCTCTGTCGATCATGCTCTCTCTGTCTTTCACTCTCACTTTTGCTCTATCGTTCTCTCTATCTGTCACTCTCTCTATCCGTCTCTCTCTCTCTCTCAGTCCTTCCCCTCACCTCCTCTCTCTCGCAACCCATCTTTCTCAACCCCCTGTCTCCCGTCTCTCTCTAACCCTCTCTCTCTCTCACTCCATTTCCCCTCGTCTCTCATTCTCTTTCTCAAAAACCCTCTCTCACCCCTCTCTCTCTCAACCTCTCTCTCTCCCCTCTCAGCCCCTCTCTCTCAACTGCTCTCTCTCACCCCCTCTCTCTCATTCTCCTCTCTCACCCACCTTCGTTCTCTCACCCCCTTCTCTCACTCAACCCCTCTGTATCTCAACCTCGCTCTCTCACCCCTCTCTCTCACCCCCTCTCTGTCACCCCCTCCCTCTCTCCCACCCTCTCTCTATCTCCTTCTCATCCCCTCTCTCTCCTTCTCACTCCCTCTCTCTCACCCCTCTCTCTCTCACCCCCCTCATTCTCACCCTCTCTCTCTCTTCCTCTCTCTCTCCCACCCTCTCTCTCTCACTCCCGTCGCTCTCTCTCTCTCAACCCCCTCTCTCTCATCCTCCCCTCTCTCTCATTCCCAATCTCTCACCAACCTCTCACTCACTCTCACTCTTTCCCTCACCCACTTCTCTCTATCAGCCCCCCTCACTGCCTCTCATCCAGCTCCCTGTCACACACCTCTCTCTCCCACGCCCCTCACACCCCCTCTATCTCCCCCCACCTCCCTCACCCCCCACCACCTCTCCCATCCCCATCTCCCACATACCAACTCGCCTACCTACCCCTCTCACCTCCCTCTCTCACCCCCCTCTTACAGCCCCTCTCTCTCTTCAAACTCCTCTCTCTGCCACCCCTCTCTTTCTCTCACCACTCTAGCTCTCTTATCTTCTCTCCCCCTCTCTCTCCACCTCTCTCTCCCCCCTCTCTCACTCCTCTCTCTCCCCCTCTCTCTCCCCCTCTCTCACTCCTCTCTCTCACCCTCTATCTCTCTCACACACACACCCCTCTCTCTCACGCCCTCCCTCTCTCATCCCGTCCCTCTCTCACACCCTCCCACTCGCACACCCTCCCTCTCTACCCCCTCTCTCCCACTCTCTCCCGCTCTCCCCCGTCTCTCACTCCTCTCTCTCACACCTCTCTCTCACACCCCTCTCTGTCACCCTCCCTCTCTCATCCCGTCCCTTATTCCGCCTCCCACTCTCATCCCTCCTCTCTCACTCTCTCCCTATCTCACCCCCTCTCTCTCAGCCCATCTCTCTCTCAGCCCCTCTCTCTCTCAGCCCCTCCCACTCTCACCCTCCCTCTCTTGCACCCCCGTCTCTTTCAGCCCCTCTCTCTCACCCCCTCTCTCATTCCACTGTGTCTCCCCCTTTCTATTACACCCTCTCTCTCACACCCTACTCACACTCTCTCCCCCCTCTCAGCCCCTCTCTCTCACCGCCTCAGTCTCTCACCCCACTCTCTCTCAACCCCTCTCCGTCTCACATCCATCTCCCGTTCACCCCCGTCTCTCTCTCCCCTGTCTCTCCATCACCCCTCTCTCTCCCACCCCAATCTCTTTCACATCCCCTCTCTCTCTCACACACACTCTCATAGACCCTCACTCTCTCACCCCCTCCCTCTCTCCCAATATCTCTCTGCTTCTTTCTCATCCCCTTTCTCTCCTTCTCACTCCCTCTCTCTCACCCGCACTCTCTCCCTCCCCTCTCTCTCCCACCCCTTCTCTGTTACTCATTCCCACCTCTCCCTCTCACCGCCCTCTCACCCAGCTCTCTCTCTCTCACCACCTCTCTCTCACCCCTCGCTCTCTCATCCTCTTTCTCACCCACTCTCTCTCACACCCTCTCCTTCTCACTCCACTCTCTCTCTTACCCCCTCCCCACTTTCTCTCTCTCAATCACCCCTTGTCTCTCACCCCCTCTCTCTCACGTCTCTCTCACTCCCTGTGTCTCTCACCACCCCTCTCTAACCACGCCCTCTCTCAACCCCCTCACTCTCTCACCCCTCTCTCTCTCTCTCACCACAGTCTCTTTCTCTCTGTCCCATCACCTCTGTCTCTCACCCCTTCTCTCTCAACCCCTTCTCACCCCACCCCCTCTCTCTCACCCCTCGCTCTCTCACCCGGTCTCTTTCTCACTCACGCTCTCTCTTTCTAACTTACACTGTCTCTCTTTTTCACTCACTCTCTCTCTTTCTCACCCCCTCTCTCTCTCACGGCCTCTCTCTCAACTCCGTTCTCTCTTCCTCCCTCCCTCTCTCACTTCTCTTTACCCCCTCTCTTGCCCCCCACTCTCTACCCCTCTCTCCCCCTGTCTTTCACTCCCATCTCACTATCTCACCCAACTCACCCTCTCACCCCACACTCACTCTGTCACCCCCTCCCTCTCTCCCAACATCTTTCTGCTTCTTTCTCATCCCCTTTGTCTCCTTCTCACTCCCTCTCTCTCACCCCTCGCTCTCTCACACCCTCTCCTTCTCACTCCACTTTCTCTCTTACTCCCTCTCAACTTTCTCTCTCTCAATCACCCCTTGTCTCTCACTCCCTCTGTCACACGTCTCTCTCACTCCCCTCTCTTGCCACCCACTCTCTACCCCCACTCTACCCGTCTCTCACACCCCCTCTCTCTCACTCCCATATCACTCTATCACCCCACTCTCACTCTCTCCCCCCACGTCTCTCTCTCCCCCACCCTCTCTGTCTCCCACCCTTTCTCTCTCACACCCCTTCTCTGTCTCACACCCCTGTTTCTCACCCTCTCTCTCTCAACACCTCTCTCTCCCCCACACTCTCCCCCCACTCTCTCCCCCCTCTCTCCCCTCTCTCTCCCCTCTCTCTCCCCCTCTCTCTCTCACCCTTCTCTCCCCCTCTCTCTGCGCCCTCTCTCTGCCCCCAAACTCGCCCCCTCTCCCTCTCCCTCGCCCTCCCTCGCCCTGTCTCTCTCCTCCTCTCTCTCCCCTCCTCTGTCGCTCCTCTCTCTCATACCCCTCTCTCTCTCTCTCTCTCTCTCTGTCTCTTGCATCCTCTCTCTCTCTCTCTCGTCCGCTCGCTCTGTTCCTCTTGTGGTCTCTCTCTCACTCTCTCACGTGCTTCTCACGCTCTCTCTCTCCCTGCCTCTCTCCCTCTCTCTTGCCTCCATCTCTCTCTTATCTCACGGTCTCTCTCGTTCGCTCTCTCTCACTTGTGCTCTCTCTCTCTCTCTCTCTCTCTCTCTCTGTCGCTCATGCTCTCTCTGTCTGTCACTCTCATTCTCTCTCTCCCTCTCTCTCAGTCCACTCTATCTCTCTCACCTCTTCTCTCTCACTCTTGCTCTATCGTTCTCTCTGGCTGTCACTCTCTCAACCCGCACTCTCACTCCCTCTCTCTCACCCCCCTCTCTCACCACCCCCTCTCTCACCACCCCCTCTCTCAACACCCCTCAATCTCCCATCCCCTCACTCTCTCACCCCCCTCAGTCTCTCAGCCCCCTCTCTCTCAATCCCTCGCTCTCTCTCACATGCAACTCTCTCTCACCCCCCTCTCTCTCACCCCTCTCTTTCCCACAACACCTCTCTCAACTCTCGCTCTCACCCTTCTCTCTCTCTCACCCTCCATCCCCTCTCTCTCAACACACCTCTCTCTCACCCCGTCTCTCTCTCAAACCCTCTCTCTCACCACTCGCTCTCTCAGCCCTCTCTCTCTTAGCACCCCCTCTCTCAAACCCCCTCACTCTCTCACCCCTCAATCTCTCACACCCTCACTCTCTCAACCCCTCTCTCTCAACCCCTCTCTTTCTCACCCCCTCTCTCTCAAACCCCCTCACTCTCTCTTCCCGTCTCTCTCACCCCTCTTCTCACCCCCTCTCACCCTCCTCCCTCTCCCTTTCTGTCTTACCCTGCGCTCTCTCTCGAACCCCTCCCCCTCTCTTCCCTTTCGCTCACCCCCTCTCTCATCCCTCTCTTTCTCTCTCAACCTCTCCCTCTCTCACCACTCTCTCTCACACACTCTGTCTTTCTCTGTCAATTCCTCTCTCTCACCCCGTCTCTCTCTCTCACTTTCTCCCTCTCTAACCGCCCCCTCTTACCACCCCCTCTCTCAATACCCCTCAATCTCTCATCCCCTCACTCTATAACCCCCTCAGTCTCTCACCCCCAACCCGTCTCTCTCTCTCTCTCTCTCTCTCACACATACATCTCTCTCTCACCCCCCCTCTCTTCACTCCATCACTGAACCCCACTCAATCACTCATCCCCTCACTCTCTCACCCCATCAGTCCCTCACCCCCTCTCTCTCCCACCTTCCTCTCTCTCAAACCCTCTCTCTCTCACCACTCTCTCTCATACACTCTCTCACTCCTCTCTCTCACCACTCTCTTTCTCTGTCAGCCCCTCTCTCTCACCCCTCTCTCTCTTACTCCCGCTCTCTCCCACCTTCCTCTCTCTCAAACCCTCTCTCTCTCACCACTCTCTCTCATACCCTCTCTCACACCTCTCTCTCACCCCTCTCTTTCTCTGTCAGCCCCTCTCTCTCACCCCTCTCTCTCTCACTCCCGCTCTCTCACCCCCTCACCACCCCCTCTCTCAACACCCCTCAAACTTTCATCCCATCACTCTCTCACCCCCTCAGTCTCTCACCTCACTCCCTCTCAATCCCCCTCTCTCTCTCACATCCATCTCTATCTCACCCCCCTCTCTATCCCCCTCTCTCTGTCACCCCTTTCTCTACCACCCCAATCTCTTTCACATCCCCTTCTCTCTCACACACCCTCTCTCACACCCTCGCTCTCTCACACCCTCTCCCACCATCTCTCTGCCTCTTTCTCATCCCCTCTCTCGCCTGCTCGCTCCCTCTCTCTCACTCCCTCTCTCTCTCACCCCTCTCTCACACCCCCTCTGTGTCACTCACTCCCACCTCTCCCTCTCAGCGCCCTCTCACCCAGCTCTCTCTCTCACCCCCTCTCACTTCCACACCCCCTCTCACTCCCACACCCCCTCTCTTCCACCCTCTCACCCCTCTCTTTCACCCCCGCCCCGCTGACTCTAAAACCCCCCTCACTCTCTCACCCCCTCTCTCTCACCCCCTCTCTCTCCCACCTTCCTCTCTCTCAAACCCTCTCTCTCTCACCACTCTCTCTCACACCCTCTCTCACTCCTCTCTCTCACCCCTGTCTCTCCCACACCCTCTCTGTCACTCATTCCCACCTCTGCCTCTCACCGCCCTCTCACTCATCTCTCCCTCTCTCACCCCCTTTCTCTCCCACCTTCTCTCTTCCAACCTCTCTCTCTCACCCCTCTCTCTCTCACACCCTCCTCTCTCTCAACTCTCTCTGTCTCCCACCTCCGTCTCTCTCAACCACTCTCTCTCACCACTCTCTCTCACACCCCTCTCTTACTCTGTAAACCCCTGTCTCTCACTGCCTCTCTCTCACTCCCTCTCTCTCACTCCCTCTCTCTCTCTCACCCTCCGACTACCCCCTCTCTCAACACCCTTCAAACTCTCATCCGCTCACTCTCTCACCCCCTCAGTCTCTAACCCCACTCTGTCTCACCCCCCTCTCTCTCTCACCTCTCTCTGTCACCGCTTTCTCTCCCACCTCAATCTCTATCATATCCCCCTCTCTCTCACACACACTCTCACACACCCTCGCTCTCTCACCCCTCCCTCTCTCCCACCATCTCTCTGCCTCTTTCTCATCCCCTCTCTCACCTTCTCGCTCTCTCTCTCTCACCCCCTCTCTCTCACCCCTCTCTCCCGCTCCTTCTCTGTCACTCACTCCCACCCCTCCCTCTCACCGCCCACTCTCCCAGCTCTCTCTCACCCCTCTCTCTCCCATTCCCCCTCTCTTCTACCCTCTCACTCTCTCACCCCTCTCTCTCACCCCCAACCCCTCTAACTTTCAACCCCCTGTCTCTCTCTCACACCCTCTCTCTCTCAATCCCTCTTTTTCACCCCTAGCTCTATCACCCCCTCTCTCGCACACCTCTCTCCTTCCCTGTGTCTCTCACCACCCCTCTCTCACCACCCCCTCTCTCAACCCCCTCTCTCTCTCATCCCATCTCTCTCACCCCTCTCTCTGTCACCCCCTCTCACCCCTCTTCCCTCTCTCACACCCTCACCCCTCTCCCTTTCTCTCTTACCCCGCGCTGTCTCTCTCTAACCCCTCCCCCTCTCACCCCTCTCGCTCACCCCCTCTCTCTTCCCCACTCTCTCTCACCCCTCTCTTTCTCTCTCACACCCTCTCTCTCACCCCTGTCTCTCTCTCAGACCTCACTTTCTCTGTCAACCCCTCTCTCTCACCCCTCTCTCTCTCACTCTCTCTCTCACCGCGCCCCTCTCACCACCCCCTCTCTCAACACAACTCAATCTCTCATCCCATCACTGTCCTACCCCCTCAGTCTCTGACCCCACTCTCTCTCAACCCCTCTCTCACTCTCTCACATCCATCTCTCTCTCACTCCCCTCTCTCTCTCCCCTCTCTCTCCGTCACCCCTTTCTCTCCCACCCCAATCTCTTTCACATCCCCCTCTCTCGCGCACACTCTCACACACCCTCGCTCTCTCACCCACCTTCTCTCTGCCTCTTTTTCATCCCCTCTCTCTCTCCTTCTCCCTCTCTCTCTCACCCCTCTCTCTTCCACTCCCTCTGTGTCACTCACTCCCACCTCTCCCTCTCACCGCCCTCTCTCCCAGCTCTCTCTCTCACCCCCTCTCTCTCCCACTCCCCCTCTCTTCCAACCTCTCACTCTCTCACACCTCTCTCTCTCACTCACCTCCCCACCCCTCTCACTCTCAACCCCCCTCTCTCTCTCACCCCCTCTCTCTCATCCCATCTCTCTCACCCCTCTCTCTGTCACCCCCTCTCACCCCTCTTCCCTCTCTCACCCCCTCACCCCTCTCCCTTTCTCTCTTACCCCGCGCTCTCTCTCTCTAACCCCTCCCCCTCTGACCCCTCTCGCTCACCCCCCTCTCTCTTCCCCTCTCTCTCTCACCCCTCTCTTTCTCTCTCAACCTCTCTCTCTCAGACCCTCTCTCACCCCTCTCTCTCTCTCTCGCACCTCTCTTTCTCTGTCAACCCCTCTCTCTCACCCCTTTCTCTCGCTCTCTCTCTTACTCCCCCCCTCTCTCTCTCACCCCTTTCTCTCGCTCTCTCTCTTACTCCCCCTCTCTCTCTCTCCCCCTCTCTCACCTCTCTCTCTCTCGTACTCCCCCTCTTTCTCACTCCCCCTCTCTCTCACCAAGTTCTCTCTCGAACCCCCCTCACTCTCTCACCCTTCCGTCTCTCACCCCCCGAGCTCAACCCCTCACTGTCTCTCACATCCACCGCTTTCACCTCCCTCTCTCTCTCCCCTCTCTCTCCGTCACCCCTCTCTCTCCCACCCCAATCACTTTCACATCCCCCCACACACTCTCACCCACACTCTCTCTCTCCCCGCCCTCTCTCCCACGATCTCTCTGCCTTTTTCTCATCCTCTCTCTCCTTCTCACTCCCTCACTCACTCCCTCTCTCTTAATATCTCTCTCCCACCCCCTCTCTGTCACTCACTCCCACCTCTCCCTCTCACTGCCCTCTCGCCCAGCTCTCTGTCTCTCACCCCCCTCTCTCTCCCACACCCCTCTCTCTCACACCCTCTCTCTCAACCGCTCTTTCACCCCTCGCTCTCTCATCCTCTCTCTCACCCACTCTCTCTCTCTCACACTCTCTCCTTCAAACTCCACTCTCTCCCTTACCCCCTCCCCACTTTCGCTCTCAATCACCCCTTTTCTCTCACCCCGTCTCTCTGTCCCACCTCCTTCTCTCTCACTCCCTCTCTCTCTCTTAGCCCTCTCTCACACCCCCTTTCACTCCCATCTCACTCTCTCACCCCTCTCTCTCTCTCACCACAGTCTCTCTCTCTCTCTCTCTGTCTCTGTCCCATCCCCTCTGTCTCTCACCTCTTCTCTCTCAAGCCCTTCTCACTCCACCCACTCTCTCACCCCTCACTTTCTCACCCCCCTTTCTTTCTCACTCACACTCTCTCTCTTTTTCGCTCTCTTTCTCTTTCTCACCACTCTCTCTCACGCCCTCTCTCTTCAACTCCTCTCTCTCTCTCCCTTCTCTCTCCCCCTCTCTCTACCCCCTCTCTTGCCCCCACTCTCTACCCCCTCTCTCGCCCTGTCTCTCACACCACCTCTCTCACTCCCATCTCACTCTCTCACCCCACTGTCTCTCTCTTAGCGCACATCTCTCTCTCTTTCCCGCCCTCTCTGTCTCACACACCTTCTCTCTCACATCCCTTGTCTCTCACACCCCTTCTCTCTCTCTCACACCCCTGTTTCTCACCCCCTCTCTCTCACTTCCTCTCTCTCGCCCCCTCTCTCAACACCTCTCTCTCAACCCTCCTCTCCCACTCTCTCTCCCCATCTCTCTTACATCCTCTCTCTCACCCCTCGCTTTCTCACCCCTCTCTCTCACTCACTCTCTCTCTCACACCCTCTTCTTCTCACTCCACTCTCTCTCTTACCCACTCCCCACTTTCTCTCTCTCAAACACCCCTTGTCTCTCACCCCCTCTCTCTCACACGTCTCTCTCACTCCCTGTGTCTCTCACCACCACTCTCTCACCACCCCCTCTCTCAAACCAACTCACTCTCTCTTCCCGTCTCTCTCTCCCCTCTTCTCACCCCCTCTCACCCTCCTCCCTCTCCCTTTCTGAATTACCCTGCACGCTCTCTCAAACCCTCTCGCTCATCCCCCCTCTCTTCCCCTCTCTCTCTCTCACCCCTCTCTCTCTCAAACCCTCTCTCTCTCACCACTCTCTCTCACACCCTCTCTCTCACGCCTGTCTCTCTCTCAGACCTCTCTTTCTCTGTCAACCCCTCTCCCTCACCCCTCTCACTCTCACTCCCTCTCTCTCTCACCACCCCCTCTCACTATCCCCTCTCTCAACACACCGCAATCTCTCATCCCCTCACTCTCCTACCCCCTCAGTCTCTCACCCCACTCTCTCTGAACCCCTCTCTCTCACATCCATCTCTCTCTCACTCCCCTCTCTCTCTCCCCCTCTCTCCGTCACTCATATCTCTCCCACCGCAATCACTTTCATATCCCCCTCTCTCTCGCACACACTCTCCCACATCCTCGCTCTCTCACCGTCCCTCTCTCCCACCATCTCTCTGCCTCTTTCTCATCCCCCTCTCTCCTTCTCGCTCTCTCTATCTCACCCCCCTCTCTCTCACCCCTCTCTCTACCGCTCCCTCTGTGTCACTCACTCCCACCTCTCCCTCTCACTGCCCACTCTCCCAGCTCTCTCTCACACCCCTCTCTCTCCCACTCCCCCCTCTTCCACCCTCTTAGTCTCTCACCCCTCTCTCTCACTCATCCCCCCACCCCTCTCACTCTCAACCCCCCTCTCTCTCAACCCCCTCTCTCTCAACCCCTCTTTCTCACCCCTCGCGCTCTCACACCCTCTCTCGCACACCTCTCTCTCACTCTCTGTGTCTCTCAAGACCCCTCTCTCACCACCCCCTCTCTCAACCCCCTCTCTCTCTCATCCCCTCTCTCTCACCACTCTCTCTTTCACCCCTTCTCACCCCTCCTCCCTCTCACACCCTCTCACCCCTCTCCCTTTCTCTCTTACCCCGCGCACTCTCTCTCTAACCCCTCCCCCCATCCCTCTCGCTCACCCCCTCTCTCTTCCCCTCTCTCTCTCTCACCCCTCTCTTTCTCTCTCAACTCCTCTCTCACCACTCTCTTACACACCCTCTCTCTCACCCCTCTCTCTCTCTCTCACCTCTCTTTCTCTCTCTCTCTCTCTCGTACTCCCCCTCTTTCTCACACCTCCTCTCTCTCACCAACCCCTCTCTCGAACCCCCCTCACTCTCTCACCCCCTCCGTCTCTGACCCCCCTCTCTCAACCCCTCGCTGGCTCTCACATCCACCGCTTTCACCTCCCTCTCTCTCTCCCCTCTCTCTCCGTCACCCCTCTCTCTCCCACCCCAATCACTTTCACATCCCCCCACACACTCTCATACACACACTCTCTCTCCCCGCCCTCTCTCCCACCATCTCTCTGCCTTTTTCTCATCCCCTCTCTCTCCTTCTCACTCCCTCGCACACTCCCTCTCTCTCTTAATGCCCCGCTCTCCCACCCCATCTCTGTCACTCACTCCCACCTCTCCCTCTCACCGCCCTCTCGCCCAGCTCTCTCTCTCTCTCTCACCCCCTCTCTCTCCCACACCCCTCTCTCCCACCCCCCTCTCTCAACTCCTCGCTCTCACCCCTCGCTCTCTCACCCCTCTCTCTCACCCACTCTCTCTCTCACACCTTCTCCTTCACACTCCATTGTCTCTCTTACCCCCTCCCCACTTTCTCTCTCAATCACCCCTTTTCTCTCACCCCCTCTCTGTTCCACCTCCCTCTCTCTCACTCCCTCTCTCTCACGCCCTCTCTCTTCAACTCCTCTCTCTCTCTCCAGCTCTCTCTCTCTCCCTTCTCTCTCCCCCTCTCTCTACACCCTCTCTCTACCCCCTCTCTTGCCCCCACTCTCTATCCCCTCTCTCGCCCTGTCTCGCGCACCACCTCTCTCTCACTCCCATCTCACTCTCTCACCCCACTGTCTCTCTCTTAGCGCACGTCTCTCTCTCTTTCCCGCCCTCTCTGTCTCACACACCTTCTCTCTCACATCCCTTTTCTCTCACACTCCTTCTCTCTCTCACACACCCCTGTTTCTCACCATCTCTCTCTCACTTCCTCTCTCACGCCCCCTCTCTCAACACCTCTCTCTCAACCCCCTCTCTCCCCCTACTCTCTCCCCATCTCTCACACATCCTCTCTCTCGCCCCTCGCTTTCTCACCCCTCTCTCTCACCCACTCTCTCTCTCAAACCCTCTCCTTCTCACTCCACTCTCTCTCTTACCCACTCCCCACTTTCTCTCTCTCAAACAACCCTTGTCTCTCACCCCCTCTCTCTCACACCTCTCTCTCACTCCCTGTGTCTCTCACCACCCCTCTCTCACCACCCCCTCTCTCAAACCCCCTCACTCTCTCTTCCCGTATCTCTCACCCCTCTTCCCACCCCCTCTCACCCTCCTCCCTCTCCATTTCTGTCTTACCCTGCGCTCTCTCTCGAACCCCTCCCCCTCTCTCCCCTCTCGCTGACCCTCTCTCTCTCTCTCACCCCTCTCTTTCTCTCTCAACCTCTCCCTCTCTCATCACTCTCTCACACACTCTGTCTTTCTCTGTCAATCCCTCTCTCTCACCCTCTCTCTCTCACTTCCTCCCTCTCTAACCCCCCCTCTTACCACCCCCTCTCTCAATACCCCTCAATCTCTCATCCCCTCACTCTCTAACCCCCTCAGTCTCTCACCCCCAACCCGTCTCGCTCTCTCTCACACACACATCTCTCTCTCACCCCCCTCTCTTCACTCCCTCTCTGAACCCCACTCAATCGCTCATCCCCTCACTCTCTCACCCCCTCAGTCTCTCACCCCCTCTCTCTCCCACCTTCCTCTCTCTCAAACCCTCTCTCTCTCACCACTCTCTCTCACACCCTCTCTCACTCCTCTCTCTCACCACTCTCTTTCCCTGTCAGCCCCTCTCTCTCACACCCTCTCTCACTCCTCTCTCTCACCCCTCTCTTTCTCTGTCAGCCCCTCTCTCTCACCCCTCTCTCTCACTCCCGCTCTCTCACCCCCCCTCACCACCCCCTCTCTCAACATCCCTCAAACTTTCATCCCATCACTCTCTCACCCCCTCAGTCTCTCACCCCACTCTCTCTCTCAATCCCCCTCTCTCTCTCACATCAATCTCTATCTCACCCCCCTCTCTATCCCCCTCTCTCTGTCATCCCTTTCTCTACCACCCCAATCTCTTTCACATCCCCTTCTCTCTCACACACCCTCTCTCACACCCTCGCTCTCTCACCCCCTCCCCCTCTCCCACCATCTCTCTGCCTCTTTCTCATCCCCTCTCTCGCCTGCTCGCTCCCTCTCTCTCACCCCCTCTCTCTCTCACCCCTCTCTCTCACACCCCCTCTGTGTCACTCACTCCCACCTCTCCCTCTCACCGCCCTCTCTCCCAGCTCTCTCTCTCATCCCCTCTCACTTCCACACCCCCTCTCACTCCCACACCCCCTCTCTTCCACCCTCTTACCCCTCTCTCTCACCCCCCGCCCCTCTGACTCTCAACCCCCCTCTCTCCCTCTCAACCCCTCTCTCTCAACCCCTCTTTCTCACCGCTCTGTCTCTCACCCCCTCTCTCGCACACCTCTCTCTCACTCCCTGTGTCTCTCACCACCCCTCTCTCACCACTACCTCTCTCAACCCCCTCACTCTCTCATCCCCTGTCTCTCACCTCTCTCTCTGTCACCCACTCTCACTCCTCCTCCCTCTCTCACCCCCTCACCCCTCTCCTTTTCTCTCTTACTCCGCGCTCGCTCTCTAACCCATCCCCCTCACCCCTCTCGCTCACCCCCCTCTCTCTTCCCCTCTCTCTCTCACCACTCTCTTTCTCTCTCAAACCCTCTCTCTCTCACCACACTCTCTCACACCCTCTCTCACTCCTCTCTCTCACCCCTCTCTTTCTCTGTCAACCCCTCTCTCTCACCCCTCTCTCTCTCACTCCCACTCTCACCCCCCTCACCACCCCCTCTCTCAACACCCTTCAAACTATCATCTCCTCACTCTCTCACCCCTCAGTCTCTCACCCCACTCTCTCTCACTCCCCTCTCTCTCCGTCACCCCTCTCTCTCCCACCCCAATCTCTTTCACACCCCTGTCTCTCGCACACACTCTCACACACCCTTGCTCTCTCACACATCCATCTCTCTCTCACTCCCCCCTCTCTCTCTCCTCTCTCTCTCCGTCACCCCTCTCTCTCTCCCACCCCAGTCTCTTTTACATCCAACACCCCCCGCACACACTCTCACACACCCTCACTCTCTCATCCCTCCCTCTCTCCCACCATCTCTCTGCCTCTTTCTCACCCCCTCTCTCTCCCACACCCTCTCTGTCACTCACTCCCACATCTCCCTCTCACCCATCTCTCTCTCTCTCACCCCCTCTCTTTCCCACCCCCCCTCTTCCATCCTCTCACTCTCTCACCTCTCTCTCTCACCCCTCTCTCTCTCCCACCTCCCTCTCTCTCAACCCTCTCTCTCTCTCATCCCCTCTCTCTCATCCCCGCACCCCCTCTCTCTCAATCCCCCTCTCTCTCTCACCTCCTCTCTCTCTCAACCCCTCTCTCTCACCCCTCGCTCTCTCACCCCTCTCTGCCACACTCCCTCTCTCTCACCACCCCATCTCTCAAATCCCTTCACTCTCTCACACCCTCACTCTCTTACCTCCTCTCCATCACACCCTCACTCTCACCCCTCTTTCTCACCCCTCTCTCTCACCACCCCCTCTCACCACTCTCTCTCAACTCTCTCTCTCACTTCCTCTCTCTTTCACCCCCCTCTCTCTCACCACCCTCTCTCTCAACCCCTCTCTCTCTCTGATCCCCTCTCTCACCCCTCTCTCTCACGCCCTCTCACACCCTTTCGCTCTTATCCGCACGCTCTCTCTAACCCCAACACCACACCCCTCTCTCTCACAATCTCTCTCTCACACACTCTCTCAATCACACCCTCTCCTTCTCACTCCACTCTCTCACATGCTCCCTCCCCCTTTCTCTCTCTCAATTACCCATTGTCTCTGATCCCCTCTCTCTCACCCCTCTCTCTCACTCCCTGTGTCTCTCAACCCTCTCTCACCACCCCCTCTCTCAAACCCCCTCACTCTCTCATCCCTCTCTCTCACCCCCTCTCACCCCTCCTCGCTCTCTCACCCCCTCACCCACTCGCTCCCTCACACCCTGTCTCTCTTACCCATCTCTCTGCATCCCCCCATTCTCTGTCCCACTCTCTCTGACCCATTCTCTCTCCCCCACTCTGTAAACCTCTCTCTGTCCCCCACTCTCTGTCCCGTTCTATCCCCCCCACTCTCGGTGCCCCTCTCTCTGTGGCCCTCTCTCTGTCCCCCTCTCCCTCTGTCCCCCTCTCTCTCTGTCCACCTCTCTCTGTCGCCCTCTCTCTCCCCCGCTCTCTGCCCCCTCTCTCTGTCGCCCTCTCTCTGCCCCCTCTCAGTCCCCACTCTCTCTGAACCCTCTCTCTCTGTCCCCGTCTGTCTCTGTACACTCCCCCACTCTCTGCCCCCTCTTTCCGTCGCCCTCTCTCTGTCCCCATCTCTCTCTGCCCCCTCTCTCTGTCCACTCTCTCTCTCTGCCCCATCTCTCACTGCCCCCTCTCTCTGTACCCTTCTCTCTGTCCCTCTCACTCTCTGCCCCCTCACTCTGTTCACTCTCTCTCTCTGCCCCCTCTCTCACTGCCCCCTCTCTCTGTCCCCATCTCTCTGGCCACCTCTCTCTGTCGCCCTGTCTCTCTGTCCCCCTCTCTGTCCCCCCACTTCTCTGTTCCCCCCTCTCTCCCCCTCTCACTCTGTCCCCCCTCTCTTCTCCCCCTCTTTCGGTCCCCCCCTCTCTCCGTCCCCTCTCTCTGTCCCCCTCTCTCTCCCACAGGCCTCTCTATGCTCCTCTCTCTCCCACAGGCCTCTCTATGTCCCTGCCCCTCTCTGTCGCCCTGTCTCTGCCCCCCTCACTCTCTGCCCCCACTCTCTCTGTCTCCCTCTCTCTGTCCCCCACTCTCTGTCCCCCCGCTCTCTGTACCCACTCTCTCTGTTCCCCCGTCCCCCACTCTCTCTGTTCCCCTCTCTCTCTGTCCCCCTCACTCTCTGTCACCCTCTCTTTCTGTCCCCCTCTCTCTCTGTCCCCCTCCCTCTCTGTCCTACTCTCTCTCTGTCCCCCCTCTCTCTGTCCCCCTCTCTCTGGACCCCCTCTCTCTGTACCCCTCTCTCTCCCTCCCGCCTCTCTCTGTCCCTCCCTCTCTCTGTCGCGCTCTCTCTGACCCCTCTCTGTCACCTCTCCCTGTGTCCCCGTCTCTCAGTCCCCATGCTCTCTCTGTCCCCATCTATTTCTATCCCCCCGATCCCTCCTCACTCTGTCCACTCCCTTTCCGTCCATCCCTGCCCCCCTGTGTCCCCCACTCAGTCCATCACCCTGTCTCTGTCCCCGCACTCTCTGACCCACTCTCTCTACCACACCCTGTACCCCACTCTCTGTCCTCCACTCTCTGTCCCCCCTCCTCTGTCCCCCACTCTCTGTCGCCCTCTTTCGGCCACCGGTCTGTCACCACTCTCTCTGTCCACCCTCTGGGCTGACCCTCCCTCTCTCTGTCCCCCTCTCTCCGTCCCCCCATTTCTGTCCCCCTCTCTCTGTCACCCTCCTCTCTGTTCCCTCCTCTCTGTCCCCCCTCTTTGTCCCTTCCTCTCTGTCCATCTCTCTCTGTCCCCCTCTCTGTCCCCCTCTCTCTCTGACTCCCTCTCTCTGACCCCCTCTATCTCCCCCGCTCTCTCCCCCCTCCCTGTCGCCCTCTCCCTATCCCCCTCTCTATATCGCCCTCTCCCTGTCCCACACTCTCTGTAGCCCTCTCTCTGTCCCCCACTCTCTGTTCACCCTCTCTCTGACCCCTTCTATCTATCCCCACTCTCTGTCCCCTCTCTCTCTGCCCCCCCTCTCTCTGTGCCTCACTCTCTGTCCCCCTCTCTCTGTACCCCACGCTCTCAGTGCCAACCTCTCTCTGTTTCCCCCCACCCTCTGTCCCCCTCCCTCCTTCCCGACTCTCTGTCCCCCCCCGTCCCCTCCTCACTGTTCCCCCCTCTCTGTCCCCCTCTCTCTGTCTCCCCTCTCTCTCTGCCCCCTCTCTCTCTCTGCCCCCTCTCTCTTTCCCCCTCTCTCTCTGTCCCCCTCTCTCTCTGTCCCCCCTCTCTCTGTCCCCCTCTTTGTCTCTGTCCCCTCTCTCTCTGTGACCTCTCTCTCTCTCTCACTGTCCCCTCTCTCTCTGTGCCCCCTTCTCTGTCCCCCCTCTTTGTCCCTTCCTATTCTGCCCGTCCCTTCTGTCCCCCCTCTGTCCCGCCTCTCTGTGTTCCTCCTCTCGCTGTCCTCTCCCTCCCATCCACCCTGACGCCCCTCTGTCCCCCACTCTCTGCATCCCCCCATTCTCTCTGATCCTGTCTCTCTGACCCCTTCTCTCTCCCCCACTCTGTAACTCTCTCTCTGTCTCCCACTCTCTGTCCCCCTCGATCTCCCCACTCTCTGTGCCCCTCTCTCTGTAGACCTCTCTCTGTCCCCCTCTCTCTCTGTACCCCTCTCTCTCTGCCCCCTCTCTTTGTCTACCTCTCTCTGTCACCCTCTCTCTCTCCCACGCTCTCTGCCCCCTCTCTCTGTCGCCCTCTCTCTGTCCACTCTCTCTCTGCCCCTCTCTCACTGGCCCCCCTCTCTGTCCGCCTCTCTTCGCCCCCACTCTCTTCCACCCACCTCTCTCTGTACCCCATCACTGCCCCTCTCTCTGGCCCCCCGTCTGTGTTCCCCCTCTCTCTGACTCCCTCTATCCCCCCCACTCTCTGTCCCCCTCTCTCTGTCCCCCTCTCTCTCTGTCCTCCTCTCTCTCTGTCCCCCTCTCTCTGTCCCCGTCTGTCTCTATACCCCCCTCTCTCTGTCGCACTCTCTGTGCCCCCCTCACTCTCTGCCCCTCCCTCTCTCTACACCCTCTCTCTGTCCCCCTCTCTCTCTGTCCATTCTCTCTCTGTCCCCCTCTCTCTGTCGCCCTCTCTCAAACCACTCACTGTTAACCTCTCACTGTGTCCCCGTCTCTCTGACCCACTCTCTCTGTTCCCACTCTCTCTTTGTCCCTGTGCTCTCTCTGTCCCGATCCCTTTGTGTCCCCCCTCTCTATCCCTCCTCTCTCTGTCCTCTCCTTGTCCTTCCCCCCTGCACCTCCTCTGTCCCCCACTCACTCCATCTCCCCTCTCTCTGTCCACCTCTCTCTGCCGCCCTCTCTGTCCCCCTCTCTCTGTTCCCCCGTCCCCCTCTCTCTCTGTCCCCTCTCTCTCTGTCTCCCTCACTCTCTGTCCCCACCTCTCTCTGTGCCCACCTCTCTCTGTCTCCCCCTCTCTGTCCCCCCCGTTCCCCCTCCCGTCCCCGTCTCTCTGTCCCCGTCTATCTGCCCCCCTCTCTCTGTCCCCCCCTCTGTTCCCCCTTTCTCTCCTCCTCTCTCTCTGTCCCCCTCTCTCCTCCCCATCTCTCCCCCTCTCTGTCGTCCTCACTCTCTGTCCCCTCTCTCTCTTCCCCTCTCTCTCTGTCCCCCCCTCTCTCTGTCCCCCTCTCTCTGTCCCCCCTCTCTCTGTCCCCCTCTCTCTCCCACAGGCCTCTCTATGTTCCTCTCTCTCCCACAGGCCTCTCTATGCTCCTCTCTCTTCCACCCGTCTCTCTATGTTCCTGTCCCTGTCTGTCGCCCTGTATCTGCCCCCTCACTCTCTGCCCCCTCTCTCTCTGTCTCCCTCTCTCTGTCTCCCTCTCTCTGTCCCCCTCTCTCTGTCCCCCCTCTCTCTGTACCCACTCTCTCTGTTCACCCTGTCCCCCACTCTCTCTGTTCCCCTCTCTCTCTCTCTCCCCCTCACTCTCTGTCCCCCTCGCTCTCTGTCTCCCTCCCTCTCTGTCCTCCTCTCTCTCTGCCCCTCCCTCTCTCTCGCGCTCTCTCTGCCCCCTCTCTGTCACCTCTCCCAGTGTCCACGTCTCTCTGTCCCCAAGCTCTCTCTGTCCCCACCTCGTTCTACCCCCTCTCTCTATCCCTCCTCTCTTTGTCCACTCCCTCTCCGTCCATCCCTGCTCCCCCTCTGTCCCCCACTCAGTCCATCACCCTGTCTCTGTCCCCCTCTCTCTGTCCCCTCTCTCTGTCCCCCCTCCCTCTGTCCCCCACTCTCTGTCGCCCTCTTTCGGCCCCCTCTCTATCTCCACTCTCTGTGTTCCCCTCTCTCTCTGTCCACCCCCTGGGCTGTCCCTCCCTCCCTCTCTCTGTACCTCTCTCTCTGTCCCCCTCTCTCTGTAGCCCGCTCACTCCCCCTCTATCTCCCCGTCTCTCTCTCCCATTCTGTACCCCTCTCTCTGTCCCCCTCCTCTCTGTCCCCTCCTCTCTGTTCCCCCTCTTTGTCCCTTCCTCTCTGTCCCCCCTCTCTCTGTCCACCTCTCTCTGCTCCCCTCTCTCTATTCCCCTCTCTGTGGACCCCCCCTCTCTGTACCCCTCTCTATCCCACCCGCCTCTCTCTGTCCCTCCCTCTCTCTCGCGCTCTCTCTGCCCCCTCTCTGTCACCTCTCCCAGTGTCCACGTCTCTCTGTCCCCATGCTCTCTCTGTCCCCATCTCGTTCTATCCCCCCTCTCTATCCCTCCTCTCTTTGTCCACTCCCTCTCCGTCCATCCCTGCCCCCCTCTGTCCCCCACTCAGTCCATCACCCTCTCTCTGTCCCCCTCTCTCTGTCCCCTCTCTCTGTCCCCTCTCTCTGTCCCCCCTCCCTCTGTCCCCCACTCTCTGTCGCCCTCTTTCGGCCCCCTCTCTGTCTCCACTCTCTGTGTTCCCCTCACTCTCTGTCCACCCCCTGGGCTGTCCCTCCATCTCTCTGTACCACTCTCTCTGTCCCCCTCTCTCCGTAGCCCGCTCACTCCCCCTCTCTCTCCCCCCTCTCTCTCCCACTCTGTACCCCTCTCTCTGTCCCCCTCCTCTCTGTCCCCTCCTCTCTGTTCCCCCTCTATGTCCCTTCCTCTCTGTCCCCTCTCTCTCTGTCCACCTCTCTCTGCTCCCCTCTGTCTGTCCCTCTCTCTCTGTCCCCCTCTCTCTCTGACTCCCTGTCTCTGACCCCCTCTATCTGCCCCGCTCTCTTTCCCCCTCTCTCTGTCACACACTCTCTGTCGCCCACTCTCTGTCCCCGTCTCCCTGTCCCCCTCTCCCTGTCCCCCCTCTCTATCGCCCCCTCTGTGTCCCCCTCTCTCTGTCCCCCACTCTCTGTCCACCCTCTCTCTGACCCTTCTCTATCACCCCCTCTCTCTGTCCCGCCTTTCTCTGCGCCCCACTCTCTGTCACCCCTCTCTCTGTCCCCCACTCTTTGTTCACCCTCTCTCTGACCCCTCTATCTACCCCCACTCTCTTTCCCATCTCTACCTGCACCCCCTCTCTCTGTACCCCACTCTCTGCCGCTCTCTCTGTTCTCTTCTCTCTCCGTCCCCCTCTCTCTGACGCCTCTCTCTGTCCCCCCTCTCTCTCTGTCCCGCTCTCTCACTGTTCCCCCACTCTCTCTGTCGCCATCTCTCTGTCCACTCTCTCACTGTCCCCCTCTCTCTCTGACCCCCTCTCTCTGTCCCCCTTTCTCTGTCCCCTCTATCTCTCACCCGCTCTCTGCCCCCCCATGTCACCTTCTCTCTGCCCCCCTCACTGACCCCCTCTATCTCTGTCCCCCACACTCTCCATCCCCCCACTCACTGTCCTTTCTCTCTCTGACCCCCTCTCTCTCCCCTACTCTCTGTCCCCCTCTTTATCCTCCTGCCTCTGTACCCCTGTCTCTTACCCCCTCTATGTCCAACACTCTCTGTGTCACTCTCTCTGTCACACTCTCTCTGCCCCCTCTCCCTTCCAACCCGCCTCTCTCTTCCCTCTTCTCTCTGTCCCCCTCTCTCTCTGTCCCCTTCTGTCTGTCCTCCTCTCTCTGTCCCCCTCGCTCTGACTCCCTCCATTTACCCCACTCTGTACCCCTCGCTCTGTCCCCCTCTCTCTGTTACCCCCTGTCCCCATCTCTCTCTGTCCCCCTCTCTCTCTGACCCCTTCTCTCTCTGACCCCCTCTCTCTCTGTCCCTCTCTCTCTGTCCCCCTCACTCTCTCTGTCCCCTCTCTCTCTCTGTCTCCCCTCTCCCTGTCCCCCCTCTCTCTGCCCCCCATCTCTCTGTCCCCCATCTCCCTGTACACCTAATTCTATGTACCCCCCTCTCTGTCCCCCCTCTCAGTCCCCCTCTCTCTGTCCCCCACTCTCTCTGTCCCCATCTCTCTCTGCCCCCTCTCTCTCTGTCCCCCTCTCTCTCTATCCCCCTCTCTCTGTCCCCCACTCTCTGTCCCCCACTGTCTGTCCCCCTCTCTCTGTCCCCCCTCCTCTGTCGCCCTCTCTCTCTGTCCCCCCTCTCTGTCTCCCCCTCTCTCTGTCACCCCCTCTCTGCCCCCACTCTCTCTGTCCCCCTCTCTCTGTACGCCAACTCTCTCTCTGACCCCCTCTCTGTCCCCCTCTCTCTGTACACCAACTCTCTCTCTGACCCCCTCTCTGTCCCCCTCTCTCTGTTTCCCCTCTCCTCTGCCCCCTCTCTCTCTGTCCCACACTCTCTGTCACCCCGCTCTCTGTCCCCGTCTCTCTTTCCCCTCTCTATGTGCCCCCCTCTCTCTCTGTCCCCCCTCTCTCTTTCCCCCCTCTCTCTGTACTCCCCCGTCCCCCTCTGACTATGCCCCCCTCTTTCTTTCCCCATCACTCGGTCCCCCACTCTCTGTCCCCCACTCTCTGCCCCCCACTCTCTGTCCCCCTATCTCTGCCCCCCTATTTTTGTCCCCCTCTCTCTCCCACACAATCTCCCCCACTCTCTGTACCCCTCTCTCAGTCCCCCTCCCTTTGACCACCTCTATCTCCCCCTCTCTGTCCCCCCTCACTCTCCCCCGTCTCTCCCACCCGCCTCTCTCTCTGTCTCCCTCTCTCTCTTTCCCCCCTCTCCGTCGCCCTGTCTCTGCTTCGACTCTCTCTGCCCCTCTCTCTGACCCCCTCTCTCACTCTGACCCCCACTCTCTCTGACCCCCACTCTCTCTGTCCCGCTAACTCTCTGTCACCCTCTCTCTGTCGCAATCTCTCTGCAGCCCCCTCTCTCTGTCCCCCTCTGTCTCTGTCCCCCTCTCTGTCTGACCTCCTCTCTCTCTGAATACCTCTCTTTTCCCCACTCTTTACCCCTCTCTATCTCCCCCACTCACTGTCCCCCAATCTCTGTCGCCCTCTCTCTGCCCCCCTCTCTCTCAGCCCCCCTCACTCTGTCCCCCTCTGTCTGCCCCCATGTCTCTCTGCCCCTCTCTGTCTGGTCCCCTCTCTCTGTTGCCCTCTCTTTGCCCCCCTCTCTCTCTGTTCTCTCTCTCTGTCCCTCTCTCTCTGTCCCCCTCTCTCACTGTTCCCCCTCTCTCTCTGTCGCCATCTGTCTGTCCCCTCTATCACTGTCCCCCTCTCTCTCTGACCGTCTCTCTCTGCCCCCTCTCTCTGTCGCCCTCTCTCTGTCCCCCTTTCTCTGTCCCCTCTATCTCTCACCCGCTCTCTGCCCCCCCGTCACCCTCTCTCTGCTCTATCTCTCTCTGCCCCCCTCTCTGACCCCCTCTCTCTGTCCCCCACTCTCTCCATCCCCCCAATCTGTCCCCCTGTCTCTGACCCCCTCTCTCTCCCCTACTCTCTGTCCATCTCTCTCTGTCCTCCTCTTTATCCTCCGGCCTCTGTACCCCTCTCTCTGACCCCCTCTATGTCCCCACTCTCATTGTCACTCTCTCTGTCACACTCTCTGCCCCATCTTCCTTCCACCCGCCTCTCTCTTCCCCCATCTCTCTGTCCCCCTCTATCTCTGTCCCCCTCTCTCTCTGACCTCCTCTCTCTCTGACCCTCTCTCTCTCTGTCCTCCTCTCTCTGTCCTCCTCTCTCTGTCCCACTGTCTCTGACTCCCTCTCTTTACCCCACTCTAGACCGCTCTCTCCGCTCCTTCTCTCTCTGTCCCCCCCTCTCTCTGTCCACCTCTGCCTCTGTTCCCCTCTCTGTCTGACCCCTCTCTCTCTGACCCTCTCTCTCTCTGCTCCCCCTCTCTCTGCCCCCCACTCTCTCTGTCCCGCTAACTCTCTGTCACCCTCTCTCTGTCGCAATCTCTCTGCACCCCCTCTCTCTGTACCCCCTCTGTCTCTGTGCCCCTCTGTCTCTGTCCCCCTCTCTGTCTGACCTCCTCTCTCTGACTCCCTCTTTTCCCCACTCTGTCCCCCACTCTCTCTGTCCCCCACTCTCTGACTCCCTCTCTTTTCCCCACACTGTACCCCTCTCTCTGTCCCGCACTGTCTGTCGACCTCTCTCTGCCCCCTCTCTCTCAGCCCCCTCACTCTGTCCCCCTCTGTCTGCCCCAATGTCTCTCTGCCCCTCTCTGTCTGTCCCCCTCTCTCTGCCCCCCTCTCTCTCTGTCCCCCTCTCTCTGTTGCCCTCTCTCTGCCCCCTCTCTCTCTGTCCCCCTCTCTCTGACGCCTCTCTATGTCCCCCTCTCTCTCTGTCCCCCTCTCTCACTGTTCCCCCCTCTCTCGCTGTCGCCATCTGTCTGTCCCCTCTCTCACTGCCCCCTCTCTCTCTGTCCCCCTCTCTCTATCCCTCTCTATATCCCCCACTCTCTGTGCCCCTCTCTCTGTCACCCCCTGCCCCCTCTCTAGGTCCCCCTCTCTCTCTGACCACCTCTCTCTGGCCCCTCTCTCTGTCGCCCTCTCTCTGTCCCCAGTTCTCTGTCCCCTCTATCTCTCACCCGCTCTGTGCCCCCCCGTCACCCTCTATCTGCTCCGTCTCTCTCTGTCCCCCACCCTCTCTGACCCTCTCTCTCTCTGTCCCCCACTCTCTCCATCCCCTCACTCTCTGTCTCCCTCTCTCTGACCCCGTCTCTCTCCCTCACTCTCTGTGTCACTCTCTCTGTCACACTCTCTCTGCCCCCTCTCCCTTCCACACGCCTCTCTCTTCCCCCTCTCTCTGTCCCCCTCTCTCTCTGTCCCCTTCTCTCTGTCCTCCTCTCTCTGTCCGCCTCACTCTGCCTTCCTCCATATACCCCACTCTGTACCCCTATCTCTGTCCCCCTCTCTCTGTCGCCCTCTGCCCCCTCTCTCTCTGTCTCCCTCTCTCTCTGACCCCCCTCTCTCTATCCCCTCTCTCTCTGCCCCCCTCTCTCTCTGACCCACCCTCTCTCTGTCCCCCTCTCTCTGTCCCCCCCTCTCTCTCTGTCTTCCTCTCTCTTCCCCCCCTCTAGCTCTGACTCCCTCTCTTACCCCTACTCTGTACCCCTCTCTCGGGCCCCCACTCTCTGTCCCCCTCTATATCCCCCACTCTCTGTTCCCCTCTCTCTGTCAGCCCCTGTCCCCTCTCTCTCTGTCTCTCTCTCTCTGACTCCCCTCTCTCTGTTCCCCCGTCTCTCTGACCCCCTCTCTCTCTGTCCACCTCTCTCTGTCCCCCTCTCTCTCTGTCTTCCTCTCTCTGACCCCCTCTCACTCTGACTCCCTCTCTTACCCCCCACTCTGTCCCCCTCTCTCGAGCCCCACTCGCTGTCCCCCTCTCTCTGTCCCCCTCTATATCCCCCACTCTCTCTGCCCCCCTCTCTCTCTGCCCCCCCATCTCTGTCCCCCTCTTTCTGTCCCCCTCTCTCTCTGTCCCCTCTCTCTGTCCCCCTCTCTCTGTTTCCCTCTCTCTGTCCCCCTCTATACCCCCCTCTCTCTGTTCCCCCTCTCTCTGTCCCCCTCTCTATCCCCCACTCTCTGTGCCCGTCTCACTCTGACTCCCTCTCATTCTGACTCCCTCTCTTACCCCCACTCTGTACCCCTCTCTCGGGCCCCCACTCTCTGTCCCCCTCTCTCTGTCCCCCTCTATATCCCCCACTCTCTCTGTCCCCCTCTCTCTCTGTCCCCCCTCTATCTCTGTCCCCCCCTCTCTCTGTCTCCCTTTCTCTCTGTCCCCCTCTATCTGTCCCCCTCTCTCTGTTTCCCTCTCTCTGTCCCCATCTATATCCCCCACTCTCTGTCCCCCTCTCTCTCTGTCCCCCTCTCTCCATCCCCCACTCTCTGTCCCCCTCTCTCTCTGTCCCCCTCTCTCTGTCCCCCTCTATATCACCCACTCTCTGTCCCCCACTCTGTCCCCCTCACTGCCCCCCTCTGACTCCCTCTCTTATCCCCACTCTGTACCGCTCCCTCTGTCCCCCACTCTCTGTCCCCCTCTCTCTGTCCTCCTCTCTCTCTGTCCTCCTCTCTCTGTCCCCCTCTATATTCCCCACTCTCTGTCCCCCACTCTCTGTCCCCTCTCTCTCTGTCCCCCTCTATATCCCTCACTCTCTGTCCCCCACTCTCTGACCCCCTCTATATTCCCTACTCTCTGTCCCTCTCTCTCTGCCCCCTCTCTCTTTCCCCTCTCTCTCTGCCCCCTCTCTCTCTGTCCCTTCCTTCTGTCCCCCTCTCTCTGTCCCCCTCTCTCTGTTCCCCATCTCCCTGTCCCCCCAACTCTATGTTCCCGACTCTCTGTCCCCCCTCTCTCTGTTCCCCGCTCTCTGTCTCCCACGCTCTCTGCCCCCCCTCTCTCTGTCCACCCCTCTCTGTCCCCCACTGTCTCTGTCCCACCTCTCTCTGTCCTCCTCTCTCTGTCCCCATCTCCCTCTGTCCCCCCTCTCTCGGTCCCCCCTCTCTCTGTACCCCTCTTTCTGCCCCCACTCTCTCCCACCCGCCTCTCTCTGTACTCCTTCACTGTACCTCCTTCTTCCGGCCCTCTCTCTGTCCCCCTCTCTCTGTCCCCCTCTCTCTCTGTCCCCACTCTCTCGGTCACCCTCTCTCTGACCCCATCTATCTCCCCTACTGTCTGTCCGCCTCTCTCTGTACCCTTCTCTCTGCCCCCACTCTCTCCCACCCGCCTCTCTCGGTACCCCCTCACTGCAACCCCCTCTTCCGCCCCTCTCTCTGTCCCCCCTCTCTCTGTCCCCCACTCTCTCTGACCCCCTCTCTGTCCCCCCTCTCTCGGTTCCCCTCTCTCTGACCCCATCTATCTCCCCCACTGTCTGTCCGCCTCTCTCTGTACCCCTCTCTCTGCCCCCGCTCTCTCACACCTGCCTCTCTGTGTAGCCCCTCTCTGCACCCCCCTCTCTGCCGCCCCTCTGTCCCCCTCTCTCTGGCTCCCCTCTGTGTTCCCCCTCTCTCTGACTCCCTCTATCTCCCCTACTCTCTGTCCCCCTTTCCCTCTGTCCCCCTCTCTCTCCCACCCGCGTCTCTCTCTGTCCCCCTCTCTATCCCCCACTCTCTGTGCCCGTCTCACTCTGACTCCCTCTCATTCTGACTCCCTCTCTTACCCCCACTCTGTACCCCTCTCTCGGGCCCCCACTCTCTGTCCCCCTCTCGCTGTCCCCCTCTATATCCCCCACTCTCTCTGTCCCCCTCTCTCTCTGACCCCTCTACCTCTCCCCCTTTCTGTCCCGCTCTCTCTGACCCCTTCTACCTCCCCCACGTCTCTGTCCCCTCTCTTTCTGTCTCCTCTCTCTCTGCCCCCCACTCTCTCTGCCCCCTCTTTCTGCCCCCTCTCTCTCTGTCCCCCTCTCTCTGTCGCACTCTCCCTGCCCCCTTCTAGCTCTCTGTCCTCCTCTCTCTCTGTCCCCCTCTCTCTGTCGCCATCTCTCTGTCCCCTTCTCTCACTGTCCCCTTTTCTCTCTGACACCCTCTCTCGCGTCCCCCTCTATATCACCCTCTCTCTGTCCACCTCTCACTTACCCCCTCTATCTTCCCCACTCTCTGTGCCCCTCACTCTCTCGCCCTCTCTCTGCCTCCCTCTCTCTTTCCCCTCTCTCTCTGCCTCTCTCTCTGTACCTCTCTGTCTGCCCCCCTCTCTCACTGTCCCGCTCTCTCTGTCCACCCTCTCTCTGTCACCCTCTCTATGTACCTCCTCTCTCTGTCCCCCTCTCTATCCCACCCGTCTCTCCGTATCCCTCTCTCTCCCACCCGCCTCTCTCTGTCCCTCCCTCTCTCTGTCCCCCTCTCTCTGTCACCCTCTCTCTGCCCACTCTCTGTCACCTCTCACTGTGTCCCCGTCTCTCTGACCCACTCTCTCTGTTCCCACTCTCTCTTTGTCCCTGTGTTCTCTCTGTCCCTTTGTGTCCCCCCTCTCTATCCCTCCTCTCTCTGTCCTCTCCTTATCCTTACCCCCTGCACCCCCTCTGACCCCCACTCACACCTTCACCCCTCTCTCTCTGTCCCCCTCTCTCTGTCCCCCTCTCTCTGTACACCTCTCTCTGTCCCCCTCTCTCTCTGTCACCCTCTCTCTCTGTCCCCCTCTATCTCCCCCGCTCACTGCCTCCCCGCTCTCTGTCCCCCTCTATCGCTGCCCCATTCTCTCTGCCCCCACTCTCTGTCCCCCACTTTCTCTGTCACCCTCTTTCTCTGCCCCTCTATCTCTGCCCCCGTCTCTCTGACCCCTCTCTCACTGTCCCCCTCTATCTCTAACAACCTCTCTCGCGTCCCCCTCAATATCACCGTCTCTCTGTCCCCCTCTCACTTACCCCCGCTATCTCCCCCACTCTCTGTGCCCCTCTCTCTGTATCCCTTTCTCTGCCTCCCTCTCTCTTTCCCCTGTCTCTCTGCCCCTCTCTCTCTGTCCCCCTCTCTGACCCCCTCTCTCCCTGTCGCCCTCTCTCTCTCTGTCCCCCTCTATGCTGCCCCACTCTCTCTGCCCCCTCTCTCTGTCCCCCTCTTTCTCTGTCCCCCTCTTTCTCTGTCCCCCTCTTTCTCTGTCCCCAACTTTCTCTCACCCCTCTCTGGCCCCCTCTCTCTCTGTCCCGCCCCCTCTCTGACCACTCTCTGTCGCCCTCTCTCTGCCCCCCTCTGTCACTGTCCACCTCACTCTCTGACACCCTCTCTCGCGTCCCCCTCCATATCACCCTCCCTCTGTCCCCCTCTCACTTACCCCCTCTATCTTCCACACTCTCTTTGCCCCTCTATCTGTCGCCCTCTCTCTGCCTCCTTCTCTCTTACCCCTCTCTCTCTGTCCCCCTCTCTCTCTGTCCCCCATCTCTCTGTCCCCCATCTCCCTGTCCCCCCAACTCTATGTCCACCCCTCTCTGTCCCCCCCTCTCCGTGTCCCCCCTCTCTGTCCCCCCTCTCTCTGTTCCCCCCTCTCTGTCCCCCTCTCTCTGTACCCCACACTCTCTGTCCCCTCTCTCTCTGCCCCCTCTCTCTGTCCCCTCTCTCTCTGTCCCCCTCTCTGTCCCCCTCTCTCTGACCTCCTCTCTCTCTGTCCCACTCTCTCTCTCTGTCGCCTCTATGCTGCCCCACTCTCTCTGCCACCTCTCTCTGTCCCCCTCTTTCTCTGTCACCCTCTTTTTCTGTCCCCCTCTTTCTCTGTCCCCCACGTTCTCTGACCCCTCTCTCTCTGCCCCCCTCTCTCTCTGTCCTGACCTCTCTCTGTCCCCTTCTCTCTGTCGCCCTCTCTCTGCCCCCCTCTCTCTCTGTCCTCCTCTCTCACTGTCCCCCCCTCTCTCTGACACCCTCTCTCGCGTCCCCCTCTATATCACCCTCCCTCTGTCCCCCAATCACTTACCCCCTCTATCTACCACACTCTCTTTGCCCCCCTCTCTGTCGCCCTCTCTCTGCCTCCCTCTCTCTTTCCCCACTCTCTCTGCCCCCTCTCTCTCTGTCCCCCTCTCTCTCTCTGTCCCCCATCTCTGTGTCCCCCTCTCTCTTTCCCCCCTCTCTGTCCCACTCTCATTTACCCCCTCTATCTCCCCCACTCTCTGTGCGTCTCTCTCTGTCGCCCTCTCTCTGCCTCCCTCTCTCTTTCCCCTCTCTCTCTGCCCCCTCTCTCTCTGTCCCCCTCTCTCTCTGTCCCCCTCCCAGTCTGACCCCCCCTCTGTGTCCAGCCCTCTCTCTGTCGCCCTCTCTCTGTCCCCCTCTCTCACCCTGTCCCCTGTCTCTCTGTCCCCCTCTCTCATTTTCCCTTTGTCTCTCTGACACCCTCTCTCGCGTACACCTCTATATCACCCTCTCTATGTCCCCCTCTCACTTACCCCCTCTATCTCCCCATTCTCTGTGCCCCTCACTATGTCGCCCTCTCTCTGCCTCCCTCTCTCTTTCCCCCTCTCTCTGCCCCCTCTCTCTCTGTACCACTCTCTCTGCCCACCTCTCTCTGTCCCCTCTCTCACTCTGTCCCCCCTCTCTCAGCCCCCCTCTCGCTGTCCCCATCTCTCTGTCCCCCCATTTCCCTGTCCCCCCAACTCTATTCCCCCTTTCTGTCCACGCCTTTCTCTGTCCCCCCTCTCTCTGTACCACCTCTCTCTGTCCCCCTTTCTCTGTCCTCCTCTCTCTGAACCCCTCTCTGTCCCCCTCTCTCTCCCTGTCCCCTGTCTCTCTGTCCCTCTCTATATTCCCCACTCTCTGTGCACCTTTCTCTGTCCCTCTCTCTCTGACCACTCTACCTCCCCCCTTTCTGACCCCCTCTCTCTGACCCCCTCTATCTCCCCCACTTCTCTGCTCCCCTCTCTCTCTGTCCCCCCTCTCTCTGACCCCTCTCTCTCTGTCCCCCTCTCTCTGTTGCCCTCTCCCTGCCCGCTTCTCTCTCCCTGTCCCCCTCTCTCTCTGTCCCCCACTCTCTCTGTCCCCCCTTTCTCTGTACAGCCCTCTCTCTGTCCCCCCTCGCTCTGTCCCGCCCTCTCTCTGTCCCGCCCTCTCTCTGACCCCCCTCTCTGTCCCCCACGCTCTGACACCGCCTCTCTGTCCCACTCTCTCTATCTGTCCCCACTCTCTGTCCCCTCTCTCTCTGTCCCTCTCTATCTGCCTCATTCTCTGTGCCCCTCTCTCTGTCCCCCTTTCTCTGACCCCCTCTACTTTTCCCTCTTTCTGTCACCCTCTTTCTGACCCACTCTATCTCCCCCACTCTCTGTGCCTCTCTCTCTGTCCCCTTCCCTCTGACCCCCTCTACCTCCCCCTCTTTTTGTCCCCCTCTTTTGGCTCCCACTCTCAGTCCCCTTCTATCTCCCCCATCTCTGTATCCATCTCTCTGTCCCCCTCTCTGTGACCCCATCTATCTCCCCCCCTCTCTGTGCGTATCTCTCTGTGTCCCTCTTTCTGTGTCCCTCTCTCTGTCCCCCTCGATCTTCCTGTCCCCTGTCTCTCTGCCCACCTCTCTCATTTTCCCTTTGTCTCTCTGACATCCTCTCTCGCGTCCCCCTCTATATCACCCTCCCTCTGTCCCCCTCCTCTTTCACTGTCCCCCCTCTCTCTGACACCATCTCTCGCGTCCCCTTCTATATCACCCTCCCTCTGTCCCCCAATCACTTACCCCCTCTATCTACCACACTCTCTTTGCCCCCCTCTCTGTCGCCCTCTCTCTGCCTCCCTCTCTTTCCCCTCTCTCTCTGCCCCCTCTCTCTCTGTCCCCTCTATCTCTGTCCCCCTCTCAGTCTGACCCCCCTCTGTGTCCAGCCCTCTCTCTGTCCCCTTCTCTCTGTCCCTCTCTCTCTGTCCCCCCTCTCTCTGACCCCTCTCTCTCTGTCCCCCTCTCTCTGTTGCCCTCTCCCTGCCCGCTTCTCTCTCCCTGTCCCCCTCTCTCTCTGTCCCCCACTCTCTCTGTCCCCCCTTTCTCTGTACAGCCCTCTCTCTGTCCCCCCTCGCTCTGTCCCGCCCTCTCTCTGTCCCGCCCTCTCTCTGACCCCCCTCTCTGTCCCCCACGCTCTGACACCGCCTCTCTGTCCCACTCTCTCTATCTGTCCCCACTCTCTGTCCCCTCTCTCTCTGTCCCTCTCTATCTGCCTCATTCTCTGTGCCCCTCTCTCTGTCCCCCTTTCTCTGACCCCCTCTACTTTTCCCTCTTTCTGTCACCCTCTTTCTGACCCACTCTATCTCCCCCACTCTCTGTGCCTCTCTCTCTGTCCCCTTCCCTCTGACCCCCTCTACCTCCCCCTCTTTTTGTCCCCCTCTTTTGGCTCCCACTCTCAGTCCCCCTCTATCTCCCCCATCTCTGTATCCATCTCTCTGTCCCCCTCTCTGTGACCCCATCTATCTCCCCCCCTCTCTGTGCGTATCTCTCTGTGTCCCTCTTTCTGTGTCCCTCTCTCTGTCCCCCTCGATCTTCCTGTCCCCTGTCTCTCTGCCCACCTCTCTCATTTTCCCTTTGTCTCTCTGACATCCTCTCTCGCGTCCCCCTCTATATCACCCTCCCTCTGTCCCCCTCCTCTTTCACTGTCCCCCCTCTCTCTGACACCATCTCTCGCGTCCCCTTCTATATCACCCTCCCTCTGTCCCCCAATCACTTACCCCCTCTATCTACCACACTCTCTTTGCCCCCCTCTCTGTCGCCCTCTCTCTGCCTCCCTCTCTTTCCCCTCTCTCTCTGCCCCCTCTCTCTCTGTCCCCTCTATCTCTGTCCCCCTCTCAGTCTGACCCCCCTCTGTGTCCAGCCCTCTCTCTGTCCCCTTCTCTCTGTCCCTCTCTCTCTGTACCCCCTCTCTCTGCCCCCCCCTCTCTCTGTCCCCCCTCTCTCGGTCACCCCCCTCTCTGTCCCCCCCTCTTTGTCGCCCTCTCTCTGCCCCCTTCTCTCTCTGTCCTCCTCTCTTGCGTCCACCTCTATATCACCCTCGCTCTGTCCCTCTCTCACTTACCCCCTCTATCTCCTCCACTCTCTGTGCCCCTCACTCTGTCGCCCTCTCTCTGCCTACCTCTCTCTTTCCCCTCTCTCTGTGCCCCCTCTCTCTCTGTCGCACTCTCTCTACCCCCCGCGCTCTCTGTCCCCCCCTCTCTCTGTCCCCCCTCTCTCTGCCGCCGCCCTCTCTGCGCCCCCTCTCGCTGTCCCCCATCTCTCTGTCCCCCCATCTCCCTGTCCCCCAACTCTATTCCCCCCTCTCTGTCCACCCCTCTCTCCGTCCCCCCTCTCTCTTTACCCCTTCTCTCTGTCGCCCTCTCTCTGTCCCCCTCTCTCTGAACACCTCTCCCTGTCCCCCTCTCTCTCCCAGTCCCCTGTCTCTCTGTCCCCCTCTTATATTCCCCACTCTCTTTCTTTCTCCCTTTCTCTCTTACCCCTCTTCTCTGTCCCCTCTCTCTCTGTCCCCTCTCTGTCTGCCCCCCACTCTCTCTGCCCCCTCTCTCTCTGCCCCCTCTCTCTCTGTCCCCTCTCACTCTGACCCCCTCTCTGTTCCCCATTCTCTGTCCCCCTCTCTATGACCCCCTTTCCCTCTGTCCCCCCTCTCTCGGTCCCCCCTCTGTCTGACCCCATCTATCTCCACCACTGTCTGTCCGCTCTCTCTGTACCCCTCTCTCTGCCCCCACTCTCTCCCACCCACCTCTCTCTGTACCCCCTCCCAGCACCCCCCCTCTGACGCCCCTCCCTCTGCCGCCCCTCTCTCTGTCCCCCCCTCTGTGTTCTCCCTCTCTCGGATTCCCTCTATCTCACCCACTCTCTGTCCCCCTCTCTCTCTGTCCCCCTCTATCTCTGTCCCCCTCTCTCTCTGACCCCTCTCTCTCCCACCCGCCTCTCTCCCTGTCCCTCTCTCTCTGCCCCCTCTCTCTCAGCCCCCTCTCTCTGTCGCCCTCTTTCTCTGTCCACCTCTCTCTCTTCCCCCCTCTCTCTGCCCCGCTCTCTCTGCCCCCTCTCTCTCTGTCCCCACTCTCTCTGTCCTCCTCTCTCTCTGCCCCCTCTCTCTGTCGACATCTCTCTGCCCCCCTCTTTCACTGTCCCCCTCTCTCTCTGACACCCTATAGCGCGTCCCCCTCTATATAACCACTCTCTGTCCCCTCTCACCCCCTCTATCTCACCCACTCTCTGTGCCCCTCTCTCTGTCGCCCTTACTCTGCCCCCTCTCTCTTTCCCCTCTGTCTTGGCCCCCTCTCTCTCTGTCCCCCTCTCTCTGTCTCCCTCACTCTCTGTCCCCCCCTCTCTCTGTCCAACCCCTCTCTTTCCCCCCCTCTCTGTCCCCCTCTCCCTCTGTCCCCCCTCTCTCGGTCCCCCCCTCTCTCGGACCCCATCTATCTCCCCCACTGTCTGTCCGCCTCTCTCTGTCCCCCTCTCTCTGCCCCCACTCTCTCCCACCCGCCTCTCTCTGTACCCCCTCACAGCACCCGCGCCTCTGCCGCCCCTCTCTCTGTCCCCCTCTCTCTGGCCCCCCTCTGTGTTCCCCCTCTCTCTGACACCATCTATCTCCCCCACTCTCTGTCCCCCTCTCCCTCTGTCCCCCTCTCTCTCTGTCCCCCTCTATCTCTGTCCCCTCTTTCTCCCACCCGCCTCTCTCGGACTCCCTTTCACTTCCACACGCCTCTCCCTCTGTCCCCTTCTCTCTGTCCCCCTCTCTCTCTGCCCCCTCTCTCTGCCTCTCTCTCGGACCTCTCTTTCACTGTCACCCTCTTTCTCTGTCCCCCTCCTTCTCTATCCCCCTCTTTCTCTGCCCCCTCTCTCTCTGCACCCTCTCTCTCTCTCTGTCCCCCTCTCTCTGTCTCCATCTCTCTGCACCCCTCTCTCACTGTCCCCCTCTCTCTCTGACACACTCTCACGCGTCCCCCTCTATATCACCCTCTCTCTGTCCCCCTATCACTTACTCCATCTATCTCGCACACCCTCTGTGCACCTCTCTCTGTCGCCCTCTCTCCGGCCCCCTCTCTCTTTCCCCTCTCTATCTGCCCCCTCTCTCTCTGTCCCCGTCTCTCTGTCCCCCTCTCTCTCTCTTCCCCTCTCTCTCTGTCCCCCTCTAAATCTCTCCCCCCTCTCTCGTCACCCTCTTTCTCCGTCCCCCGTTTCTCTGTCCCCTCTTTCTCTGCCCCCCTCTCTCCCTGTCCCCTCTCTCTCTGCCACCTCTCTGTCGCCCTCTCTCTCTGCCCCCTCTCTCTGTCGCCCTCTCTCTCTGCTGCCCACTCTCTGTCCACATCTCTCTCTGTCCCCCTATCTCTCAGTTCCCCCTCTGCTAGTCCCCCTCTGTCGCTCTGTCGCCCACTATATCCCCCTGTCTCTGTCCCAGCTCTCTCTGACCCCCTCTATCTCCTCCAATCTCTCTCTCGCGCGCGCTCTCTGCCCCTCTCCCTTCCACCCGCCTCTCTCTTCCCCCTCTCTCTGTCCCTCTCTTTCTCTGTCCCCCTCTGTCTGTCCCCCTCTATCCCCCCCACACTCTGTCCCCCCTCTCTCTGTTCCCCCCTCTCTCTGTCCCCCTCTCTCTCTGCTGCCCGCTCTCTGTCCCCCTCTCTCTCTGTCCCCCTATCTCTCAGTTCCCCCTCTGTCTGTCCCCCTCTCTCTCTGTCCTCCTCTCCCTGTCCACCCCTCTCTCTGTCCCTCCTCTCTCTGTACCCCCTCTCTCTATCCCCCTCTCTCTGTCCCCCTCTCTGTGACCCTCTTTCTCTGTCCCCCTCTCTCTCTCTGTCCCCTCTCTCTCTGTCCCCCTCTATCTCCCCCACTCCGTGTGCCCCTCTCTCTGTCCCCGTCTCTCTGACCCCTTCTATCTCCCCCACTTCTCTGTCCGCGCTCTCTCTGTCCACTTCTCTCTCTGTCCCACTGTCTCTCTGATCCCCTCTCTCTCTCTGACCTCCTCTATCTCCCCCTCTCTCTATCCCCTTCTCTCTCTGTATCCCTCTCTCTCTGTCCCCCTATCTCTCAGTTCCCCCTCTGCCTGTCCCCCTCTCTCTCTGTCCTTCTCTCTCTGTCCACACCTCTCCCCGACCCCCTCTCTCTGTCCCCCTCTCTCTCTGTCACCCTCTCTCTCTGCCTCCCACTCTGACCTCCTCTATCTCTGACCCCCTCTCTCTCTGTCCCCCACTGTCTATCACCCCTCTCTCTGTTCCCTTCTCTCTGACCCCCTCCATCGCCCCCACTCTCTGTGCTCCTCTCTCTGTTCCCCTCTCTCTGACCCCCTCTATCTCCCCTACTCTGTGTGCCCCTCTCTCTTCGCCCTCTTTCTCCCACCCGCCTCTCTCTCTGTCCCCTCTCTCTGTCCCCCTCTCTCTCTGCCCCCTCTCTCTATCGCCCTCTCTCTGTCCATCTCTCTCTGTCCCCTCTATCTCTCCCCCGCTCTCTGCCCCCCTCTCAGTCACCCTCTCTCTGCTCCGTCTCTCTCTGACTCCCTCCCTCTCCCCCACTCTCTGTCGCCCTCTCTCTGTCCCCCTCTATAACCCCCGCCTCTGTCCCCCTCTCTCTGACCCCCTCTATCTCCCCCACTCTCTGTGTCCCTCTGTCTGTCCCCACTCTCTGCCCCACTCTCCCTTCCACCCGCCTCTCTCTTCCCCCTCACTCTGACCCCCTTTCTCTCTGTCCCCCTCGCTCTCTGACCCCCCATATCACCCACTCACTGTGCCCATCTCACTGTTGCCCTCTCTCTGCCCCCCTTCCCTTCCACTCGCCTCTCTCTATCCCCCCTCTCTCTGTCCCCCTCTCTCTCTGTCCCCCTCTCTCTCTGCCCACTCTCTGTCCCCCTCTATATCCCAGTCTCTCTGTCCCCCTCTCTGACACTGTCTCTCTACCCACTCACTCTGTCCCCCTCTGTCTGCCTCCATTTCTCTCTCCCCCTCTCTCTCTGTCCCCCTCTCTCGCTGCCACCTTCTCTCTCTGTCCCCCTCTCTCTATCGACCTCTCTCTGTCCCCCTCTGTCTGCCCCCATCTCTCTCTGCCCCTCTCTGTCTGCCCCATTCTCTTTCTGCCCCACTCTCTCTCTGTCCCTCTGTCTCTCTGTCCCACTGTCCCTCTGTCCCGCTCTCTCTCTATCCCTCTCTCTCTGACCTCCCTCTCTCTGTTCCCCCCTCTGTCCCCCTCTCTCTCTGTCCCCTTCTCTCTCTGTCCCCCTGTCTCTCTGATCCCCCCTCTCTCTCTGACCCCCTCTATCTCCCCCTCTCTCTGTCCCCCTCTCTCTGTCACCCTCTCTCTCTCTCTGTCCCCCACTCTGACCCCCTCTCTCTCTGACCCCCTCTCCCTCTGTCCCCCACTGTCTGTCACCCCTCTCTCTGTCCCCCTCTCTCTTTCCCCCCTCTCTTTGTGTCCCCTCTCTCCCTGTTTCCCCTCTCTCTTCCCCCCCACTCTCTGTCCCCCCTCTCTCTGTCCCCCTCTGACTATGCCCCTCTCTTTCTGCCACCATCGGTCCCCCACTCTCTGTCCCCCACTCTCTGTCCCCCTCTCTCTGTCCCCCTCTTTTTGTCCCCGTCTCTCTCCCCCACAATCTCCCCCACTCTCTGTACCTCTCTCTGTCCCCTTCTCTCTGACCTTCTCCATCGCCCCCACTCTCTGTGCTACTATCTCTGACCCCTCCCTTTGACCACCTCGATCTACCCCTCTCTCTGTCCCACTCTCACCCTCCCCTTCTCACTCCCTCCCGTCTCTCTATCCCCCCTCTTTGTCCCCCCCTCTCTCTGTCCCCCTCGCTCTCAGTCTCTCTCTCTCTCTGTTCACCCTATCTCTGTCCCCCGTCTCTCCCACCCGCCTATCTCTCTGTCCCCCTCTCCCTGTCCCCCACTCTGTCCATCCCGCACTCTCTGTCTCCCTCTCTTTGACACCTCTCTCTACCCCACACTGTGCCCCTCTCTCTGTCCTCCACTCTATTTCACCCTCTCTCTGTCCCTCTCTATATCCCCCTCTCTCTGTTCTCCTTTCTCTGACCCCCGCTATCTCCCCCAATCTCTATGCACCTCTCTCTGTCGCCCTGTCTCTGACCCACTCTCCCTTCCACCCGCCTCTCTCTCTTTCCGCCCTCTCTCTGTCGCCCTCGCACTGACCCCTCTCTCTGTCCCCTCTATCTCTGTCCCCCTCTCTCTCTGACCCCCTCTCTCTCTGACCCTCTCTCTCTGTCCCCCTCTCTCTGTCCTCCTCTGTCTGTCCCCCTGTCTCTGACTCCGTCTCTTTACCCCACTCTGTACCGCTCTCTCTGCCCCCTCTCTCTGTCCCCCTCTCTCTCTGCCCTCTCTCTCTCTGCTTCCCACTTCTCTGCCCCCCACTCTTTCTGTCCCTCTAACTCTCTGTCACCCTCTCTGTCGCCATCTCTCTGCACCCCCGTCTCTCTGTCCCCCCCTCTCTCTGTCCCCCCCGTCTCTGTCCTCCTCACTGTCTGACCTCCTCTCTCACTGACCCTCTCTCTCTCTGCCCCCCTCTCTCTCTGTCCCTCTCTCTCTGACTCCCTCTCTTTTCCGCTCTCTGTACCGCTCTCTCTGTCGCCCTCTCTCTGCCCCCGTCTCTCAGCCCCCCTCACTCTGTCCCCCACTCTCTCCATCCCCCACTCTCTGTCTCCCTCTCTTTGAACCCTCTCTCTCTACCCCACACTGTACCCCTCTCTCTGTCCCCCACTCTCTTTCACCCTCTCTCTGTCCCTCTCGATATCCCCATCTCTCTGTCCCGCTTTCTCTGACCCAATCTCTATGCGCTTCTCTCTGTCGTCCTATCTCTGACCCACTCTCCCTTCCACCCGCCTCTCTCTCTGTCCCCACCCTCTCTCTGTCCCCCTCTCTCTGTACCCTCTCTCTGTCCCCCGTCTCTGTCACCCTCTCTCTCTGCCCCCCTCTCTCTCTGTACCCCTCTATCTCCCCCACACTCTGTCGCCCCTCTCTCTTTCCCCCTCTCTCTGACCCCTCTCTCTGTACCCCACTCTCTGACCCCCTCTCTCTCTGCCCCCCTCTGTATCCCCCACACTCTGTGCCTCTCTCTCTGTCCCCCTCTCTCTGTCGCCCTCGCACTGACCCCTCTCTCTCTGTCCCCCTCTATCTCTGTCCCCCCACTCTCTCTGACCCTCTCTCTCTCTCTGACCCTCTCACTCTGTCCCTCTTCCTCTGTCCTCCTCTCTCTGTCCCCCTGTCTCTGACTCCCTCTCTTTACCCCACTCTGTACCGCTCTCTCGGTCCCCTCTCTCTGTCCCCCTCTCTCTCTGCCCCCGCTCTCTCTGCTCCCCTCTCTCTGCCCCCCACTCTTTCTGTCCCGCTAACTCTCCGTCACCCTGTCTGTCGCCATCTCTCTGCACCCCCGTCTCTCTGTCCCCTCCTCTCTTTGTCCCCCCCGTCTCTGTCCCCCTCGATCTGACCTCCTCTCTCACTGACCCTCTCTCTCTCTGTCCCCCTCTCTCTCTGTCCCTCTCTCTCTGACTCCATCTCTTTTCCGCACTCTGTACCGCTCTGTCTGTCCCCCACTCTCTGTCCCTCACTCTCTGTCACCCTCTCTCTGCCCCCCTCTCTCTCAGTCCCCCTCACTCTGCCCCCCTCTGTCTGCCCCCATGTCTCTCTCCCCCATCTCTCTGCTGCTCACTCTCTGTCCCCCTGTCTCTCTGTCCCCCTCTCTTTCTGCCCCCTCTCTCTGACTTCCTCTCTCTCTCCCCCACTCTGTTCCCCTCTCTCTGTCCCCCACTCTCTGTCCCCCTCTCTCTCTGTCCCTCTCTCTCTGCTCCCCCCTCTCTCTCTCTGTCCCCCTCTCTCTGTTGCCCTCTCTCCGCCCTCCTCTCTCTGTTCCCCCTCTCTCTGTCGCCATCTCTGTCCCCTCTCTCTGCCACCTCTCTCTGTCGCCCTCTCTATGCCCCATTTTCTCTGTCCCCTCTATCTCTCACCCGCTCTCTGCCCCCTCTGTCACTCTGTCTCTGCTCCATCTCTCTCTGCCCCCCTCTCTGACACACTCTCTCTGTCCCCCACTCTCTCCATCCCCACACTCTCTGTCACACTCTCTCTGCCCCACTCTCCCTTCCACCCGCCTCTCTCTTCACCCTCTCTCTGTCCCGCTCTCTCTCTGTCCCCTACTCTCTGTCCTCCTATCTCTGTCCCCCTCTCTCTGACTCCCTCTCTTACCCCCACTCTGGACCCCTCTCTCGGTCCCCCTCTCTCGGCCCCCCACTCTCTGTCCCCCTCTCTCTGACCCCCTCTGTATCCCCCACTCTCTGTGCCCCTCTCACTGGCACCCCCTGTCGCCCTCTAACTGTCCCCCCTCTCACTGCCCCCCCCTCTGTCCCCATCTCTCTCTGACCCCCTCTATCTCTGTCCCCCTCTCTCTGTCCCCCTCTCTCTGTGCCTATCGCTTTGACTGCCTCTCTTTACCCCACTCTGTCCCCCTCTCTCTGACCTCCTTTATCTGCCCCTCTCTCTGTGCCTCCCTCTCTGTCCCCCTCCCTCTGACCGACTATACCTCCCCCTCTACCTCCCCCTCTCACTGTACCTCTCTCTGTCCCCCTCTATCTGTCCCCCTCTCTCTGACCCCCTCTATATCCCCACTCTCTGTGCCCCTATCTCTGTATCCCTCTCTCTGTCCACCTCTCTCTGTCGCCCTCTTTCACCCACCCGCCTCTCTCTGTCCCCCTCTCTCTCTGCCCCCACCTCTGTCCCCCTCTCTCTGCTCCATCTCTCTCTGCCCCCTCTCTTAACCCCTCTCTCTCTGTCCCCCACTCTCTTCATCCCCTCCTCTCTGTCCCCCTCTCTCTGACAACCTCTCTCTCCCCCACTCTCTGTCCCCTTCTCTCTGCGCCCTCTATATCCCACTGCCTCTGTCCCCCTCTCTCTGGCCCCGTCTGTCTCCCCCACTCTCTGTGCCTCTCTCTCTGTCGCCCTCTCTCTGCCCCCCTCCCTTCATCCCGCCTCTCTCTTTCCCCCTCTCTCTGTCCCCCTCTCTCTCTGTCCTCCTCTCGCTGTACCCCGTCTCTCTGTCCCCCGTCTCTCTGTCCCCATTATCTCTGTCCCTCCTCTCTCTGTCCCCCCCTCTCTCTGTCCCCCTCTCTCTAACCCCTTCTAACACCCCCTCTTTTTGTTCCTCGTCTTTCTGTCCCCCTCTATCTCCCCCACTCTGTGTACCTCTTTCTCTCTCTCTCTCTTTCTCTCTGGACCCCTATATCGCCCCCACTCTCTGTGCCCCTCTCTCTGTCCCACTCTGTTTGACCACTTCGATCTCCCCCTCTCTCTGTACCGCTGTCTCTGTCCCCCTATCTCTGACACCCTCTATCTCCCCCACTCTCTGTGCGCCTCTCTCTGTCCCACTCTGTTTGACCACTTCGATCTCCCCCTCTCTCTGTACCGCTGTCTCTGTCCCCCTATCTCTGACACCCTCTATCTCCCCCACTCTCTGTACCCCTCTCTCTCTGTCCCCTTCCTCTGACCGACTATATCTCCCCCTCTTTTTGTCACCCTCTTTTTGACCCCCCACTGTCCTCCTCCATCTCTCCCTCTCTCTGTACCTCTCTCTCTGTCCCCCTCTCTCTGAACCCCTCTATCTCCCCCACTCTCTGTGCCCCTCTCTCTGTGCCCGTCTCTAAAAGCCCCTCTCTGTTACCCTCTCTCTGTCCCCCTCTCTCTCTGTCCCCTTCTATCACCCCCACACTCTGTCGAACCTCTCTCTGTCCCCCACTCTCTGTCGCCCTCTCTCTGTCCCCCCTCTCTCTGTCCCCTTCTCTCTGACCCTCTCTATCTCCCCCTCTCTCTGTCCCACTCTCACTGTCCCACACTCTCTCCCACCCGCCTCTCTATCCCTCCATTTGTCCCCCCTCTCTCTATCCCCCCTCTCTCTCTGTCCCCCACTCTCTGTCCCTCCTCTCTCTGTCCCCCTCTCTCTGTCCCCTTCTCTCTGAACCTCTCTATCTCCCCCTCTCTCTGTCCCCCTCTCACTGTCCCACATTCTCTCCCACCCGCCTCTCTATCCCTCCATTTGTCGCCCCCTCTCTCTGTCCCCCTCTCTCTCCCACTCGCTTCTCTCTCTGTCCCCCTCTCTCTGTCCCCCTCTCTCTCTGTCGCCCTCTCTCTGCCCCCCTCTCTGTCGCACTTTCTCTGCTCCGACTCTCTCTGCCCCTCTCTCTGAACTCTTATCTCTCTGTCCTCCACTCTCTCCATCCTCTACTCTCTGGCCCCCTCTCTCTGTTCCCATCTATATCCCCTACTCTCTGTCCCCCTCTCTCTGACACCCGCTAACTCCCCTACTCTCTGTGACCCTCTCTCTGTCGCCCTCTCTCTGAACCCCTCTCCCTTCTACCTGCCTCTCTCTCTTTCCCCCTCTCTCTGTCCCCCCTCTCTCTGACCCCCTCTCTCTCTGACCCCTCTTTCTCTGACCCACCCTCTCTCTGACCCCTCTCTCTCTGACCCCTTCTCTCTCTGTCCCCCTCTCTCTGTCCCCCTCTCTCTCTCTGTCCTACTCTCTCTGTCCCACTCTCTCTGACACTCTCTCACTCCCCTCTGTACCCCTCTCTCGGTCCCCCACTCTCTGTCCCCCTCTATATCACCCACTCTCTGTGCTTCTCTCTCTGCCCCCTCTGTCTGTCTCTATGTCTCTCTGCCCCTCTCTCTCTGTCCCCCACTCTTTCTGCCCCCTTCTCTCTCTGTCCCCATCTCACTGTCCCCCTCTCTGTCTGACCCCCTCTCTCGCTGTCCCCCTCTATATCCCCCTCTCTCTTTCCCCTCTCTATGACCCCATCTATCTCCACCACTCTCTGTGCCCCTCTCTCTGTCCCCCTCTCTCTGACCCCCTCTCTCTCCCCCACTCTCCGTCCCCCTCTCTCTGTCCCCCTCTATATCCCCCTGCCACTGTCCCCCTCTCTCTGAACCCCTCTATCTCAACCACTCTCTGTGCCCCTCTCTCTGTCGCCCTCTCTCTGTCCACCTCTCTCTCTGTCCCACTCTATCCCTCTGGCCCCCTCTATCCCCCCCCCCCACACTCTGTCCCCCCTCTCTCTGTTCCCCCTCTCTCTATCCCCCCTCTCTCGGTCCCCCTCTCTGTGTGTCCCCCTCTCTCTCTGCCCCCCTCTTTCTCTGCTCCCCACTCTGTGTCCCGCACTCTCTGTCCCCCGGCTCTCTGTCCCCCTCTCTCTGTCCCCCTCTCTCTCTGCCCCCGCTCTCTCTGCTCCACTCTCTCTGCCCCCCACTCTCTCTGTCCCGCTAACTCTCCGTCACCCTCTCTGTCGCCATCTCTCTGCACCCCCGTCTCTCTGTCCCCTCCTCTCTTTGTCCCCCCGTCTCTGTCCCCCTCTCTCTCTGACCCCCTCTCTCTCTGACCCTCTCTCTCTGTCCCCCTCTCTCTGTCCTCCTCTGTCTGTCCCCCTGTCTCTGACTCCGTCTCTTTACCCCACTCTGTACCGCTCTCTCTGCCCCCTCTCTCTGTCCACCTCTCTCTCTGTCCCACTCTATCCCTCTGGCCCCCTCTATCCCCCCCCCCACACTCTGTCCCCCCTCTCTCTGTTCCCCCTCTCTCTATCCCCCCTCTCTCGGTCCCCCTCTCTGTGTGTCCCCCTCTCTCTCTGCCCCCCTCTTTCTCTGCTCCCCACTCTGTGTCCCGCACTCTCTGTCCCCCGGCTCTCTGTCCCCCTCTCTCTGTCCCCCTCTCTCTCTGCCCCCGCTCTCTCTGCTCCACTCTCTCTGCCCCCCACTCTTTCTGTCCCGCTAACTCTCCGTCACCCTCTCTGTCGCCATCTCTCTGCACCCCCGTCTCTCTGTCCCCTCCTCTCTTTGTCCCCCCGTCTCTGTCCCCCTCTCTCTCTGACCCCCTCTCTCTCTGACCCTCTCTCTCTGTCCCCCTCTCTCTGTCCTCCTCTGTCTGTCCCCCTGTCTCTGACTCCGTCTCTTTACCCCACTCTGTACCGCTCTCTCTGCCCCCTCTCTCTGTCCCCCTCTCTCTCTGCCCTCTCTATCTCTGCTTCCCACTTCTCTGCCCCCCACTCTTTCTGTCCCTCTAACTCTCTGTCACCCTCTCTGTCGCCATCTCTCTGCACCCCCGTCTCTCTGTCCCCCCCTCTCTCTGTCCCCCCCGTCTCTGTCCTCCTCACTGTCTGACCTCCTCTCTCACTGACCCTCTCTCTCTCTGCCCCCCTCTCTCTCTGTCCCTCTCTCTCTGACTCCCTCTCTTTTCCGCTCTCTGTACCGCTCTCTCTGTCGCCCTCTCTCTGCCCCCGTCTCTCAGCCCCCCTCACTCTGTCCCCCACTCTCTCCATCCCCCACTCTCTGTCTCCCTCTCTTTGAACCCTCTCTCTCTACCCCACACTGTACCCCTCTCTCTGTCCCCCACTCTCTTTCACCCTCTCTCTGTCCCTCTCGATATCCCCATCTCTCTGTCCCGCTTTCTCTGACCCAATCTCTATGCGCTTCTCTCTGTCGTCCTATCTCTGACCCACTCTCCCTTCCACCCGCCTCTCTCTCTGTCCCCCCCCTCTCTCTGTCCCCCTCTCTCTGTACCCTCTCTCTGTCCCCCGTCTCTGTCACCCTCTCTCTCTGTCCCCCTCTCTCTCTGTACCCCTCTATCTCCCCCACACTCTGTCGCCCCTTTCTCTTACCCCCTCTCTCTGACCCCTCTCTCTGTACCCCACTCTCTGACCCCCTCTCTCTCTGCCCCCCTCTGTATCCCCCACACTCTGTGCCTCTCTCTCTGTCCCCCTCTCTCTGTCGCCCTCGCACTGACCCCTCTCTCTCTGTCCCCCTCTATCTCTGTCCCCCCACTCTCTCTGACCCTCTCTCTCTCTCTGACCCTCTCACTCTGTCCCTCTCCCTCTGTCCTCCTCTCTCTGTCCCCCTGTCTCTGACTCCCTCTCTTTACCCCACTCTATACCGCTCTCTCGGTCCCCTCTCTCTGTCCCCCTCTCTCTCTGCCCCCGCTCTCTCTGCTCCCCTCTCTCTGCCCCCCACTCTTTCTGTCCCGCTAACTCTCCGTCACCCTCTCTGTCGCCATCTCTCTGCACCCCCGTCTCTCTGTCCCCTCCTCTCTTTGTCCCCCCCGTCTCTGTCCCCCTCGATCTGACCTCCTCTCTCACTGACCCTCTCTCTCTCTGTCCCCCTCTCTCTCTGTCCCTCTCTCTCTGACTCCATTTCTTTTCCGCACTCTGTACCGCTCTGTCTGTCCCCCACTCTCTGTCCCCCAATCTCTGTCACCCTCTCTCTGCCCCCATCTCTCTCAGTCCCCCTCACTCTGTCCCCCTCTGTCTGCCCCCATGTCTCTCTCCCCCATCTCTCTGCTGCTCACTCTCTGTCCCCCTGTCTCTCTGCCCCCCTCTCTCTCTGCCCCCTCTCTCTGACTTCCTCTCTCTCTCCCCCACTCTGTTCCCCTCTCTCTGTCCCCCACTCTCTGTCCCCCTCTCTCTCTGTCCCTCTCTCTCTGCTCCCCCCTCTCTCTCTCTGTCCCCCTCTCTCTGTTGCCCTCTCTCCGCCCTCCTCTCTCTGTTCCCCCTCTCTCTGTCGCCATCTCTGTCCCCTCTCTCTGCCACCTCTCTCTGTCGCCCTCTCTATGCCCCATTTTCTCTGTCCCCTCTATCTCTCACCCGCTCTCTGCCCCCTCTGTCACTCTGTCTCTGCTCCATCTCTCTCTGCCCCCCTCTCTGACACACTCTCTCTGTCCCCCACTCTCTTCATCCCCACACTCTCTGTCACACTCTCTCTGCCCCACTCTCCCTTCCACCCGCCTCTCTCTTCACCCTCTCTCTGTCCCGCTCTCTCTCTGTCCCCTACTCTCTGTCCTCCTATCTCTGTCCCCCTCTCTCTGACTCCCTCTCTTACCCCCACTCTGGACCCCTCTCTCGGTCCCCCTCTCTCGGCCCCCCACTCTCTGTCCCCCTCTCTCTGTCCCCCTCTGTATCCCCCACTCTCTGTGCCCCTCTCACTGGCACCCCCTGTCGCCCTCTAACTGTCCCCCCTCTCACTGCCCCCCCCTCTGTCCCCATCTCTCTCTGACCCCCTCTATCTCTGTCCCCCTCTCTCTGTCCTCCTCTCTCTGTGCCTATCGCTTTGACTGCCTCTCTTTACCCCACTCTGTCCCCCTCTCTCTGACCTCCTTTATCTGCCCCTCTCTCTGTGCCTCCCTCTCTGTCCCCCTCCCTCTGACCGACTATACCTCCCCCTCTACCTCCCCCTCTCACTGTACCTCTCTCTGTCCCCCTCTATCTGTACCCCTCTCTCTGTCCCCCTCTCTCTGACCCCCTCTATATCCCCACTCTCTGTGCCCCTCTCTCTGTATCCCTCTCTCTGTCCACCTCTCTCTGTCGCCCTCTTTCACCCACCCGCCTCTCTCTGTCCCCCTCTCTCTCTGCCCCCACCTCTGTCCCCCTCTCTCTGCTCCATCTCTCTCTGCCCCCCTCTCTTAACCCCTCTCTCTCTGTCCCCCACTCTCTCCATCCCCTCCTCTCTGTCCCCCTCTCTCTGACAACCTCTCTCTCCCCCACTCTCTGTCCCCTTCTCTCTGCGCCCTCTATATCCCACTGCCTCTGTCCCCCTCTCTCTGGCCCCGTCTGTCTCCCCCACTCTCTGTGCCTCTCTCTCTGTCGCCCTCTCTCTGCCCCCCTCCCTTCATCCCGCCTCTCTCTTTCCCCCTCTCTCTGTCCCCCTCTCTCTCTGTCCTCCTCTCGCTGTACCCCGTCTCTCTGTCCCCCGTCTCTCTGTCCCCATTATCTCTGTCCCTCCTCTCTCTGTCCCCCTCTCTCTCTGCTCCCCACTCTCTCTCCCACACTCTGTGTCCCCCTCCCTCTCTGTCCCCCTCTCTCTCTGACCCCCTCTATCTCTGTCCCCATCTCTCTCTGACCCCACCTCTCTCTGACCCCCTCTTTCTCTGTCCCCCTCTCACTGTCCACCTTTGTCAGTCCCCATCGCTTTGACTGCTTCTCTTTACCCCACTCTGTCCCCTTCTCTCTGTCCCCCTCTCTCTCTGTCCCCCTCTCTCTAACCCCTTCTAACACCCCCTCTTTTTGTTCCTCGTCTTTCTGTCCCCCTCTATCTCCCCCACTCTGTGTACCTCTTTCTCTCCCTCTCTCTTTCTCTCTGGACCCCTATATCGCCCCCACTCTCTGTGCACCTCTCTCTGTCCCACTCTGTTTGACCACTTCGATCTCCCCCTCTCTCTGTACCGCTGTCTCTGTCCCCCTATCTCTGACACCCTCTATCTCCCCCACTCTCTGTGCCCCTCTCTCTGTCCCACTCTGTTTGACCACTTCGATCTCCCCCTCTCTCTGTACCGCTGTCTCTGTCCCCCTATCTCTGACACCCTCTATCTCCCCCACTCTCTGTACCCCTCTCTCTCTGTCCCCTTCCTCTGACCGACTATACCTCCCCCTCTTTTTGTCACCCTCTTTTTGACCCCCCACTGTCCTCCTCCATCTCCCCCTCTCTCTGTACCTCTCTCTCTGTCCCCCTCGCTCTGAACCCCTCTATCTCCCCCACTCTCTGTGCCCCTCTCTCTGTGCCCGTCTCTAAAAGCCCCTCTCTGTTACCCTCTCTCTGTCCCCCTCTCTCTCTGTCCCCCTCTATCACCCCCACACTCTGTCGAACCTCTCTCTGTCCCCCACTCTCTGTCGCCCTCTCTCTGTCCCCCCTCTCTCTGTCCCCTTCTCTCTGACCCTCTCTATCTCCCCCTCTCTCTGTCCCACTCTCACTGTCCCACACTCTCTCCCACCCGCCTCTCTATCCCTCCATTTGTCCCCCCTCTCTCTATCCCCCCTCTCTCTCTGTCCCCCACTCTCTGTCCCTCCTCTCTCTGTCCCCTCTCTCTCTGTCCCCTTCTCTCTGAACCTCTCTATCTCCCCCTCTCTCTGTCCCCCTCTCACTGTCCCACATTCTCTCCCACCCGCCTCTCTATCCCTCCATTTGTCGCCCCCTCTCTCTGTCCCCCCTCTCTCCCACTCGCTTCTCTCTCTGTCCCCCTCTCTCTGTCCCCCTCTCTCTCTGTCGCCCTCTCTCTGCCCCCTTCTCTGTCGCACTTTCTCTGCTCCGACTCTCTCTGCCCCTCTCTCTGAACTCTTATCTCTCTGTCCTCCACTCTCTCCATCCTCTACTCTCTGGCCCCCTCTCTCTGTTCCCATCTATATCCCCTACTCTCTGTCCCCCTCTCTCTGACACCCGCTAACTCCCCTACTCTCTGTGACCCTCTCTCTGTCGCCCTCTCTCTGAACCCCTCTCCCTTCTACCTGCCTCTCTCTCTTTCCCCCTCTCTCTGTCCCCCCTCTCTCTGACCCCCTCTCTCTCTGACCCCTCTTTCTCTGACCCACCCTCTCTCTGACCCCTCTCTCTTTGACCCCTTCTCTCTCTGTCCCCCTCTCTCTCTCCCCCTCTCTCTCTCTGTCCTACTCTCTCTGTCCCACTCTCTCTGACACTCTCTCACTCCCCTCTGTACCCCTCTCTCGGTCCCCCATCTCTGTCCCCCTCTATATCACCCACTCTCTATGTGCCCCTCTCTCTGCCCCCTCTCTCTCTGCCCTACTCACTCTGCCCCCTCTGTCTGTCTCTATGTCTCTCTGCCCCTCTCTCTCTGTCCCCCACTCTTTCTGCCCCCTTCTCTCTCTGTCCCCATCTCACTGTCCCCCTCTCTGTCTGACCCCCTCTCTCGCTGTCCCCCTCTATATCCCCCTCTCTCTTTCCCCTCTCTATGACCCCATCTATCTCCACCACTCTCTGTGCCCCTCTCTCTGTCCCCCTCTCTCTGACCCCCTCTCTCTCCCCCACTCTCCGTCCCCCTCTCTCTGTCCCCCTCTATATCCCCCTGCCACTGTCCCCCTCTCTCTGAACCCCTCTATCTCAACCAATCTCTGTGCCCCTCTCTCTGTCGCCCTCTCTCTGTCCCCCTCTCTCTCTGTCCCACTCTATCCCTCTGGCCCCCTCTATCCCCCCCCCCACACTCTGTCCCCCCTCTCTCTGTTCCCCCTCTCTCTATCCCCCCTCTCTCGGTCCCCCTCTCTGTGTGTCCCCCTCTCTCTCTGCCCCCCTCTTTCTCTGCTCCCCACTCTGTGTCCCGCACTCTCTGTCCCCCCTCTCTCTGTCCCCCTCTCTCTGACCCCCTCTCTCTCCCCCAATCTCTGTCCCCCTCTATCTGTCCCCCTCTATAGCCCCCTGCCACTGTCCCCCTCTCTCTGACCCCCTCTATCTCCACCACTCTCTGTGCCCCTCCCTATGTCGCCCTCTTTCTGCCCCCCTCTCCCTTCCACCCGCCTCTCTCTGTTCCACCCTCTCTCTGTCCCCCTATCTCTCTCTGTCCCCCTCTCTCTCTCTGTCCTCCTCTCTCTGTCTCCCTCTCTCTTTGTCCCCCTCTCTCTCCCACCCGCCTCTCTCGGACCCCTTCTCTCTCCCACCCGCCTCTCTCTCTGTGCCCTCTCTCTGTCCCCCTCTCTCTCTGCCCTCTCTCTGTCGCCCTCTCTCTCTGCCCCCTCTCTCTGTCCCCCGCCACCCGCTCTCTGCCCCCCCCTCTCTGTCGCTGTCTCTCTGCTCCGTCTCTCTCTGCCACCCTCTCTGACCCCCACTCTCTCTATCCATTCCTCCCTGTCCCCATCTCTCTGACCCCCTCTATATCCCCCACTCTCTGTCCCCCTCTCTGTATCCCCCTCTATATCCCCCTGCCACTGTCCCCCTCTCTCTGAACCCCTCTATCTCAACCACTCTCTGTGCCCCTCTCTCTGTCGCCCTCTCTCTGTCCCCCTCTCTCTCTGTCCCCCTCTCTCTCTCTGTCCTCCTCTCTCTGTCTCCCTCTTTCTCTGTCCCACTCTCTCTCTGGCCCCCTCTTCCCCCCCCCACACTCTGTCCACCCTCTCTCTGCTCCCCCTCTCTCTACCCCCCCTTTCTCTGTCCCCCACTCTGTGTCCCCCTCTCTCTCTGTTCCCCTCTTTCTCTGCTCCCCACTCTCTGTCCCCCTCTCTCTGTGTCCCCTCTCACTCTGTCCCCCCCTCTCTCTCTGTCACCCTCTCTCTGACCCCCTCTCCCTTCTACCTGCCTCTCTCTCTTTCCCCTCTCTCTGTCCCCTCTCTCTCTGACCCCTCTCTCTCTGACCCCTCTCTCTCTGACCCCCTCTCTCTCTGACCCCTCTCTCTCTGTCGCCCTCTCTCTGCTCCGACTCTCTCTGCCCCTCTCTCTGACCTCCTATCTCTCTGTCCTCCACTCTCTCCATCCCCTACTCTCTGCCCCACTCTCTCTGTTCCCCTCTATATCCCCCTCTCTCTGTCCCCATTTCTCTGACACCCGCTAACTCCCCTACTCTCTGTGCCCCTCTCTCTGTCGCCCTCTCTCTGACCCCCTCTCCCTTCTACCTGCCTCTATCTCTTTCCCACTCTCTCTGTCCCCCCTCTATCTGACCCCCTCTCTCTCTGACCCCCTTTCTCTCTGACCCCTCTCTCTCTGACCCCTTCTCTCTCTGTCCCCCTCTCTCTGACCCCCCCTCTCTCTGTCCCTCCTCTCTCTGTCCCCATTTCTCTGACACCCGCTAACTCCCCTACTCTCTGTGCCCTTCTCTCTGTCGCCCTCTCTCTGACCCCCTCTCCCTTCTACCTGCCTCTATCTCTTTCCCACTCTCTCTGTCCCCCCTCTATCTGACCCCCTCTCTCTCTGACCCCCTTTCTCTCTGACCCCTCTCTCTCTGACCCCTTCTCTCTCTGTCCCCCTCTCTCTGACCCCCCCTCTCTCTGTCCCTCCTCTCTCTGTCCTCTCTCTGTCCCCCTCGGTCTAACCCCCTCATTTTAAACCCACTCTTTACCCCTCTCTCTGTCCCTTCTCTCTATGTCATCCCCGTCCCCCCCTCTCTCTGTCCCCCTTTCTCTCTGCCCCCTCTCTCTCCCCCTCTCTCTCTGACCCCGTCTCTCTCTGACCCCACTCTTTCCCCCACTATGTACACCTCTCTCTGTCCCCGAACTCTGTCCCACACTCTCTGTCACCCTCTCTCTCCACCCTCTCTCTGCCCGACTCACTCTGTCCCACTCTGTCTGCCCCTATGTCTCTCTGCCCCTCTCTCTCTGTCCCCCCTCTCTCTTCCCCCCTCTCTCTCTGATCCCTCTCTCTCTTCCCCGTTCTCTCTCTGTCACCCTCTCACTGTCCCCCTCTCCGTCTGATCCCCTCTCTCGCTGTCCCCCTCTGTATCCCCTTTCTCTGTCCCCTCTCTCTGACCCCATCTATCTCCACCACTCTCTGTGCATCTCTCTCTGTCGCCCTCTCTCTGCCCCCCTCTCTTTCCCCTCTCTCTCTGCCCCCTCTCTCTCTGCTCCCCTCACTCTGCCCCCCCTCTGTCTGCTCCCATCTCTCACTGTCCCCTATCTCTCTGTCCCCCCTCTCTCTGTCCCACCCTCTCTCTGTCCCCCCTCTCTCTGTACCCCATTCTCTGTCGCCCTCTCTCTCTTTCCCCCTCTCTCTGACCCCATCTACCTTCCCCTCTTTCTGTCCTCCTCTCTCTGACCCCCTCTATCTCCCCCACTCTCTGTGCCCTCTCTCTGTCCCCCTCCCTCTCACCGACTATACCTCCACCTCTTTTTTCCCCTCTTTTTGTCCCCCTCTTTCTCTGTCCCCCTCTATCTCCCCCTCACTCTGTACCCCTCTCTCTGTCCCCCTCTCTCTGTTCCCCTCTCTCTGTCGCCCTCTTTCTCCCACCCGCCTCTCTCTCTGTCCCCGTCTCTCTGTCCCCCTCGCTCTCTGCACCCCATCTCTGTCCCCCTCTCTCTGTCCCCTCTATCTCTCACCCGCTCTCTGCCCCCCTGTCTGTCACCCTCTCTCTGCTCCGTCTCTCTCTGTCCCCCTCTCTGAACCCCTTTCCCTCTGTCCCCCACTCTCTGACCCCCTCTCTCCCCCACTCTTTGTCCCCCTCTCTCTGTCCCCCTCTATATCCCCCTGCCACTGTCCCCCTCTCTCTGACCCCCTCTTATCTCCACCACTCTCTGTGCCCGTCTCTCTGTCGCCCTCTCTCTGCCCCCCTCTCTCTTCCACCCGCCTCTCTTTGTTCCGCCCTCTCTCTGTCCCCCCTCTCTCTCTCTGTCCTCCTCTCTCTGTACCCCTATCTCTCTGTCCCCCTCTATCTCTGTCCCCCTCTCTCTCTGACACCCCCTCTCTGATCCCCTCTCTCTCTGTCCCTATCTCTCTGCCCTCTCTCTGTCCCTCTCGCTCTGACTCCCTCACTTTACCCCGCTCTGTACGCCTTTCTCGGTCGACCTCTCTCTCTGTCACCCCAACGCCCTCTCTCTCTCTGTCCCACTTTCTCTCGGCCCCCCTCTCTGTTCCATTCTCTCTCTGACCCCCTCGCTCTGACCCCCCTCTCTCTCTGTACCCGTCTCTCTGTCCCACTCTCTCTGACTCCCTCTCTTTCATCCACTATGTACCCCTCTCTCTCTCCCGCAACTCTGTCCCACACTCTCTGTCACCCTCTTTCTCCCCCCTCTCTCTCTGCCCGACTCACTCTGTCCCACTCTGCCTGCCCCATGTCTCTCTGCCCTCTCTCTCTGTCCCCCTCTCTCTCTTCCCCCTTCTCTCTCTGTCCCCCTCTCTCTCTTCCCCGTTCTCTCTCTGTCCCCCCTCACTTCCTCCTCTCCGTCTGACCCCCTCTCTCACTGTCCCCCTCTATATCCCCCTTTGTCTGTCCCCTCGCTCTGACCCCATCTATTTCCACCACTCTCTGTGCCCCTCTCTCTGTCGCCAACTCTCTGCCCGGGCTCTCTTTCCCCTCTCTCTCTGCCCCCTCTCTCTCTGCTCCCCTCACTCTGCCCCCCTCTGTCTGCCACCATCTCTCACTGTCCCCCCCTCTCTCTGTCCCCACTCTCTCTGTCCCACCCTCTCTCTGCCCCCCCTCTCTCTGTGCCCCCTCTCTCTCTGTCCCCCTTTCTCTGACACCATCTACCTCCCCCTCTTTCGGTCTCTCTCTCTCTGACCCCCTCTATCTCTCCCGCGCTCTGTGCCCCTCACTCTGTCCCCCTCCCTCTGACCGAATATACCTCCCCCACTTTTTCCCCCTCTTTTTGTCCCCCTCTCTCTGTCCCCCTCTCTCTCTGCCCCCCCTGTCGCCCTCTCTCTGCTCCGTCTCTCTCTGTGCCCCCCTCTCTGAACCCCTTTCTCTCTGTCCCCAACTCTCTCCATCCACTCCTCTCTGTCCCCCTCTCTCTGAACCCCTCTCTCTCCCCCACTCTCTGTCCCACTCTCTCTGACCTCCTCTATATCGCTCTGCCACTGTCCCCCTCTCTCTGACCCCCTCTATCTCCACCACTCTCTGTGCCCCTCGCCCACCCGCCTCTCTCTGTTCCCCCCTCTCTCTCTGTCCTCCTCCTCTCTCTGTCCTCCTCTCTCTCTGTCCCCCTCGCTCTGTCCCCCTCTCTCTGTCGCTCTCTCTCTGTACCCCTCTCTCTCTATCCCCCTCTATCTCTGTCTCCCTCTCTCTCTGTCCCCCTCTCTCTGTACCCCTCTCTCTCTGTCCCCCTCTATCTCTGTCTCCCTCTCTCTCTGTCCCCCTCTCTCTCTGTACCCCTCTATCTCCCCCACACACTGTCGCCCCTCTCTCGGTCCCCCACTTCTGTCCCCCACTCTCGGTCCCCCTCTCTCTGTCCCCCTCTCTCTGTCGCTCTCTCTTTGTACCTCTCTCTCTGTCCCCCTCTATCTCTGCCCCCCTCTCTCTCTGACCCCCTTTCTCACTCCTCTCTCTCTCTGACCCCCTCTCTCTCTAAACCCCACTCTTTCCCCCACTATGTACACCTCTCTCTGGCCCCGAACTCTGTCCCACACTCTCTGTCACCCTCTCTCTCCACCCTCTCTCTGCCCGACTCACTCTGTCCCACTCTGTCTGCCCTTATGTCTCTCTGCCCCTCTCTCTCTGTCCCCCCTCTCTCTTCCCCCTCTCTCTCTGATCCCTCTCTCTCTTCCCCGTTCTCTCTCTGTAACCCTCTCACTGTCCCCCTCTCCGTCTGATCCCCACTCTCGCTGTCCCCCTCTGTATCCCCTTTCTCTGTCCCCTCTCTCTGACCCCATCTATCTCCACCACTCTCTGTGCCCCTCTCTCTGTCGCCCTCTCTCTGCCCCCTCTCTCTTTCCCCTCTCTCTCTGCCCCCTCTCTCTCTGCTCCCCTCACTCTGCCCCCCCTCTGTCTGCTCCCATCTCTCACTGTCCACCTATCTCTCTGTCCCCCTCTCTCTGTCCCACCCTCTCTCTGTCCCCCCTCTCTCTGTACCCCCTTCTCTGTCCCCCACTCTCTCTTTCCCCCTCTCTCTGACCCCATCTACCTCCCCCTCTTTCTGTCCCCCTCTCTATGACCCCCTCTATCTCCCCCACTCTCTGTGCCCCTCTCTCTGTCCCCCTCCCTCTGACCGACTATACCTCCCCCTCTTTTTTCCCCTCTTTTTGTCCCCCTCTCACTCCGCCCCTCTCTTTCTGCCCGCCTCAACCTGTCCCCCTCTCCCTGTCCCCTCTCTCTGACCACTCTCTCTCTGTCCCCGTGTATCTCCCCCACACTGTGTCCCCCACTCTCTGTCCCCACTCTCAGTCCCCCTCTCTCTGTCCCCACTCTCAGTCCCCCTCTCCCTGTCCCCCTCTCTCTGACCCCCTCTATCTCCCCCACTCTCTGTCCCCCTCTCTCAGTCCCCCTCTCCCTGTCCCCCTCTCTCTGACCCCCTCTAACTCCCCCTCTTTTTGACCCCCTCTCTCTGTCCCCCTCTATCTCCCCCACACTCTCTGTCCCCTTCTCTCTGACCCCTCTATCTCCCCGACTCTCTGTGCCCCTCTCTCTCGCCCCCTCCCTTTGACTACCTCTATCTCCCCCTCTGTCCCCCTCTCACTGTCCCACTCGCCCTCCCAACTGCCTCTATATCCCTCCTGTTGTCCCCCTCTCTGTCTGTCCCCCTCTCTCTCAGTCCACCTCTCTCTGTTCGTCCTCTCTCTGTCCCCCTCTCTCTCCCACCCGCCTCTCTCGGACCCCCTCTTCTCCCACCCGCCTCGCTCTCTGTCCCCCTCTCTCTGTTCCCCCCCTCTCTCTCTGTCCCCCTCTCTCTCCCACCCGCCTCTCTCGGACCCCCTCTTCTCCCACCCGCCTCGCTCTCTGTCCCCCTCTCTCTGTTCCCCCTCTCACTCTGTTCCCCCCCTCTCTCTGTCCCCATCTCTCTGACCCCATCTATCTCCCCCTCTCTCGGTCCCCCTCTCTCTGACCCCTCTCCCTTCCACCCGCCTCTCTCTCTTTCCCCCTCTCTCTGTCCCCCCTCTCTCTGTCCCCCTCTCTCTCTGACCCCCCCTCTCTCTCTTACCCCGTCTCTCTCTGCCCGCCTCTCTCTGTCCCCCTCGCTCTCTGGCCCCCTCTTCCTCCCCACACTCTGTTCCCCCTCTCTCTGTCCCCCTCTCTCTATCCTCCCTCTGTCTCTCCTCCTCTATCTCTGTCCCCCACTCTCTGTCCCCCTCTCTCTCTGTCCCCCTCTCTCTGTCGCCCTCTCTCTCTGTCCCCCTCTGTCTGACTCCCTCTCTCTCCCCCACTCTGTACCCCTCTCTCTGTCCCCCACTCTCTGTCCCCCTCTATCTGCCCCCCTCTATTTCCCCCTCTCTCTGTCCCCCTTTCTGACCCCCTCTCTCACTGCCCCTTCTCTCTCTCTCCACCTCTCTCTGACCCTCTCTATCTCCCCCACTCTCTGTGCCTCTCTCTCTGTCCCCCTCCCTCTGACCGACTCTACCTCCCCCTCTTTTTGTCCACCTCTTTCTCTGTCCTCCTCTCTCTGGCCCCTATCTCTCTCTGTCCCCCTCGCTCTCTGGCCCCCTCTTCCCCCCCCACACTCTGTCCCCCCTCTCTCTGTCCCCCCTCTCTCTATCCTCCCTCTGTCTCTCCTCCTCTATCTCTTTCTCCCACTCTCTGTCCCACTCTCTCTCTGTCCCCCTCTCTCTGTCGCCCTCTCTCTCTGTCCCCCTCTCTCTGACTCCCTCTCTCTCCCCGACTCTGTACCCCTCTCTCTGTCCCCCACTCTCTGTCCCCTTTCTGACCCCCTCTCTCTGTACCCCTTCTCTCTCTGCCCCCCTCTCTCTTCCCCCTTCTCTCTCTCTGTCCCCCTTTCTGACCCCCTCTCTCTACCCCTTCTCTCTCTGTCCCCCTCTGTACTTCTCTCTCTGTCCACCTATCTCTGACGCCTCTTTTTGCCACCGCCTTTCTCTCTGTCCAACTCTCTCTCTGTCACACTCTCTCTGTCATCTCTCTGCCCCCCATCTCACTGTCCCCCTCTCTCTCTTACCCCCTCTCTCGAGCTCTCCTTCTATATCACCATCTCTCTGCCCCCTCGCTCTGACACCCTCTATCTCCCCCTCTCTCTGTCCCCGCCTCTCTCTGTCCCCCTCTCTCTCTGTTCCCCTTTCTCTGTCCCCATCTATCTCCCCCACTTTCTGTCCCCTCTCTCTGAACCCCTCTATCTCCCCCACTCTCTGTGCCCCTCTCTCTGTCCCCCTCTCTCTCCCACCCGCCTCTCTCGGACCCCTTCTCTCTCCCACCCGCCTCTCTCTCTGTGCCCTCTCTCTGTCCCCCTCTCTCTCTGCCCTCTCTCTGTCGCCCTCTCTCTCTGCCCCCTCTCTCTGTCCCCCGTCACCCGCTCTCTGCCCCCCCCTGTCGCTGTCTCTCTGCTCCGTCTCTCTCTGCCACCCTCTCTGACCCCCACTCTCTATATCCATTCCTCCCTGTCCCCATCTCTCTGACCCCCTCTATATCCCCCACTCTCTGTCCCCCTCTCTGTATCCCCCTCTATATCCCCCTGCCTCTGTCCACCTCTCTCTGACCCCCTCTAGCTCCACCACTCTCTGTGCCCCTTTCTCTGTCGCCCTCTCTCTGCCCCCCTCTCCCTTCCAACCACCTCTCCCTGTTCCCCCTCTCTCTGTCGCCCTCTCTCTCTGTCCTCCTCTCTCTTTCCCCCTCTCTCTCTGTCCCACTCTCTCTCTCTGGCCCCCTCTATCCCCCCCCCCACACTCTGTCCCCCTCTCTCTGTGTCCTCCTCTCTCTCTGTACCTCTCTCTCTGCTGCCCACTCTGTCCCCCTCTTTCTCTCCCCCTGTATATCCCCCTCTCTCTGTCCCCCTTTCTGACCCCGTCTCTCTCTGCCCACCTCACTCTGTCCCCCTGTGTCTGCCCCATCTCTCTCTGCCCCTCTCTCTCTGTCCCCCTCTCTATCTGCCCCCTTCTCTCTCTGTCCCCCTCTCTCTGTCTCCCTCTCTCTGCCCCCTTCTCTCTCTGTCCCCCTCTCTCTGTCGCCCTCTCTCTGCCCCCTCTCTCTCTGTCCTCCTCTCTCTATCCCCCTCTCTCTGATGCCGCTTTCTGCCACCCCCTTTCTTTCTTTCCCATTCTTTCTTTGTCTCTCTCTCTGTCGTCATCTCTCTGCCCCCTTATCTCACTGACCCCCCCGACCCCCTCTCTCGCTGTCCCCCTCTATATCACCCTCTCTCTGTCCTCCTCTCTCTGTCCACTCTCTCTGCCTCGCTCTCTCTGTCCTGTTCTCTCTCTGTCACGCTCTCTCTCTGTCGCCCTCTCTCTCTGACACCCTCCCCTCTCTGGCCCTCCTCTCTCTGTCCCCCCCATCTCTGTCCTCTCCTCTCTCTGTCCCCGCTCTCTCTGTCCTCTCCTCTCTCTGTCCCCGCTCTCTCTGTCCTCTTCTCTCTCTGTCCCCCTCTCTCTCTGACCCCCCCTCTCTCTCTCTCTCTGACCACCTCTATCTCCCCCTCTCTCGGTCCCCCTCTCTCTGTCCCCCCTCTCTCTGTCCCCGCTAACTCTGTCCCCCCTCTCTCTGTCCACCCCTCTCTCTGACCCTCTCTCTCTCTGTCCCCCTCTGACCTCCTCTCTCTCTGACCCCCTCTCTCTCTCTGTCCCCGTCTCTCTGTCACCCGTCTCTCTTTCCCCCTCTCTCTTTGCTCCCCTCGCTATATGCCCCCCACTCTCTCTGTCCCGCCTCTCTCTGCCCCCCCTCTGTCCACCCCTCTCTCTGTCCCCCTCTCTCTCTGTTGCCCTCTCTCTGCCCCTCCTCTCTGTCGCCATGTCTCTGCTCCGACTCTCTCTGCCACTCTCTCTGACTCCCTATCTCTCTGTCCTCCACTCTCTCCATCCCCCACTCTCTGTCCCCCTCTCTCTGTCACCGTCTCTCTGCCCCACTCTCTCTCTGTCCCCCTCTCTCTCTGTCCCCCTCTCTTTCCCCCACTCTCTGTGCCCCTCTCTGTCACCCTCTCTCTGACCCCCTCTATATCCCCCACTCTGTGTGCCTCTCTCTCTGTCACCCTCTGTCTGTCCTCCTTTATATCCACCACTCTCTGTGCCCCTCTCTCTGTCACCCTTCTCTGTCCCGCTCTATGTCACCCACTCTCTGTGCCCCTCTCTGTCACCCTCTCTCTGCCCCCCTCTATATCCCCCACTCTCTGTCCCCCACTCACTGTCCCCCTCTCTCTGTCCCCCTCTATATCCCGCACTCTCTGTCCCCCACTCTCTGTCCCTCTCTCTCTGCCCCCCTCTCTCTCTGACTCCCTCTCTTAGCCCATTCTGTACCCCTCCCTCTGTCCCCCACTCTCTGTCCCCCTCTCTCAGCCTCCCTCTCTCTCTCTGCTCCCCTCACTCTGTCCCCCTCTGTCTGCCCTCATCTCTCTGTCCCCCTCTCTTTCTGTCACCCCACTCTCTGTCCCACCCTCTCTCTGTCCCCCCTCTGTCTGTCCCCCCAATCTCTGTCCCTCCCTCTCTGTCCCCCTTTCTCTGAACCCCTGTACCTCCCCATCTTTCTGCCCCACTCTCTCTGACCCTCTCTATCTCCCCCACTCTCTGTGCCCCTCTCTCTTTCCCTCTTCCTCTGACCGACTATACCTCCCCCTCTTTTTGTCCCGGTCTTACTTTGTCCTCCTCTCTCTGTGTCCCCTCTCTCTGTCCCCCACTCTCTGTCCCCCTCTTTCTGTCCCCCTCTATATCCCCCCTCTCTGTCCCCCTTTCTGACCCCGTCTCTCTCTGCCCTCCTCAGTCTGTCCCACTCTGTCTGCCCCCAGCTCTCTCCGCCCCTCTCTCTCTGTCCCCCTCTCTCTCTGCCCCCTTCTCTCTCTGTCCCTCTCTCTCTGACGCCTCTTTCTGCCACCCCCTTTCTGTCTGTCCAACTCTCTCTCTGTCACCCTCTCTCTGTCGCCATCACTCTGCCCCCCTATCTCACTGTCCCCCTCTCTCTCTGACCCCCTCTCTTGTTCTATCCCTCTATATCACCCTCTCTCTGCCCCCTCTCTCTGACACCCTCTCTCTCCCCCACTCTCTGAGCCCCTCTCTCTGTTGCTCTCTCTCTGTCCCCCACTCTCTTTCCCCCTCGCTCTGTTCCCCCTCTATATACCCCTCTCTCTATCCCCCTTTCTCTGACCCCGGTTATCTCCCCCACTCTATGTGCCCCTCTCTCTGTCGCACCCTCTCTGAACCCCTCTCCCTTCCACCCGCCTCTCTCTCTTTCCCCCCTCTCTCTGTCCCCTCTCTCTGTCCCCCTCTCTCTGTCCCCCTCTCTCTCTGTCCTCCTCTCTCTCTGTCCCACTCTCTCTCTGTCCCCCTCTCTCTGTCCCCCTGTCTCTGTCTCCCTCTCTCTCTGTTTTCCCCTCTCTCTCTGTCCCCCTCTATCTCCCTCACACACTGTCGCCCCTCTCTCTGTCCCCCTCTCTCTCTGTCCCCAACTCTCTGTCCCCCTCTCTCTCTGTCGCCCTCTCTCTGTCGCTCTCTCTCTGTACCACTCTCTCTCTGTCCCCCACTGTCTCTATCTCCCTCTCTCTCTGACCCCCTCTCTCTCTGTCCCTCTCTCTCTTCCTCTCTCTGTCCCCCTCGATCTGACTCCCACTCTTTACCCCACTCTGTACCACTCTCTCTGTCCCCCTCTCTCTCTGTCACCCCGTCCCCCTCTCTCTCTGTCCCCCTCTCTCTCTGCCCCCCCCGTCTCCCTCTCTCTGCTCCGTCTCTCTCTGTGCCCCCCTCTCTGAACCCCTTTCCCTCTGTCCCCCACTCTCTCCATCCACTCCTCTCTGTCCCCCTCTCTCCGACCCCCTCTCTCTCCCCCACTCTCTGACCCCCCTCTCTCTCTGACCCCATCTATCTCCCCCTGTCTCTGTCCCCCTCTCTCTGTCCCCCTCTCACTCTGCCCCTCTCTTTCTGCCCGCCTCACTCTGTACCCCCTCTCTCTGTCCCCGTCCTTCTCCCCCACACTCTGTCCCGCACTCTCTGTCCCCCTCTCTCAGTCCCCCTCTCCCTGTCTCCCTCTCTATGACCCCCTCTAACTCACCCTCTTTTTGGCCCCCTCTGTCTCTGTCGCCCCCCCACCTCCGCTCTCTCTCTGACCCCCTCTCTCTCGCTGTCCCCCTCTCTCTGTCACACCTCTCTCTTTCCCCCCTCTCTCTTTGCTCCCCTCTCTATGTGCCCCAATCTCTCTGTCCCCCTCTCACTCTACCCCTCTCTTTCTGCCCACCTCACCCTGTCCCCCTCTCTCTGTTCCCTCTCTCTCTCTGTCCCCTCTCTTTCTGCCCGCCTCACTCTGGCCCCCTCTCTCTGTCCCCTCTCTCTCTGTCCCCTCTCTCTCTGTCCCCGTCTATCTCCCCCACACTCTGTCCCCCACTGTTTGTCCCCCTCTCTCAGTCCCCCTCTCCCTGTCCCCTCTCTCTGACCCCCTCTAAATCACACTCTTTTTGACCCCCCCTCTATGACCCCCTCTATCTCCCCCACTCTCTGTTCCCCCTCTCTCTCGCCCCCTCCCTTTGACTACCTCTATCTCCCCCTCTGTCCCCCTCTCACTGTCGCACTCTCCCTCCCACCTGCCTCTATATCCCTCCTGTTGTCCACCTCTCTGTCTGTCCCCCTCTCTCTCAGTCCAGCTCTCTCTGTTCGTCCTATCTCTGTCCCCCTCTCTCTCCCACCCGCCTCTCTCGGACCCCCTCTCTCTCCCACTCGCCTCGCTCTCACCCCTCTCTCTTTCCCCCTCTCTCTCTGTTGGCCTCTCTCTGCCCCTCCTCTCTGTCGCCCTGTCTCTGCTCCGACTCTCTATGCCCCTCTCTCTGACCCCCTATCTCTCTGTCCTCCACTCTCTCCATCCCCCACTCTCCGTCCCCCTCTATATCCCTCTCTGTCCCCATTTCTCTGACACCCGCTTACGCCCCCACTCTCTGTGCCACTCTCTCTGTCTCCCTCTCTCTGACTGCCCTCCCTTCCACCCGCCGCTCTCTCTTACCCCCCTCTCTCTGTCCCGCCCTCTCTGTCCTCCTCTCTCTCTGACCCCCTCTCTCGGTCCCCCTCTCTCTCTGTCCTCCTCTCTCTGACACCCTCTATCTCCCCCACTCTCTGTCCCCTTCTCTCTGTCTGCCCCATCTCTCTCTGCCCCCCTCTGTCTCTGCCACACTCACTGTCCCCCTCTGTCTGCCCCCATCTCTCTCTGTCCCTCTCTCTCTGTGTGTCCCCTCTCTCTGTGTGTCCCCTCTCTCTGAACCCATTTATCTCCCCCACTGTCTGTCCCCCTCACTCTGTAGCCTTCTCTCTGACCCCCACTCTCTCCCATCCGCCTCTCTCTCTACCCCCTCACTTCCCCCACTCTCTGACACCCCTCTGTCTGTCCCTCTCTCTCTGGCCCCTCTCTCTGTACCCCTCTCACTGACTTCCTCTATCTCCCCCACTCTCTGTCCCCTCTCTCTCTGTTCCCTCTCTATCTCTCCCCTATCTCTCTGACCCCCCCTCTCTCTCTGACCCCCTTTCTCTCTGCCCCCCTCTCTCTTTCTCTCCTCTCTCTGTGCCCCACTCTCTCTCTCTGCCCCCCTCACTGTCCCCATCTGTCTGCCCCATCTCTCGTCCCCCCTCTCTCTGCACCCCTCTCTCTTAACCCACTCTCTCTGTCCCCCCTCTCTCTATCCCCCCTCTATCCCCCTCTCTCTCTGTCACCCCTCTCTCTTACCCAATCTATCTCCCCCATTGTCTGTCCCCTCTCTCTGCAGCCCTTTCTCTGACCCCCACTCTCTCTCACCCCCCTCTCTCTGTATCCCCTCATTGCCCCCCCCCTCTGTTCCCCCTCTCTCTGTCCCACTCTCTCTAGCCCCTCTCTCTGTCCCCCTCTCACTGATTCCCTCTATCTCCCACCCGCCTCTCTATCCCTCCTTTTGTCCCCCTCTCTCTCTATCCCTCCGTCTCTCTGTCTGGCTCTCTCTGTTCGCCCTATCTCTGTCCCCCTCTCTCTCCCACCCGCCTCTCTCGGACCCCCTCTCTCTCCGACCCGCCTCTATCTCTGTCTCCCCCTCTCTCTGTCCCCCCCCTCTCTCTGTCCCCCTCTCCCTGCCACCTCTCTGTCGCCCTGTCTCTGCCCCGACTCTCTCTGCCCCTCTCTCTGACCCCCTATCTCTCTGTCCTCCACTCTCATCATCCCCCACTCACTGTCCCACTCTTTCTCTGTCCCCCTCTATATCCCCCTCTCTCTGTCTCCATTTCTCTGACCCCCGCTAACACCCTTGTAGGGGGTAGTGTAATTTTTAAACGGTTAGCTGCCTTTTAGTCTTTTCTACCTCATAGTAAACACAAGCAGACACTCGAAACTGTTGCCGGACCTCCCCCACGTTTATATGAATGAAACAGTTGTAACAGCTTTCCTCGATAGTAGAGAGGCCGCCCTTAACCACAGTTGTACAACATCATCCATATAAGGGAAGAATGGGAAGCTCAAACACTGATTGGCCAAGTGAATGATAAAAGAATCGCAGGCACCAGAACCCAAAAAAGGAAAACAGTGGGGAATCCGAGCACTCGTTGGTCAAGGCAGCAGTAGTAAACCCAGCCCACATATACATGTATATAATGTGTGGAGATTACTATGCTTGTGTGTGTGTACCTTTGGGAACAGCACCCGACTTTGCAAAGTTGAATGAAAAGTTTTGGACAGACTCCTCCGTGTCTTTGTTCCTGGGAAGGGAAATAAAAAGTGCCGGAGATAGGGCCGGACAGCCACTTATCTCGCACAATTGGGGGCTCGTCCGGGATGAAATAATTATTGCCGGGGGGGGCAGTCTCTTCGGCTCACGGATCAAGCCTGATTACAACCAAGACGCGTCTAGTATATATTTATACTTCTCACTGATCGGCTTGGTCCGTTGGCCGTCGGCCAAGAGAGGATGTGACCCGGCTCATTTAAAAATAATTTTGAATCCCGGAAAAGGAACACACGGACGAGTGCTGGGACGACCGGTTAGTGACTAGACACGGGGGTACACACATTTAAAAAGGCCAGACAACTCCGTGCACGGATCAAGGTAAGAGATTCTTTCGTTCTTCCTTGTTGGCCGCGTGGTTTTGACGGTCATCTGTGAAAACGCTTTGGGCGTTTAAGACCAGGACCGAAGATAAACCATGGGAAATCAGACTTCTAGATTTACTAAGGAAAAGTCAGGGAAGACTGCAAATGGGAAAGAAATACCCCCCGATAGTCCATTAGGTCGGAAGTTAAGTGTATGGGCGGACAGTAGTAGAACGAAGGACTTAAAGAAAGAGACCATGATAAAATATTGTTGTTTTATATGGACCAAAGAACCTATCCGCGCCCCCTCGGTAGTTTGGCCCGAGTATGGGTCTGATGAAGAGTGGGTGTGTCAAATCCTAAATGTATATGTTAACAGAAAACAACCGTTTGACCCAGAGGAGAGCAAATATGCCGCTGCCTGGTTGGCGGGAGACGGCGAGAGTCCCACGCGTCTCTATCCTCTGCTTCCCCAAACAGACCCGAGGAAGCCCCAGAAGTCTTGGGACATCCTCACCGACGGTTTGCCACCGTCTTCCCCGCCCCCGTATATACCACCCGCGCACGACCAGGCGTCCAGCGTGGACCTCCCTCCTGCGACGGATAATTCCGAGTCCCAGTAGGCTACGACCAGTGAGGAAGGGACTGCTGGGGGGGGCACAGGAGGGGGCACAGAACTCACCCCAGGCACTAGGAAATCAGTCCGACTCGAGATGCGGAGAGGTCGAGAAGAGGGATTGAGAGCTGGGAGGAGTGACAATATAGAACAGCTGAGAGGTGCCGTTTGGGAACGAACGGACCGGGTTCGTAGTACAACCTTTAAATTCTGGGGATATCCGGCAACTCCGTAATGAACTACCCCGTCTACTGGACGACCCCGTCATTGTGGGAATACAACTGGACCAATTTCTGGGGCCCAGTATATACACATGGGCTGAACTGCAGGCCATGATGAGAATACTATTTAATTACGATGAAATTGTTATGATCCGGAATAGTGCAATGGCCATTTGGGATAGGGAGCATCAGGACGGCCCTCAGCGTGGAGAGCAGAAGTACCCCTTAGAGGACCCCCGGTGGGATCATAACGACGCGGGGGGAAGGGCCAATATGACAGACCTCAGAAGCCTTATAATCAGGGGGATCCAAACCTGCGTGCCCATACAGCGGAATTTAGCAAAAGCATTTGAAGTTGGACAGAAAAAGGATGAATCCCCGAGTGAGTTTTTAGACCGTTTGCGGGAGTCCATGCGAAAGTATTCAGGTTTAGACCCCGATGGGGAAATAGGCAAGAGCATGCTTAAAGTGCACTTTGTGACCAAGTCATGGCCTGACATTCAGAAGAAATTACAGAAAGTGGAGGATTGGGCTGAAAAGGATGTTGCAGAATTATTACGGGAAGCTCAGAAGGTGTACGTTCAGAGGGATGTAATAAGGGAGAAACATAAGACAAAAATGATGGTGGCAGCCGTACTGGAAGCTTGTAAGTCCACCGGAATGGGGGAGGGAGATTATGGCGTGGAAAGAGGAACGTCGAAGAAAAGTTGGAGAGGGAGAGAAGCGAGACGGGGAAGAAGTGAGAGAGGAGGATCTTATGGAATTGAGCGCCCTCAGAAGGCCGGATGTTACCATTGCGGGAAACTGGGACACTTCAAAAGGGATTGTCCCGAGTTTAAAAGGGAGAGAGAAGGGATGTATGAAATGGAGTGTGAACAAATGGATTAGGGAAGTCAGGGGAGGATCGGAACACGGGCCTACCAAGAACCCCTGGTAAATTTACGGGTGGGCCCATTTAGACAAGATGTTACCTTCTTAGTTGACACAGGCGCTGGCAGGTCCTCAATTCCCCTCCATCCGAGGGGGGTTGGCTTCCAAGCTAAAACATTAAACATTTCAGGAGTTAAGGGTGGGGTTTTTAATGCGAAAATATTCGAACCACAAACCTTGCGGCTGGAGGAGGAGGAGCTCCAGGTGGAACTCCTTCACCTCCCCCCATCTTCCCTATGGGTTGTTGGGACGGGATTTGATAGTCCGTTTCGGATTGCGAATAGAAGTGGGAGAAGAGGAAGAATTAGCCGTTACCATGTCATACCTTAGTGAGTCCCGATTGACAGAGATAGACCCTAGGGTTTGGGTCGCCAAAGGGAACCGGGGAGGACTCGCAATTCGACCTGTGGAGGTAAAATTAAAGCCGCAGAGCCCCGACGTCAGAGTGCACCAATACCCCATCTCTTGGGAAGGGAGGCAGGGCCTGAAGACAGTTATGGAAGACCTAATAAAAGATGGATTGGTAGAGCCCTGTATGTCACGATACAATTCCCCCATCCTGCCGGTCCGGAAGTCGGATGGGAGCTACCGAATGGTCCAAGACCTAAGGGAAGTAAATAAAATTGTCCAAGTACGGCACCCTGTGGTACCGAACCCATACACTATTCTGGGGCGAATCCCCCCGGACCACGGCTGGTTTAGTGTTATCGACTTAAAGGATGCCTTCTGGGCGTGTCCCCTGGACAAGGACAGTTGGGATCTTTTTGCTTTTGAATGGGAGGATACTGATACTGGCAGAAAACAACAGTACAGGTGGACCATACTCCCCCAAGGATTCACTGAGTCTCCGACTCTTTTCGGGCAGATTCTGGAACAATTATTGGAGGGACTAACCTTGTCCCCGGCCCTTAAGCTAATACAAACGTGGACGATCTCCTTTTATCCGGACCGGCGGAGGAGGACGTCCTACTTGGGACGAATGCCCTGTTAAATTACCGAGCTGAGAAGGGGTTAAGAGTGAGTCAGAAGAAGCTCCAATATGTCGAGAAAGAGGTTAAGTACCTAGGACACTTGATAAGCCAGGGACAGAAACGAATAAGTCCGGAAAGAGTGCGGGCAATAATCGAACTCGGCCTCCCAACGACCAAGAGGGAGTTGCGGAAGTTCTTGGGACTCTTAGGCTATTGTCGGTTATGGATAGACGACTATGCCCCCCTTACTAAAGACTTGTACCTAAAACTCATTGAGGAGGCACCCAACAGAATAAAATGGGAGGAGGAGGAGAAAAAGTTAATTGAAATCCTAAAAGGAAAATTGATGGCCGCACCTGTTTTAAGCTTGCCGGATTTTAGTAAGACATTTCGCCTCTTTGTGAACTCCAGAAAGGGAACCGCTCTTGGAGTATTGACCCAGGACTGGGGGGGTAAAAGGAAGCCCGTGGCTTTCCTGTCCAAAATTCTGGATCCAGTCTCCCGAGGGTGGCCGGAGTGTGTCCAAGTGGTGGCAGCCACGGCAAAGCTGGTAGAGGAAAGCAGGAAGTTGACTTTTGGGGCCCCCTTGACAGTCACTACTCCCCACCAGGTTAGAACTATTCTGAATCAGAAGGCCGGGAGGTGGCTGACAGCCTAGAGAATTCTGAAATATGAAGCCATATTGTTAGACCGAGAAGACCTCCGAATAGAAGTCGGGGGCTGTCGGAACCCGGCGGACTTTCTTTGGAAAGGGGAAGGGGAGGAGGAACTGGAACACTGCTGTTCAGACATAATAGAGTACCAGAGTAAAGTGAGGGAAGATCTGAGGGATACCCCCTTACATGCATGAAGGCGGTGGTACATTCATGGGTCCTCTCGAGTGATAGATGGGAAGAGACACAACGGTTATGCAGTCATTAGTGAGACTGGTTGGGAATTAGTGGAAAGTGGACGGCTACCGAATGCCTGGTCCGCACAAACGTGCGAATTGTCGGCCTTGCACCGGGCTCTGAGGAATTTAAAGGGAATAGCCGGGACAATCTACACTGACTCTAAGTATGCCTTTGGGGTAGTACACACCTTTGGGAAGATCTGGAAAGAAAGGGGAATGATAAATAGTAGAGGAAAGGAGTTGGTCCACGAGGAACAAGTAGCCATGATCTTGGAGGATTTGTTGCTGCCACAAGAGATTGCTGTAGTACATGTGAAAGGACACCAGAAAGACGATAAAATAGAGACCCTGGGGAATCAATTGGCAGATGAACAGGCAAAATTGGCTGGGATGGGGAAGGAAGTAATAAACTGCCTGGTAAGGATTCCACAGATATCCGAAATTACCGAAGTGCCCACGTTTACTGACAAAGAAGAAACTCTTCTCGCGTCTCTGGGGGGTACAAAGGATAGGGAAGGCAAGTGGACCTTACCCGATGGCCGCCAGCTACTAAATCGACCGTTGACGCGGGACATTATTGCCCGTTTACACCAAGGGGGTCACTGGGGCGCCCAGGCACTGTGTGATGCCTTCCTGCGCCGATATGCTCACCCTGGTCTGTACACGGTAGCCAAGCAGGTCACAGGAGATTGTATAACATGACGAAAGATTAACAAAAGGGGGCTGCGGCAGCATGCAAGACAAGGGGGTAGGAGTCTGAACTATAGGCCGTTTGAGTATATCCAGGTAGATTACACTGAGCTCCCCCCCATCGGTCGCCTTAAGTATCTATTAGTAGTGGTAGATCACCTGACAGGATGGGTGGAAGCTTTCCCCACTACCACGGCAACGGCAACTCAGGTTACCAAGATTCTACTCGAGCAAATCATCCCAGGATTTGGGCTACCCCGCGCTATTGACTCTGACCAGGGGAGCCACTTCACCTCGACCGTCCTCCAGAATGTAGTGCAAGCAATGGGGATTGACTGGGATTTGCACACCCCCTGGCATCCCTCCTCCTCGGGCAAGGTCGAAAGAATGAACCAGACCATCAAAAAGCAGCTAACCAAGCTCACTAGTGAAATCGGCCTGCCTTGTACCAAATGCCTACCCCTTGCCCTGTTGCTAATTCGCACCCAGCCAAGGCGGGATTTGGGCGTCTCCCCTTTCGAAATGTTATTTGGCCTCCTGTTCCATGGGCCGAAGGGGGAACCTCCTGTATTTGAGTCTCGGGATATGTTTGTGCAAAAATATGTGGTGGCTCTGGGGTCTGCTCTATCTCGTTTACGCCAACAGGGACTTTTGGCACAGACGCCGCCCCTCGAGTTTGCGGTGCACACCGTCAAGCCGGGTCAGTGGGTCCTGATCAAAAGCTGGAAGCAACGTACCCTCGAACCAACTTGGGACGGTCCCTTCCTGGTACTTTTGACGACCGAAACGGCTGTCCGTACGGCCGAAAAGGGTTGGACACATTACACTCGAGTCAAGGGACCAGTGCCACAACCGACGGAGGACGAACGAACCTCTCTGACAAAGGTATCTAAGGAACAGAGACTCTGAGTACGAACTAATCGGACTTTGGCGAGTCTAAAGGAACTGTGCCCTCGGGCTACGGGTGTCGCGACAAAATGCGGTCAATCGTATTGTTAACTTGCTATGCCATTGTCCTTGGGCTGGGTCATAGTGTGCGTGTTACCCAATTTGGCCTCTGGTTAAAACAAGCAGAGGACCGTCAGTGGTTCACCATCTCCGTGCTTGCCAACCAATCAACACAGACATTTAGCTTAGACCTATGTGAGTTGGTGCCCTGTCGGACTAAAAGTCAACTGAATCAAACTAAGCAGAATCTAGAGAGAGAAAGGGGATTCCAGGGTCAGACGTTAGTATTACAATTGTATGGTAGGGAAGGCCTAAGTAGGCCTCCAGCCCCCGGGGTCCAGGCGATGGTGTCAGTTGTCCGTGATCCCATCACCCCTGGACGAGATTGTGGGCAGAATCAGTGCAATCCGCTTTATCTGACCATAAAGAACTTGGAAAAGAACGAGGCGAGACTTAATAGAACAATACTGGGTATTAGAGTTGGGGGCCAGGCAGGATGGGGGGGGATGCAGCTGTGCTGCACGTATATCACGGTCATTGAAGCTGAGTCTGGGGGCTCATCCACCACTGATAAGCAGGAAAAGATTAGAATAATTGAGACGACGGATTTGGAAAAGACCTTTGAAATAGAAACGGGATATGGGGAGGCGAATGCCTGGATGGAATGGGTCAAATATACTGTGAGGAGCATGAAAAAGAGTGATTGCTATGCATGCACGAGTGCCCGCCCTAACCCTCAGGTGGTCCCATTCCCGCTGGGATGGGAGAAACACCCACGAGCCATGGACTGCATGATAAGGCTGTACCAGGACCGAGAGGCCTGGAACGACCCCACTTGTCGACCCTTGAGTTTGAAGTTTCCCCCCGTCAGGTCTGAGGGGGCGCCCCGCCCGCCATCATTCTCAGGGGTAACGGGTACGCACCAGGCCTGCGTCTCTCGGACGGGACTACAGTGGGACGACGATGTGGGGACATTTGACAAGTGCAGCGGATCAATCCGGCTGGTCAATGAAACTACCGGGGGCGGGAATTACTCCCACATTCATGCACCTAGGGCAGACCTCTGGTGGTACTGTGGTGGGAGGGTTCTGCGACCGACCCTGCCCCAAAATTGGACGGGCACTTGTGCGATCGTTCAATTGGCCATCCCATTCACCCTGGCATTCGAAAAACAAGAGCAACCCCGTTCTAGTGGAAGAACTGAGAGAGCTTTGGAGACCTCTTTCGATGATAACATATATTTAGATGCCATAGGGGTCCCCAGGGGTGTTCCTGACGAATACAAGGCTAGGAACCAGATAGCGGCGGGTTTTGAGTCGTCACTGTTCTGGTGGGTGACCATCAATAAGAACGTGGATTGGATTAATTATATTTACTACAATCAGCAGAGGTTCATTAATTATACCCGGGATGCAGTGAAAGGAATAGCAGAACAACTGGACGCCACTAGTAGGATGGCGTGGGAAAATAGGTTGGCCTTAGACATGATGTTGGCAGAGAAGGGGGGTGTTTGTGTCATGATAGGCACTCAGTGCTGCACCTTCATCCCCAACAACACAGCCCCTGATGGGTCCATCACCCGCGCCCTGGATGGACTCACCACACTGGCGGACGAACTGGCCGAAAACTCGGGCATCGACTCTGGCCTCACGGACTGGTTGGAAGCCTGGTACGGTAAATGGACGGGGGTGGTCGTTCCCTTTCTTGTCTCATGTATAGTGGTGGCAGGGGTACTCACTGCCCTTGGGTGTTGCGTTATTCCCTGTGTCCGGGGATTAACTCAACGACTGATCGAAACCGCCCTTACTAAGAAGGATGTTCCCTATGGGCAGGTTGAACGAATAAATCTCGAGATGGAACAACGTGAATCCCTCTTGGGCGGGGGTAGTATTAGAGAAGGGCAGTTTGATGAACAAGCTCGGGAGTTATTTTCTGCCCTGGAGAAGAAACTTACGGTTGAAAAATTACAGGCCGTAAGAAAAGACACGGGGGATTTGTAGGGGGTAGTGTAATTTTTAAACGGTTAGCTGCCTTTTAGTCTTTTCTACCTCATAGTCAACACAAGCAGACACTCAACTGTTGCCGGACCTCCCCCACGTTTATATGAATGAAACAGTTGTAACAGCTTTCCTCGATAGTTGAGAGGCCGCCCTTAACCACAGTTGTACAACATCATCCATATAAGGGAAGAATGGTAAGCTCAAACACTGATTGGCCAAGTGAATAATAAAAGAATCGCAGGCACCAGAACCCAAATAAGGAAAACAGTGGGGAATCCGAGCACTCGTTGGTCAAGGCAGCAGTAGTAGACCCAGCCCACATATACATGTATATAATGTGTGGAGATTACTATGCTTGTGTGTGTGTACCTTTGGGAACAGCACCCGACTTTGCAAAGTTGAATGAAAAAGTTTTGGACAGACTCCTCCGTGTCTTTGTTCCTGGGAAGGGAAATAAAAAGTGCCGTAGATGGGGCTGGACAGCCAATTATCTCGCACACAAATTTCATGTTGGAAATGACCAGAGGTTTCTCGCTGAATTTGTTCAGGATCTTGACTGGAAGTGACACTAAATCCAAGTATGAAAGTACATTTCAGTGGAGTACATCATAAGATAGCGCAGTGACTGTGAATAAAATGCTGGAGACGTCCAGCAGAAGAACAGGCTACACAGAAGCAGGTACCTGAGGACAAATGTATTTGCTTTGCCATTGAAAGGCCCTGTTACACAAAGTGGATTATCTTTGCTGGTTGATCACCTTATGAATGTTGTTTCCCAGATCTCCATGTTTACATCACATATGGAAAGGTGTCCAGCGTGTGCGTGTGTGCATCCGGCTAGTGAAGCAGTAGATAAAACATCTGACTTTGAATCAGACGATAGTAGGTTTACATCCTACATGTCTCGAGCGTAACGTGTTAGTTCAGCCAATTACATGTTGTCAGTTGCTATTTCCTTCGGTTCTTTCGAGCTGCAGGGATTGGATCAGTGTGAATTCAAATTGAATGTTGCTTTGCGGTCTATTACAGCTCAATGTCAGACAGGTGTATGGCTGGTCCTGTTTTGTCAGGTTCTGAGGATCTGAATGGTTTGGATCAGTGTGGTTTCGAATTTAAAACTTACATTTAGGTCTATTGTCCATTTTAAATTCCAGCTCTGCTCCACATCTCTCATTGCCTGTCAAACGGCGAGTGTTCCACCGAAAGCTGCCTTTGTCAGAGAAGCTGTTGTGTGGACCAGAGAGAGGAAGTGAAGTACAAGGAGCTGGTATGATCCTGAGACACCTGTTCCTCCCGGGATATGTTTCTGTGTGTCTCCCTCTGTGGGTGAAAATGAGGTTCAGGTCCTCAAGGTGGTTCCAACACAGTGTGACCATCTCAAACCTCAGTCCCATTGTCGTGTCGTTTAAATTCACAGTGAGAATCGCGTTGATATTTGCTCTGGAAACATCAGTACACATAACATTTTGAGCCAAAACTAGAAACTGGGACTGGAATACATGGATGTCCGATGAGCTGCAATGTACGATGGGCCGAACGGTCTTTTCCCACTCTGTGAAGGCTAAAAGGCAAGGAGGACCTAATCTGCAGCAAGACTGATCAGAAATGAAAAGGGAAAAGAGTTTTCATTCTGAATAAATGCAAGGGCGCCTTCTGCCTTCCCTTGTAGTCTAGTAGCCAGCATTTGGCTCTCTTGCCGCCGTGACACGGGTTCTATTCCCGGTCAAGGAATGCGTGTTTTGTTCTGCACACACATCGTGGTAAGAATATTTCTGACCACTTTTCCAAAGCTGGCAGAACATCGGTTTTGTGCCAACCGTTTTAAAGTTGAATAGAAAACCAAGAGATGCAGATGTTGGAAATCTGAACCAAAAACAAGAATTGATGTGCAAACTGACTAGTCCTGACAACATCTGTGGGGAGAAACAGAGACAATGATTCACAACGACAGGACCAGATTAGTTCTTCATTTCTAGACCACAATGCCGGGATAATGGTCAGTTTTATCGGTCGAATGAGGATAGTTATCAAAATCTATTTGTTTTTTGCCAGTTAGCAGCCATGTCGACCCGAGATCTGATTCTTTCAGGGTCTCCCTCAAGATGAGTCCCTAATTTTCTGTCTTTATCTCTGTGTATCTACCTCACCCTTTATCATATTCTTTGACCCTTTATTTGCCAATATCCCTCATTTCCCATTCCTACTCTATGAAAAGCCTGACGTTCAGGGATAGTTTGATAATGGAGCTGCTGAGAGGTTTTCTGGAACCTGGCAGGAGACTGGAAAACTTGGCTCACACTCTATGGATAACACGTCTGCCACTTGGATGTGATATAAGGAGCCAGTTCTTCCTCAAAATATTGTAACCCTTTCGAAATTAAAGTTGCATTCCTTATCCAATAGAAAAAAAAACTACAACAAAGGAGAATATGGAGGCATTACCGATGCTGTAAAATGAATGAATGGCGACAGAAGAGAATGAGGATGATCCACCCGTGGTTTCTGTGCCCTAACCACAACATCCCACGGCCTTTCTGCAGTGTCTCCTGCCTCACCTCGTTATTCCCACCAAACTTGGAATGAAGGAGGGTGAATAAAAGTGGAGGAGAAGAAGGAGTGCTTTTGGAACAGCAGCAATAAACTCCAGGTTGGTGTATGGGTTAGGAAGGACAACATGCACTGCTGGAACTAAACCCGGAAAAAGGAGTGGGTTTACCAAACCATAACAGGCTCGAACTCAAACAGGATGCTGAGTCCCTTCATCAGTAACACGACACTTAATAAAAGGTGAACCTATGACCCTTCAATACAACAAGTGGGCACAGCTGGGATTGGACCCTATGGTCAGCTGCTTCCCAAGGAGGGGTTTTAAATAACTAAGGGACGGCCATATGTGCAGTTCCTTAACCACATGACCACAGTAACTCGGAAATACATTTCTGTATCAATATTACTCAGTGTGATTTACAATCAAACCCCACTTTTGCAAAACCAGACATTTCACGATTGAACATTCTTCAATACAAAGGCACATAAAAGGGCAATCTTCTCTTACATTGGCTTTAAACAGATATTTGTATCTGTTTAAAAAACAGGACAAAGGGGAAGTTGTTCATTCCCTTGGGGAGTATTGACAGCTTTAATACACACAAAGGGAATCTCACACGACGAGGAACAGTATCATTGCTATGAATTGCCCAGGAATGGTGTGTGAGCCAATGTAAACAGTTTGCAATGAAGGCTGACCCATTAGCAGCGATACTGAGCCTTGCACCACCAGATCCAGACTCACTTCCTGCCTCATGCCTCCCAGTCATCATTGTCATTCACGTCAATTTCACTTCCCTGCTCCACTTCTCAACTTACGACCAATCTCCTGAAGGTGTCCAATTGGAACCTACCACTGTTAGAAACGCATTCCTGGGATAAAGATATCACTCAATGGAATAGGACTCGCTGTCCATCCCTAAATCCCCCAGAGATGGAGGAGATGAGTTGCTTTTGTGAACCATTGAACTCCTTCACACGGAGGTACAGCCATTATGCTGCAAGCGCGGGATTTCCTGGATTTACTCCCAGAGACACTGAAGGAACACCAACATATTCCCAACTCAGGAAGGTGAGATGATTGGAGGGAGATTTGAAGGGGTCACTATCGTATCTGTCCGCTGTCATTGTCCTTCTACATGGTTCAAGCAATCACTGGGCTGATTCTGGAGTGATCCCGGTCTGTCTTCTGTGTGGAACGGGGAATGTGTTTTCATTCAGACAATTCACATGAAGAGAATTAAACCTTCATTCCCTGAATGGGAACTGTATCCATGTCTGGACGATACAAACTTTGACTCCTCAGCACGGGCCCCCGGTAATGCTGACAGTATCCAAAGCGACCTGAATTGTACACACCCTTGTGCCTGTCCATCCCTTCATAACCACCTTCGGCAACAAGGTTTCTCTCTTCAATTTTGCAAACGCTTCATATTATCGCCTTGGGTTTCAAAGTTAAGAAAGTGGAGCTGTGGTAATCTGATGTTGGTCAGTCGGTGTAATGCAGGAATATCCAGAACAGGTTGACGCGGGCAGAGACCCGTTTTGAAACGTGAGGTTGCAGTGAAGGGGTTCCACCAATAAAAGGCGCTGTTCATCTCGTCTGATTCTCCATCCCGTGATTCAAATCAACAGAGGTTTCTCACTGGACTGGTTCAGGACCTTGACTGGAAGAGGCCATGACGCAAGGTATGAAAAGGTATTTCACTGGAGTGAATCAAAAAATCGCGGAGTGACTGTGAATAAAATGTTGGCAACTTCCAGCAGAGGCGCAGGCGACCCTGAAGCAGGTACCTGAGGGTAAATATGTTTCCTTGGGCAGTGAAAGACATTGCTTCACGGAGTGGGACATCCGATGGGAAACAGTGACGATAATTATTTTTACTGATTGTTCACATTGTGAATACTGTTTCCCCCAATGTTCATGTTTCCATTTCATATCGACTCCCTGTCGTCCCTCCGGCTGACATTGGGACACTGGCATCATGGATAATGTCTCTGACTTTTGGTGGTTCGAATCCTTCCTGATTTGTGTGCAATGTACTGCAGGGATTGGATCAGTGGGTCCCGAATTTGGGAGTATTGAACCTCAATGTGCGACAGATTTTGAGGAGCTGCAGACTTTGGATCAGTGTTTTTTCAAATTTGAAAGTTGCATGTGAGGCAATTGTCCATTTTAAATTCCAGCTCATCGCAATATCTCTCATTGTCTGTAAAACTGGCTTTAGTTGCACTGAAAGCTGCCTTTTGTCGGAGAAACCTGTGTGTGGAAGGGGTGGGGGTTGTGTGGGTGGAGTCTGAAGTAGGTGGAGAGCTGTACTGAAGGACAAGGAGCTGGTATAATCCCGAAACCTCTGCACTCCTTCCCCCCACCTCCGGGCATGTGTGTCTGTGACTCACTCTATGGGTGAAAATGTGAATGGGTTGCTCGAGGGGATTTCACTTCAGTCTGATGGTGTATAACTCACTCCCCATTGTTGTGTCGTTTAAGATCACAGGGATAATCTTTTCTGAATTTTGCGTTGAAAACATCAGAACACACAAGGTGTCGTGCCAAAGCTGGACACTGGATCGAGAACAGATGACTATCTGATGATCCATACTGCACGATGGGCCGAATGGTATTTTCCTATTGTGTTAAAAAAAACCTCAAAGACACCGAGAAACTAATGTGCAGCGAAAATGATCCAAAATGAAATTTATAAGTGGTTTCATTGAGAATAAATGCGACAGTTTCTGCCCCCTTCCCTTTTAATCTCACGGTTAGGAGTTGGTGCACTCTCTGAAGGGGAAAGGGGGATTCCTGGTCAGGGAATGGGCGATGTGTTCTGCAAAGATATCTTGCTAACAGTATTTCTGACCGATTTTCTGTGGCCGTCAGGTCATTGGTTTTGTCTCAAACGTTGTTAAGAATAACATGAAACAAAGAACTGCAGATGTTTGAAATCTGAACCAAAACCAAGATTTGAAAGAAAAACTCATTAGGACAGTGAAGAGAAACAGCGTTAATGCTTCATATCGGCAGAGCGAGGTTACTTCGACATTTCTGTATGATATTTTTGGTAAAATGATCAGTTTTCCCAGTCAGGATATTTACCAAAATCTTTCATTAGTTTACAACCGTCAATGCTGAAAATTCAAAATGACTTTGTTGGCTGTAAGTATCCTTCCGTTACCCGGAGCTGGTGAAAGGCTGTGCTTAATAGTTACCTTTTTATTCCTATTTGTTTCTGTCAGTCAGCAGCCATGTCGATTGGAGAATTGGTCCTTTCAGTATCTCCCTCAATATGCGTCTCCATCTTTCTTACTTTCTCTGTGAATGTACCTGACCCTCTTTCACATTCTCGGACTCTCGGTCTGTCCATATTCCTCATTTCCCATTTCTGCTCTTTGAAAAGTCTGACATTCGGAGCCAAATTGAGAGTGGACCAGCTAACAGGCTTTCTGCCCCCTCGGTAGCATGTGTGGGATTGGGCTCACATTCTCCGAATAATGTGTCTGGCACTTATGCCTGAGGTGAGGAGTCATTCCTTCCTCCAAATATTATGATCCTTTCGAGTTCTAAATAGACTTCATAATCCACAAGAAAAGAAACCGCAATCACAGTGCAAACCACAATGATAGGAGTGTAATGAAGTATTTCCTGTTGGTGTGGAATGAATGAATGTTGACAGCAGAGAATTAGGGTGAACAGCTCTTGGTATCTGCGCCATTACTGCAACATTCACTGGCGAGTCTGCCATGTCTCCTGGCTCACCTCGTTATTCCCAACAAACTGGAAATGAACGGGGCGTAATAAAGAAGGAGTAGAAGCAGAAGTTCTTGTCAAACACAGGAAGGAAACTCCAGATTGAATTAATAGTTCGGAAGAAACAATATCCCCTGGAGGAACTAAACCAGGGAGCAGATCAGGATCACCAAAATAGGCTGACACTCAAACAGGACGCATGGTTGACTGATGAGCAACACTGACTTGGGAGATTTTGAAACAACCATGTATGTGGTAAAATACACAGGCAGCACTACGATGTGACATCTTGGTGGGCTGTTTATGATGTGGGTAAGTTAACAAACTGAGGCACGGCACCACACCACAAGTGGTTTTCTCATCCCAGTTCCTTCACCAATTGATAACAGGAACTCGGAATTGTGTTTTCTGTATTAATGTTGCTCAGTGAGAATTGTATTCAACCCCCAATTTTGCAAAGACAGTTTATTGCTGAACGTTCTGCACTGAAATTGTACAGAAAAAGACAATCTCCTCTTCCATTGGCTTCAAACTGATATGTTCAACTGTTTAAACTGACAGGATAAAGAGAATGTATTCATCCTCTCGGGGCCCATTAACTCTGTTAATATACACAGGGAACCTCACAAAAAGAGGAACAGGATCATTGTGCTAAACTGACCTGAACTGCGTGTGAGTTCGTGTAAACAATATGTAGTAAAGATTTGGAGGTGCTGGTGTTGGACTGGGGTGGACAAAATTAAATAATCACACAACATCAGGTTATAGTCCAACAGGTTTATTTGATAGTACCAGCTTTTGGAGAGCTGTTCCTTCATCAGGTGGTTGTGGAGCATAACATCATACGACACAGAATTTATAGTAAAAGATTACAGGGTGATGCCACTGAAATTACAGATTTAAAACTAAAGTGTATTGTCTGTTCAGTCTGTATACTGTCAGAAATACCATGTTAGATTTTGTTCTTTCATATGTAAACCGTATGTAAAAATAGCTACATTCTCAGGTAAATCTTTAACAATAGGTGCCCCCTCAGCTCAGATTCAGCCTTGAAGGTGTAAGGTTGAAATCTGCCTGTGTCCCAATGTTCTGTCATGGCAGAAGCTGGGGGTTCCCTGCCTCATGTCTTTCAAGATGTATTTGACATTGGCAGAGAGGTTCACACATCGGGCCCCATTGCCTAATATGATGGGACATCCTGGTGTGTTGTCTCTGTGTACCTTCGGAAGGCAGGAGAACTCTCCTGTTTGAGAAGTACATGGTATGAGGTTGATGGAACTCTGAAAGAGTGCATTTCAGAGCTTAGATCAGAGTGGTGCTGGAAAAGCACATCAGGTCAAGCAGCATCCGAGGATCAAGAAAATCGACGTTTTGGGTAAGGGCCTTCATCAGGATTTCGGAGGTACTGAGCACAGAAACAGACCCTCCATTCCAGCTCGTCCCTGCTGACCAGACAACCGACATTAATCGAGCTATATTTGCAACATTTGTCCCTTACCCCTCCAAACCCTCCCTGTCATCATCCCATCCAGATGCCATTTAAATACAAACATAGAGTTGTACAACATGGAACAGACCCATTTATTGATTGCACCAAATAAAGGAGCAGGAGCAGCGTCTCTACTTCCCCCTGTACTACAGAAAATAAAGGAGCTGGAGCAGCGTCACTGCTTCCTCCTGTATTATAGAAAATAAAGGAGCTGGAGCAGCGTCACTGCTTCCTACTGTACTACAGAAAATAAAGGAACTGGAGCAGTGTCACTGCTTCCTCCTGTATTATAGAAAATAAAGGAGCTGGAGCAGCGTCACTGCTTCCTCCTGTATTATAGAAAATAAAGGAGCTGGAGCAGCGTCACTGCTTCCACCTGTATTATAGAAAATAAAGGAGCTGGAGCAGCGTCTCTGCTTCCTCCTGTATTATAGAAAATAAAGGAGCTGGAGCAGCGTCACTGCTTCCTCCTGTGTTATAGAAAATAAAGGAGATGGAGCAGCGTCACTGCTTCCTCTTGTATTATTGAAAATAAAGGAGCTGGAACAGCGTCACTGCTTCCTCCTGTATTATAGAAAATAAAGGAGCTGGAGCAGCGTCACTGCTTCCACCTGTATTATAGAAAATAAAGCAGCTGGAGCAGCGTCTCTGCTTCCTCCTGTATTATAGAAAATAAAGGAGCTGGAGCAGCGTCACTGCTTCCTCCTGTGTTATAGAAAATAAAGGAGATGGAGCAGCGTCACTGCTTCCTCTTGTATTATTGAAAATAAAGGAGCTGGAACAGCGTCACTGCTTCCTCCTGTATTATAGAAAATAAAGGAGCTGGAGCAGCGTCACTGCTTCCTCCTGTATTATAGAAAATAAAGGAGCTGGAGCAGCGTCACTGCTTCCTCCTGTATTATAGTAATTAAAGGAGCTAGCGCAGCGTCACTGCTTCCTCCTGTATTATAGAAAATAAAGGAGCTGGAGCAGCGTCACTGCTTCCTCCTGTATTATAGTAAATAAAGGAGCTGGAGCAGCGTCACTGCTTCCTCCTGTATTATATAAATAGACAATAGACAATAGATGCAGGAGTAGGCCATTCTGCCATTCGAGCCTGCACCGCCATTCAATATGATCATGGCTGATCATTCCTAATCAGTATCCTGTTCCAGCCTTATCTCCATACCCCTTGACTCCACTATCTTTAAGAGCTCTATCCAATTCTTTCTTAAAAGAATCCAGAGACTGGGCCTCCACTGCCCTCTGGGGCAGAGCATTCCACACAGCCACCACTCTCTGGGTGAAGTAGTTTCTCCTCATCTCTGTCCTAAATGGTCTACCCCCTATTTTTAAGTTGTGTCCTCTGGTTCGGCACTCCCCCATCAACGGAAATATGTTCCCTCCTGCCAGAGTGTCCAGTCCTTTCATAATCCTATACGTTTCAATCAGATCCCCTCTCAGTCTTCTAAACTCAAGGGTATACAAGCCCAGTCGCTTCAGTCTTTCCGTGTAAGGCAATCCTGCCATTCCAGGAATTGACCTCGTGAACCTACGCTGCACTCCCTCAATAGCCAGAATGTCTTTCCTCAACTTTGGAGACCAGAACTGTACACAGTACTCCAGGTGTGGTCTCACCAGGGCCCTGTACAGCTGCAGAAGCACCTCTTTGCTTCTATACTCAATCCCTCTTGTTATGAAGGCCAGCATGCTATTAGCCTTCTTCACGACCTGCTGTACCTGCATGCTTGCCTTCATTGACTGGTGGACAAGAACACCCAGATCTCTCTGAACAGCCCCTTTACCTAATTTGATACCATTGAGGTAGTAATCTGCCTTCCTGTTCTTGCCACCAAAGTGGATAACCAGACATTTATCCACATGAAACTGCATCTGCCATGCATCTGCCCACTCACCTAACTTGTCCAGGTCACCCTGTAATCCCCTAACATCCTCATCACATTTCACCCTACCACCTAGCTTTGTGTCATTAGCAAATTTGCTAATGTTCTTGCTGATACCATCTTCTATATCATTTACATATATTGTAAAAAGCTGCGGTCCCAGCACGGATCCCTGCGGTACCCCACTGGTCACTGCCTGCCATTTCGAAATAGAGCCGTTAATCACTACCCTTTGTTTCCTATTAGCCAACCAATTCTCTATCCAATCTCGTACTTTGCCCCCAATCCCGTGCGCCCTAATTTTACTCACTAACCTCTCGTCCATCTTCCGAGTTACATCTTCAAAAAATTCAAGAAGATTGGTCAAGCATGATTTCCCCTTCATAAATCCATGCTGACTCTGTCCTATCCTGTTGCTATTATCCAAAATAAAGGAGCTGGAGCAGCGTCACTGCTTCCTCCTGTATTACAGAAAATAAAGGAGCTGGAGCAGCGTCTCTCCTTCTCCTGTATTATAGAAAATAAAGGAGCTGGAGCAGTGTCACTGCTTCCTCCTGTATGATAGAAAATAAAGGAGCTGCAGCAGCGTCTCTGCTTCCTCCTGTATTATAGAAAATAAAGGAGCTGGAGCAGCGTCACTGCTTCCACCTGTATTAGAGAAAATAAAGGAGCTGGAGCAGCGTCACTGCTTCCTCCTGTATTATAGAAAATAAAGGAACTGGAGCCGCGCCACTGCTTCCTCCTGTATTATAGAAAATAAAGGAGCTGGAGCAGCGTCACTGCTTCCTCCTGTATTATAGAAAATAAAGGAGCTGGAGCAGCGTCACTGCTTCCTCCTGTATTATAGAAAATAAAGGAGCTGGAGCAGCGTCACTGCTTCCTCCTGTATTATAGAAAATAAAGGAGCTGGAGCAGCGTCACTGCTTCCTCTTGTATTATAGAAAATAAAGGAACTGGAGAAGCGTCACTGCTTCCTCCTGTATTTTGGAAAATAAAGGAGCTGGAGCAGCGTCACTGCTTCCTCCTGTATTATAGAAAATAAAGGAGCTGGAGCAGCGTCACTGCTTCCTCCTGTATTATAGAAAATAAAGGAGCTGGAGCAGCGTCACTGCTTCCTCCTGTATTTTGGAAAATAAAGGAGCTGGAGCAGCGTCACTGCTTCCTCCTGTATTATAGAAAATAAAGGAGCTGGAGCAGCGTCACTGCTTCCTCCTGTGTTATAGAAAATAAAGGAGCTGGAGCAGCGTCTCTCCTTCTCCTGATTTATAGAAAATAAAGGAGCTGGAGCAGCGTCACTGCTTCCTCCTGTACGAAATAAAATAAAGGAGCTGGAGCAGCGTCTCTATTTCCTCCTGTAGTATAGAAAATATGTTGGCACTCTGACCCATGTTTTGATGGAATGGCGCTCTGCACTGAATCTCTCATTTAGTTTTTCCATCAAATCTCCCTTTTACTCTTAAACCTGTATTAATTCCTTCATTCACTGATGCCTGAGCCCGATTCTACCATTTAAGGGTGCGCTTCTCTAATTCTCCCATTTACTGTTGCCATACACCCATTCTCTAATTTAGCTCCACTGTGCACCAGGTCTTCCATTCAGTATTTCCCTGCAACAATTCTCCAATTTAGTAGTCTGCTGCCAGAATTCTCTCATCTTGGAGATCCCTGCATCAAATCTTCAATTTCCCGAACCTTCACATATCCTCCCTTTATTGGTGAACTGCACCAACCCCCCCAATTCGTGGTGCACTGTATTCAATCTGGATCACTAATCGTTTGCAACATTTGTCCTATTTACTGATTCACTGCCCGGGGTCTCCCAGTTGCTCCAATTCTCGAAGTTATCAGCACCCCGCACCAGATCTCTCATTTACTGATACCCCACACCTATTCTCCAATTCAGTGTTGCTTAGCACCATTTCCCCCAATTACTGATGTCCTGAACAAGTTCTCCACTCAGTGTTGCCTTAAACCAATCCTCATACTGACTGATGCCCTCGCCCAATTTAGGGGTGCGCTACTCTAAATCTCCCAAAAGGTATTGTCCTGCCCGAATTCTCCCATGTAGTTGCAACACAGCATAACTCATCCAATTAGCACTGAACTGTACTAATTCACCCATTATCTGATGTCCTGTTGAAAATTCTCACATTTCGATAAGCCCTTTCGAACTTTATACATTTAGTATTTTATTGCAATGATTCTCCAATTTAGTGTAGAGCTTACAGAATTCCTAAATTTGGGCGTGGACAGGTTGGACTGAGGGATCTGTTTCCGTGTTGTACATCTCTGAGGCTATCATTACTGCTCCGTTTCCCTGCACCATTTCTCCCATTTACCAATCCTGCACTAATTCGGGAATTTCACCAACTCACCCATTGAGGTTATCCTGCCCCAGTCCTCCCACTTAGAATTTAACGGCACCTGCATGAATTCTCCAATTATTGTTGTTCTGCATCAATTCCTTCCATTTAGTTGTTCCCTGATACACATTTCCAACGTACAGATGCCCTGCTGATTATATTTGTTCATTTAGTGATGCACTAACCTGACTCTCCAATTTACCGTTGCTTGCAACATTTCTTTTTATTGATTCCCTGGCCCCTATTCCCCAATTTAGACATGCTCTGCTCCAATTTTCTAATATACAGACACTCCCACCAATTTTCCAATGTAAGGGCACTGTGCACAGAATCTCCCATTTATTGATTCTCACCAAATCTCGAATTGACTCATACTACTGTACTCCCTCTTCTCCTTACTGATGCCCGAGCCCGATTTTACCATTTAAGGGTGCGCTACCCTAATTCTCCCATTTCCTGTTGCCATACACCCATTCTGTAATTGAGCTCCACTGTGCACCAGGTCTTCCATTCAGTATTTCCTTGCAACAATTCTCCCATTTCGTCGACCGCTGACAGAATTCTCTAATCATGGCAATCCCTGCATCATATCTCCAAATTCCCCAAACTGCAAATATCCCCCCCTTTCGTGGTGAACTGCACCAACTCCCCCATTTTGTGGTGCACTGTATTGAATCCTTTGCAGCGTTTGTCCTATTTCCTGATTCACTGCCCGTGTTCTCCCATTTGCTCCAACTCTCGAAGTTATTAGCACCCTGCACCAGGTCCTTCTTTTACTGATACCCCTCACCAATTCTCCAATTCAGTTTTGCTTAGCATCATCTCCCCCAATTACTGATGTCCTGAACAAATTCTCCATCCAGTTTTGCTTTACCCCAATCCCCATACTGACTGATGCTTTCGCCCAATTTTGGGGTGCGCTACTCTCAATCTCCCTACCCCAATTCTCCCATTTAGTGCAACATAATGCACCCATTTAGCGCTGCACTAATTCACCCATTATCTGATGCACTGTTGAAAATTCTCACATTTCGATAAGCTCTTTACCAACTTTTCCAATTAGTAGTTTCTTGCAATGATTCTCCAAATTTGTGGAGACCTGCCAGAATTCTTAAATTTCGGAGTGGACAAGTTGGATCGAAGGGTCTGTTTCCGTGCTGTACATCTCTCAGGCTGTAATTAGTGCTCCACTTCCCTGCACCAATTCTCCCATTTACCAATGCTGCACTAATTCACCAACTCACCCATTGAGGTTAACCTGCCCCAGTCCTCCCACTTAGAATTTCATGGCACCTGCATGAATTCTCCAATTATTGTTGCCCTGCATCAATTCCTTCCATTTAGTTGTTCCCTGATACACATCTTCCACGATCGGATGTCTTGCTGTATTTTTTTCATTTAGTGATGCACTGAACTGAATCTCCAATTTATGGATGCTTGCAACATTTCTTCTTATTATTGATTCCCTGACCCCTATTCCCCAATTTAGACATGCACTGCTCCAATTTTCCAATATATTGGCACTCCCATCAATTTTCTAATGTAATGGCACTGTGCACCAATCTCCCATTTATTGTTTCCCACCAAATCTCCCATTTACTCATATCCCTGTACTAATTCTCCCATTTACTGATGCCTGAGCCCGATTCTACCATTTAAGGGTGCGCTACTCTAATTCTCCCATTTACTGTCGCCATGCACCAATTCTCTAATTTTGCTCCACTGTGCACCAGGTCTCTCATTTACTGATGTCCCGCATCAATTCTTCAATTCTTTGTTTCCTCGCACCATTTCCCCCAATTACTGATGTCCTGAACAAGTTCTCCAATCAGTTTTGCCTTTCACCAATCCTCATACTGACTGATGCTCTCGCCCAATTTAGGGGTGCCCTACTCTCATTCCCGCATCAAGTATTGTCATGTCCCAATTCTCCCATTTACTGCTGAACAGAAACTCTCCCATTCAGTTCTAACTGCACTAATTTGACAATATCAGATGCCCCATTCCAAATTGTCTTCTTTCGATAAGCACTTGCCCAATCCTTCCATTTCGTAGATCCTTGGAATGATTCTCCATTTTTGTGGAGCACTGCCAGAATTCTAAGACTGAGTCAGAGACAAGTTGGACTGAAGTGTCTGTTTCCATGTTGTACATCTCTATGATTGTACGACTGTTTATGGCTCCGCTACTCTGCACCATTTCTCCCATTTGCCAATCCTGCACAAACCCTGAAACTGCACCAACTCTCCCTTTGAGTATTATCCTGCCCAATATAAAGGCCGCTGCATAAAATCTCCAATTCCTGTTGCCCTGCCTCAATTCTTTCCATTTAATTGTTCCCTGAATCACTTCTTCCACGTTCGCGTGCCCTGCTGAATTGTTTTCATTTCGTGATGCACGGAACTGAATCTCCAATTGAACGAACCTTGCAACATATCTTTTTATTGACTCCCTGGCCCCGATTCCCCAATCAGGAATAGGTTCTTGTTGTACTTTTGAAACTGGTGTCATAATTCAAACTTTTATGTTGGGGCAGTAGAATTACCCTTTGGGTGGAGAACTGGCTCGAAGGTAGAAGACAGAGGGTGGTGGGGGAGGGCTGATTTTCAGACTGAAAGCCTGTGACCAGCTGTGTGCCACAAGGATCGGTGCTGGGTCCACTGTTGTTTTGTCATTAATATAAATGTTTTGGATGTGACCATCGGACGAATGGATAGTAAGTTTGCAAATGACAGTAAAATTGGAAGTGTCAAGGACAGTGAAGATGGTTACCTCAGAGGACAACGGGATCTTGATCAGATGGGCCAATGGGCCGAGGAGTGGCAGATGGAGATTAATTTAGATAAATGTGAGGTGCTGCATTTTGGAAAGGCAAAAGAGAGCAGGATTTATTCACTGAATGGACAAGGTACGAGGGATGTTGCTAAACAAATAGAACTGGAGTGCAGCTTCATAGATCGTTGAATTTGGACTAACATTTCGATAGGATAGTGAAGAAAGCGTTTGTCATTTTTGTCTTTATTGCTCAGTTAATTGTGTAAAGGAGTTGGGAGGTCATGTTGCAGTATTGGTTCAGCCACTTTTGGTATATCGTGCAATTCTGGACTCCCTCCTATAAGAAGGGTGTTGTGAAACTTTAAAGGGTTCAGAAAAGATTTACATGGATGTTGTCAAGGTTGGAGGGTTTGTGCTGGAAGTTAAGACTGTATAGGTTGGGGCTATTATCCCTGGAGCGTCAGTAGCTGAGGGTTAACCTTATAGAGGTTCACAAAATCATGACGGACCCTCAATAGGGTAAAAAGGCAAGGTGATTTCCCTGTGGTGGGGGAGTCCAGAAGCAGATGGCATGTGTTAAAGTTGAGAGGGGAAACATAAAAGGGACCTAAGGGGAACATTTTGCAAGCAGAGGGCACTGTGTGCATGAGCTGCCAGAGGAAGTAGTGGAGGCTGGTACAATTACAACATTTAAAAGGTATCTGGGTGGGTGTAGGAATTAAAAAGGGTTCAGAGGAAGTTGGGCCAGATTCTGACAAATAGGATGAGATTTACATCGGATATTAGTTCAGCATGGATGTGTTGGACTGAATGATTTGTTTCTGAGCTGATATTGCTCTGAGTGGATTGAGCTCCGGATTGTAGATTTATGAAGCAGAAAATAAAGTATGGTACAGAGTTAGACCGAGAAATCCTGCTGATCTCAGCAGCTTTATCCTGTCTTCCTGATCCTCCTCCTTCAATCAATGCATTTTTCCGATTCTCATTCAGAATTCCTGGAGCTCTGTAACTGGCCTGGAACAATGTGTTGAAAGTCCTATTGCAGTCCACACGAGGTACCTTTCCCACTGCCCTGCTCCCACGGCCTGCAATGCTGCAGACTGAGCAGACAACCCGAAACACAATGATGAGCTCCTTCTGGCCCACAGCCCTCCTTCTCACTGAATGAAGACAATCACCAGAAGCAGAATCCAGCTCTTGTTGGAGCCTTGAATACCGGACTCTGTTTCACTGAGTGAAGATTGGACTCAGAAACAGAAATGAAATCAACTTCCTATCTGCATTGTGTCACTCTTTAAGATCTCTGTGTGTCTGAGTTCAGGTCATTTGATTGGAGACTGCGGATAGTGGGTCCCCAGTGAAATGGAAAGAATGGTGGAGGAGCTAACTGAGGGACATCGCTCAAAGTGAGAATCAGAAAAATGCTATTCCGCGTTGGAAGGGTTTAAGGGGAATTGATGGCTCAGAAAAATGTTATGCGGATGTTTGTAAAACTTAGGAACACTGACTGTTTTGTGGCTGGAGTTTATTTTATCCTTGCATAGATTTGACACATTAATCCTCCCTCCCCAAAACTACAGAAGCTGTTGGAACTATTCAGTGTTTCCAGCGGCTTCTGTAATTATTTCAGGATCCTGACGGGAGCCGTCTCTCACTTTTCGAACAAAACAAACCCATCCTTGTGCTGCACCCAATATTTCAATAAGAAATGGGAAGCAGCAGAGGGGAAAGCTTCCGAGATGCTGAGCAATGCTGCCCGGTTCCACACTGCAATTCACAGGAACCATCGCCAGGAAAAGCAAGGAACAATCTGACAGATCCGGTTATATTCTGGGACAGTGTAAATCTCTTGGTTATATATATTTATCCAGCCAGCACAGAGTCAGAGTCCTAAACTGAGGAGAGCGTAAATCTCCTGGTTAAAAATATTTAAACAGCCAGCACAGAGTCAGTGCACGAAACTGAGGAGAGCGTAAATCTGCTGGTTATATATATTTAACCAGCCAGCGCAGAGTCAGTGCCCGAAACTGAGGACAGTGTAAATCTCCAGTTTATATATATTTATCCAGCCAGCACAGAGTCAGAGTCCTAAAGTGAGGAGAGCGTAAATCTCCTGGTTAAAAATATTTAAACAGCCAGCACAGAGTCAGTGCCCGAAACTGAGGAGAGCGTAAATCTCCAGGTTATATATATTTAAGCAGCCAACACAGAATCAGTGCCCGAAACTGACGGTAGTGTAAATCTCCTGGTTATATATATTTATCCAGCCAGCACAGAGTCAGTGCCCTAAACTGAGAAGAGTGTAATCTCCTGGTTATATAAATCTAGCCAGCCAGCACAGAGTCATTGCCTTAAACTGAGGAGAGTGTAATCTCCTGGTTATATATATTTAACCAGCGAACACAGAGTCAATGCCCAAAACTGAGGAGAGCATAAATCACCTGAATATATATATTTAACCAGCCAGCGCAGAGTCAGTGCCCTAAACTGAGGAGATTGCAAATCTCCTGGCTATATATATTCAACCAGCCAGCACGGACTCAGTGCCCTAAACGCAGGAGAGTATAAATCTCCTGGTTATATAAATTTAAACAGCCAGCACAGATCATGTTCCTAAACTGAGGAGAGGGTAAATTTCCTGGTTATATATATTTAACCAGCCAGGACAGAGACAGAGCCCAAAACTAAGGACAGTGTAAATCTCTTATTTATATATATTTAACGAGCCAGTACAGGGTCGGTGCCCGAAACTGAGGAGAGCGTAAATCTCCTGGCTTGATATATTCAACCAGCCAGCACAGATTCAGTGTCCTAAACTGGGGAGAGGGAAAATCCCCTGGTTATATATATTTAACCAGCCAACACGGAGTCAGTGCCCTAAACTGAGGAGAGTGTATATCCCCATGTTGTATATATTTAAACAGCCAGCGTAGAATCTGTGCCGTAAACTGAGGAGAGGGTAAATCTCCTGGTTATATATATTTAACCAGTCAGCGCAGAGTCAGTGCCCTAAACTGAGAAGAGGGTAAATCTCCTGGTTATATATATTTAACCAGTCAGCGCAGAGTCAGTGCCCTAAACTGAGGAGAGGGTAAATCTCCTGGTTATATATATTTAACCAGCCAGTACAGAGTCAGTGCCCGAAACTGAGGAGAGGGTCAATCTCCTGGTTATATATATTTAACCAGCCAGTACAGAGTGAGTGCCCGAAACTGAGGAGAGGGTAAATCTCCTGGTTATATATATTTAACCAGTCAGCGCAGAGTCAGTGCCCTCAACTGAGGAGAGTGTAAATCTCCAGGGTATATATATAACCTGCCAGCACAGAGTCATTGCTCTAAACTGAAGAGGGGGTAAATCTCCAAGTTTTATATATATATTTAACCAGCCAGCACAGAGACATTGTCTGAACGTGAGGAGAGTGTAAATCTCCTGTTAATGTATATTTAAACAGCCAGCTCACAGCCAGTGCCCCAAACGGAGGAGAGAATAAAATATCCTGGTCATATAAATTTAACCAGCCAGCACAGAGTCATTGCCTTAAACTGAGGAGAGTGTAATCTCCTGGTTATATATATTTAACCAGCGAAAACAGAGTCAGTGGCCAAAACTGAGGAGAGTGTCAATCTCCTGGTGAAATATATTTAACCAGCCAGCGCGGAGTGAGTGCCCTAACCTGAGGAGAGTGTTAATCTCCTGGCGATATAAATTCAACCAGCCAGCACGGACTCAGTGCCCTAAACGCAGGAGAGTGTAAATCTCCTGGTTATATATATTTCACCAGCCAGGACAGAGACAGTGCCCAAAACTAAGGACAGTGTAAATCTCCTGGTTATATATATTTAACCAGCCAGCGCAGAGTCATTGCTCTAAACTGAGAAGAGGGAAAATCTTCTGGTTATATATATTTGACCAGCCAGCACAGAGTCATTGCCCTAAACTGAGGAGAGTGTAATTTTCCTGGTTATAAATATTTAACAAGCCAGTACAGAGTCGGTGCCCTAAACTGCGGAGAGTGTAAATCTCCTGGCTAGGTATATTCAACCAGCCAGCAAAGAGTCAGTGCCCAAAACTGAGGAGAGCGTAAATCTCCTGGTTAAAAATATTTAAACATCCAGCACAAAGTCAGTGCCCTAAACTGTGGAGAGGGGACATCTTCTGGTTATATATATTTAACCAGCTAGCACAGAGTCAGTGCCCTAAACTGAGGAGAGTGTAAATCTCCTGGGTATATATATTTAACCATCGTGACATAGTCAGCTCTCTAAACTGAGGAGAGTGTATATCTGCTGGTTATGTATATTTAAACAGCCAGCACATTGTCAGTGCCCTAAAATGAGGACAGTGTAAATCTCCTCGTTATTTATATTAAAGCAGCCAGCACAGAGTCAGTGCCATAAACTAAGGACAGTGTACATCTGCTATTTGTATATATTTAACCAGCCAGCAAAGAGTCAGTTCCCGAAACTGAAGAGAGTATAAATCTCCTGGTTATGTATTTATTTAAACAGCAAGTTCAGTGTCATTGCCTTAAGCTGAGGAGAGTGTAAATCTCCTAGTTATATATATTTAACCAGCCAGCGCAGAATTAGTGCCCTAAACTGAGGAGAGTGTAAATCTCCTGGTTATATATATTTAACCAGCCAGTATAGAGTCAGTGCCCTAAACTGAGGAGAGTGTAAATTTCCTGGCTTGATATATTCAACCAGCCAGCACAGACTCAGTGCCCTAAACTGAGGAGAGTGTAAATCTCCTGGTTATATATAATTAACCAGCCAGCACAGAGTAGGTTCCCTAAACAGAGGAGCGTGAAAATCTCCTGGTCTTATATATTCAACCAGCCAGCACAGAGTCATTGCCCTAAACTGAGTAGAGGCTAAATCTCCTGGTTATGTATATTAAACCAGCCAGAACAGATTCAGTGCCCTAAACTGAGGAGAGGGTAACTCCCCTGGTTATATATATTTAACCAGCCAAGACAGAGTCAGTGCCCTAAACTGTTGAGAGTGTAAATCTCCTGGTTATATATATTTAACCAGCCAACACAGAGTCAGTGCCCTAAACCGAGGAGCGTCTAAATCTCCTTGTTATATATTATTAACCACTCAGCACAGAGTCAGTTCCCTAAACTGAGGAGAGGTTAAATCTCCTGGTTATATATATTTAACCAACCAGCACAGAGTCAGTGCCATATACGGAGGAGAGTGCAAAACTCCTGGTTATATATATTTAACCAGCCAGCACAGAGTCAGTGCCCATAACTGAGGAGAGGGTAAATCCCCTGGTTATATATATTTAACCAGCCAGCACAGAGTCATTGCCCTAAACTGAGGAGAGTTTTAAACTCCTGGTTAAATATATTTTACCAGCCAGAACAGATTCAGTGCCTTAAACTGAGGAGTGGGTAAATCCCCTGGTTATATATATTTAACCAGCCAGCACAAAGTCCGAAACTGAGGAGATTGTAAATCTCCTGGTTATATATAATTAACCAGACATTACGGAGTCAGTGCCCTCAACTGAGGAAAGTGTACATCTCCTGGTTATATATATTTAACCAGCCAACACAGAGTCAGTGCCCTAAACTGAGGAGCATCTAAATCTCCTTGTTATATATAATTAACCATCCAGCACAGAGTCAGTGCCCTAAACTGAGGAGAGGTTAAATTTCCTGGATATATATATTTAATTAGCCAAGACAGAGTCAGTGCCCTACACTGTTGAGAGTGTAAATCTCCTGGTTATATATATTTAACCAGCCAACACAAAGTCAGTGCCTTAAACTGAGGAGAGTGGAAATCTCCTGGTTACATATATTTAACCAGCCAGCACAGACTCAGTGCCCTAAACTGAGGAGAGGTTAAATTTCCTGGATATTTATATTTAACCAGCCAAGACAGAGTCAGTGCCCTAAACTGTTGAGAGTGTAAATCTCCTGGTTATATATATTTATCCAGCCAGCATAGACTCAGTGCCCTGAACTGTGGAAAGTTAAAATCTCCTGGTTATACATATTTAACCAGCCAGCGCAGATTCTGTGCCCTAAACGGAGGAGAGGGTAAATCTGCTGGTTATCTATATAGTTAACCAGCCAGCACAGAGTCAGTGCCCAAAACTGAGGAGAGGTTAACTCTCCTGGTTATATATATTTATCCAGACAGCACAGAATCAGTGCCTTAAAATGGGGAGCGGGTAAATGTCCTGGTTATCTATATTTAACCAGCAAGTGCAGAGTCAGTACCCTAAACTGAGGAGACGGTAAATCTGCTGGTTATATACATATTTAACAGAGTCAGTGCCCTGAACTGAGGAAAGGGTAAATCTGCTGGTTTTATATATATATATTTAACAGAGTCAGTGCCCTAAACTGAGGAGAGGGAAAATCTCCAGGTAATATATATTCAGACAGCCCGCATAGAGTCAGTGCCCTAAAGTGGAAAGGGGAAATCTTCTCGTTACATATATTTAAACAGCTAACACAGAGTCTGAGCCCTAAATTGAGGAGAGTGTAAATTTCCTGGTTATATATATTTAACCAGCCAGAGCAGAGTGAACTGAGGAAAGTGGAAATATCCTTGGTATATGCAATTAACCAGCCAGCACGGAGTCAGTGCCCTAAACTGATGAGAGTGTAAATCTCCTGGTTATATATATTTAACCATCCAACATAGACTCAGTGCCCTAAAATGAGGAGAGGTTAAATCTCCTGGTAACATATATTCAGCCAGTCAGCACAGAGTTAGTGCCCAAAACTGTGGAGAGCGCAAATTTACTGTTAAATATATTTATAGAGCCAGAACAGAATCAGTGTCCTAAAGTGGTAGAGGGGAAATCTTCTAGTTATATATATTTAAACAGCCAGCACAGAGACAGTGCCCTAAACTGAGGAGAGGGATAATCTCCTGGTTATATATATTTAACCACCCAGCACAGATTCAGTGCCCTAAACTGAGGAGAGTGTAAATTTCCTGTTTATATATAATTAAGAAGCCAGTACGGAGTCAGTGCCCTAAACCGAGGAGAGTGAAAATCTCCTGGTTATATATAATTAACCAGCCAGTACGGAGTCAGTGCCCTAAACTGAGGAAAGTGTAAATCTCCTGGTTATATATATTTAACCAGCCAGCACAGCGTCATTGTCCTAAACTGAAGAGAGTGTAAATTTCCTGGTTATATATGTTTAAACAGCCAGCACAGAGTCAGTGCCCTAAACTGAAGAGAGTGAAAATCTCCTGGTTATATATATTTAACCAGCCAGCACAGAATCAGTCCCCTAAACTGAGGAGAGTGTAAATCTCCTGGTGATATATTTTTCACCAGCCAAGACAGAGTGAGTGCCCTAAACTGAGGAGATTGTAAATCTCCTGGCTCGATATATTCAACCAGCCAAAACAGATTCAGTGCCCTAAACTGAAGAGAGGTTAAATCCCCTGGCTATATATATTTAACCAGCCAGCACAGCGTCATTGTCCTAAACTGAGGAGAGTGTAAATTTCCTGGTTATATATGTTTAAACAGCCAGCGCAGAGTAAGTGCCCTGAACTGAGGAAAGTGTAAATCTCCTGGTTTAATATATATATTTAACCAGACAACAGAGAGTCAGTGCCATATACGGAGGAGAGTGTAAATCTCTTGGTTATATATATTTAAACATCCAGCACAGAGTCAGTGCCATGTACAGAGGAGTTTGTAAATCTCCTGGCTCGATATATTCAACCAGCCAGAACAGATTCAGTGCCCTAAACTGAGAACAGTGTAAATCTACTGGTTATATATATTTATACAACCAGCGCAGTGCCCTAAACTGAGGAGAGGGTAAATCTCCTGGTTATATATATTTAACCAGTCAGCGCAGAGTCAGTGCCCTAAACTGAGAAGAGGGTAAATCTCCTGGTTATATATATTTCACCAGTCAGCGCAGAGTCAGTGCCCTAAACTGAGGAGAGGGTAAATCTCCTGGTTATTTATATTTAACCAGCCAGTACAGAGTCAGTGCCCGAAACTGAGGAGAGGGTCAATCTCCTGGTTATATATATTTAACCAGCCAGTACAGAGTGAGTGCCCGAAACTGAGGAGAGGGTAAATCTCCTGGTTATATATATTTAACCAGTCAGCGCAGAGTCAGTGCCCTCAACTGAGGAGAGTGTAAATCTCCAGGGTATATATATAACCTGCCAGCACAGAGACATTGCTCTAAACTGAAGAGGGGGTAAATCTCCAAGTTTTATATATATATTTAACCAGCCAGCACAGAGACATTGTCTGAACGTGAGGAGAGTGTAAATCTCCTGTTAATGTATATTTAAACAGCCAGCTCACAGCCAGTGCCCCAAACGGAGGAGAGAATAAAATATCCTGGTCATATAAATTTAACCAGCCAGCACAGAGTCATTGCCTTAAACTGAGGAGAGTGTCATCTCCTGGTTATATATATTTAACCAGCGAAAACAGAGTCAGTGGCCAAAACTGAGGAGAGTGTCAATCTCCTGGTGAAATATTTTTAACCAGCCAGCACAGAGTGAGTGCCCTAACCTGAGGAGAGTGTTAATCTCCTGGCGATATAAATTCAACCAGCCAGCACGGACTCAGTGCCCTAAACGCAGGAGAGTGTAAATCTCCTGGAAATATATATTTCACCAGCCAGGACAGAGACAGTGCCCAAAACTAAGGACAGTGTAAATCTCCTGGTTATATATATTTAACCAGCCAGCGCAGAGTCATTGCCCTAAACTGAGAAGAGGGAAAATCTTCTGGTTATATATATTTGACCAGCCAGCACAGAGTCATTGCCCTAAACTGAGGAGACTGTAAATTTCCTGGTTATATATAATTAACCAGCCAGCACAGAATCAGTGCCCAAAACAGAGGAGAGTGTAAATATCCTGGTTATAAATATTTAACAAGCCAGTACAGAGTCGGTGCCCTAAACTGCGGAGAGTGTAAATCTCCTGGCTAGGTATATTCAACCAGCCAGCAAAGAGTCAGTGCCCAAAACTGAGGAGAGCGTAAATCTCCTGGTTAAAATTATTTAAACATCCAGCACAAAGTCAGTGCCCTAAACTGTGGAGAGGGGACATCTTCTGGTTATATATATTTAACCAGCTAGCACAGAGTCAGTGCCCTAAACTGAGGAGAGTGTAAATCTCCTGGGTATATATATTTAACCATCGTGACATAGTCAGCTCTCTAAACTGAGGAGAGTGTATATCTGCTGGTTATGTATATTTAAACAGCCAGCACATTGTCAGTGCCCTAAAATGAGGACAGTGTAAATCTCCTCGTTATTTATATTAAAGCAGCCAGCACAGAGTCAGTGCCATAAACTAAGGACAGTGTACATCTGCTATTTGTATATATTTAACCAGCCAGCAAAGAGTCAGTTCCCGAAACTGAAGAGAGTATAAATCTCCTGGTTATGTATTTATTTAAACAGCAAGTTCAGTGTCATTGCCTTAAGCTGAGGAGAGTGTAAATCTCCTAGTTATATATATTTAACCAGCCAGCGCAGGATTAGTGCCCTAAACTGAGGAGAGTGTAAATCTCCTGGTTATATATATTTAACCAGCGAGGACAGAGACAGTGCCCTCAACTAAGGACAGTGTAAATCTCCTGGTTATATATATTTAACCAGCCAGTATAGAGTCAGTGCCCTAAACTGAGGAGAGTGTAAATTTCCTGGCTTGATATATTCAACCAGCCAGCACAGACTCAGTGCCCTAAACTGAGGAGAGGGAAAATCTTCTGGTTATATATATTTGACCAGCCAGCACAGAGTCATTGCCCTAAACTGAGGAGAGTGTAAATCTCCTGGATATATATAATTAACCAGCCAGCACAGAGTAGGTTCCCTAAACAGAGGAGCGTGAAAATCTCCTGGTCGTATATATTCAACCAGCCAGCACAGAGTCATTGCCCTAAACTGAGTAGAGGCTAAATCTCCTGGTTATATATATTTAACCAGCCAGAACAGATTCAGTGCCCTAAACTGAGGAGAAGGTAACTCCCCTGGTTATATGTATTTAACCAGCCAAGACAGAGTCAGTACCCTAAACTGTTGAGAGTGTAATCTCCTGGTTAGAAATATTTAACCAGCCAACACAGAGTCAGTGCCCTAAACCGAGGAGCGTCTAAATCTCCTTGTTATATATTATTAACCATTCAGCACAGAGTCAGTGCCCTAAACGGAGGAGAGGTTAAATCTCCTGGTTATATATATTTAACCAGCCAGCACAGAGTCAGTGCCATATACGGAGGAGAGTGTAAAACTCCTGGTTATATATATTTAACCAGCCAGCACAGATTCAGTGCCCATAACTGAGGAGAGGGTAAAACCCCTGGTTATATATATTTAAACAGCCAGCACAGAGTCATTGCCCTAAACTGAGGACAGTTTTAATCTCCTGGTTAAATATATTTTACCAGCCAGAACAGATTCAGTGCCCTAAACTGAGGAGTGGGTAAATCCCCTGGTTATATATATTTAACTAGCCAGCACAAAGTCATTGCCCGAAACTGAGGAGATTGTAAATCTGGTTATATATATTTAACCAGCCAGCACAGGGTCATTGTTCTAAACTGAAGAGAGTGTAAATTTCCTGGTTATATATGTTTAAACAGCCAGCACAGAGTCAGTGCCCTAAACTGAAGAGAGTGTAAATCTCCTGGTTATATATATTTAACCAGCCAGCACAGAATCAGTCCCCTAAACTGAGGAGAGTGTAAATCTCCTGGTGATACATTTTTCACCAGCCAAGACAGAGTGAGTGCCCTAAACTGAGGAGATTGTAAATCTCCTGGCTCGATATATTCAACCAGCCAAAACAGATTCAGTGCCCTAAACTGAAGAGAGGGTAAATCCCCTGGTTATATATATTTAACCAGCCAGCACAGCGTCATTGTACTAAACTGAAGAGAGTGTAAATTTCCTGGTTATATATGTTTAAACAGCCAGCGCAGAGTAAGTGCCCTGAACTGAGGAAAGTGTAAATCTCCTGGTTTAATATATATATTTAACCAGACAATACAGAGTCAGTGCCATATACGGAGGAGAGTGTAAATCTCTTGGTTATATATATTTAAACATCCAGCACAGAGTCAGTGCCATGTACAGAGGAGTTTGTAAATCTCCTGGCTCGATATATTCAACCAGCCAGAACAGATTCAGTGCCCTAAACTGAGAACAGTGTAAATCTACTGGTTATATATATTTATACAACCAGCGCAGTGCCCTAAACTGAGGAGAGGGGAAATCTCCTGCTTATATATATTTAACAAGCCAGAACAGATTCAGTGACCAAAACTGAGGAGAGTGTAAATCTCCTGGTTATATATATTTAAACAGCCAGTACGGAGTCAGTGTCCAAAACTGAGGAGAGTATAAATCTCCTGGCTATATTTATTGAAACAGCCAGCACAGACTCGGTGCCCTAAACAGAGGAGAGTGTTAATCTCCTGGTTATATATATTTAACTAGCCCCCCCAGATCCAATGCCCTAAACTGAGAAGAGGGAAAATCTTCGGGTTATATATATTTGACCAGCCAGCACAGAGTCATTGCCCTAAACTGAGGAGAGTGTAAATCTTCTGGTTATATATTATTAACCAGCCAGTACAGAGTCAGTGCCCTAAACTGAGGAGAGTGTAAATCTCATGGCTAGGTATATTCAACGCCAGCACAGATTCAGTGCCCTAAACTGAGGAGAGTGTTAATCTCCTGGTTATATATACTTAACCAGCCAGCATAGAGTCAGTGCCCGAACTGAGGAGAGTGTCAATCTCCTGGTTATATATATTTCACCAGCCTGACATAGTCAGTGCCCTAAACTGAGAAAAGTGAAGATCTCCTGGTTATATATATTGAAACAGGGAGCGCAAAGTCAGTGCGCTAAACTGAGGAGAGTGTAAATCTCCTGGTTATATATATTCAACTAGCCAGCACAGTGTAAGTGCCCTAAACTGAGGAGAGAGTAAATCTACTGGTTCTATATATTTTCACCAGAAAGCACAGATTCAGTGTCCTAAACTGAGGAGAGGTAAAATCTCCTGGATTTATATATTTAAGCAGCCAGCATAGGGTCAGTGCCCTCAACTGAGGAGAGTGTACATCTCCTAGTTATATATATTTCACCAACCAGCACAGAGTCAGTGCCCAAAACTGAGGAGAGCGTAAATCTCCTGGTTAAAAATATTTAAACATCCAGCTCAGAGTCAGTGCCCTAAACTTTGGAGAGGGGACATCTTCTGGTTATATATATTTAACCAGCTAGCACAGATTCAGTGCCCTGAACTGAGGAGAGGGAAAATCCCCAGGTTATATATATTTAACCAGCCAGCACAGAGTCAGTGCCCTAAACTGAGGAGAGTGTAAATCTCCTGGGTATATATATTTAACCATCGTGACATAGTCAGCTCTCTAAACTGAGGAGAGTGTAACTCTGCTGGTTATGTATATTTAAACAGGCAGCACAGGGTCAGTGCCCTAAAATGAGGACAGTGTAAATCTCCTCGTTATTTATATTAAAGCAGCCAGCACAGAGTCAGTGCCATAAACTAAGGACAGTGTACATCTGCTATTTGTATATATTTAACCAGCCAGCAAAGAGTCAGTTCCCGAAACTGAAGAGAGTATAAATCTCCTGGTTATGTATTTATTTAAACAGCAAGTTCAGTGTCATTGCCTTAAGCTGAGGAGAGTGTAAATCTCCTGGTTATATATATTTAACCAGCCAGCGCAGAATTAGTGCCCTAAACTGAGGAGAGTGTAAATCTCCGGGTTATAAATATTTCACCAGCCAGTGCAGAGTCAGTGCCCTAAACTGAGGAGAGTGTAAATCTCCTGGTTATATTTATTTAACTAGCCCCCACAGATCCAATGCCCTAAACTGAGGAGAGGGAAAATCCCCAGGTTATATATATTTAAACAGCGAGGACAGAGACAGTGCCCTCAACTAAGGACAGTGTAAATCTCCTGGTTATATATATTTAACCAGCCAGCACAGACTCAGTGACCTAAACTGAGGAGGGGGAAAATCTTCTGGTTATATATATTTGACCAGCCAGCACAGAGTCATTGCCCTAAACTGAGGAGAGTGTAAATCTCCTGGTTATATATAATTAACCAGCCAGCACAGAGTAGGTTCCCGAAACAGAGGAGCGTGAAAATCTCCTGGTCTTATATATTCAACCAGGCAGCACAGTCATTGCCCTAAACTGAGGAGAGTTTAAATCTCCTGGTTATATATATTTAACCAGCCAGAACAGATTCAGTGCCCTAAACTGAGGAGAGGGTAACACCCCTGGTTATATGTATTTAACCAGCCAGAACAGATTCATTGCCCTAAACTGAGGAAAGGGTAAATCTCCTCGTTATATATATTTAACCAGCCAACATACAGTCAGTGCCCTAAACCGAGGAGCGTCTAAATCTCCTTGTTATATATAATTAACCATTCAGCACAGAGTCAGTGCCCTAAACTGAGGAGAGGTTAAATTTCCTGGATATTTATATTTAACCAGCCAAGACAGAGTCCTTGTCCTGAACTGTTGAGAGTGTAAATCTCCTGGTTATATATATTTATCCAGCCAGCATAGACTCAGTGCCCTTAACAAAGGAGAGGTTAAATCTCCTGGTTATATATATTTAACCAGCCAGAGCAGATTCTGTGTCCTAAACTGAGGAGAGGGTAAATCTGCTGGTTATCTATATAGTTAACCAGCCAACACAGAGTCAGTGCCCAAAACTGAGGAGAGGTTAACTCTCCTGGTTATATATATTTATCCAGATAGCACAGAATCAGTGCCTTAAAATGGGGAGCGGTTAAATGTCCTGGTTATATATATTTAACCAGCCAGTGCAGAGTCAGCACCCTAAACTGAGGAGACTGTAAATCTGCTGGTTATATATATATTTAACAGAGTCAGTGACCTAAACTGAGGAGAGGGTAAATCTGCTGGTTATATATATTTAACCAGCCAGCACAGACTCAGTGACCTAAACTGAGGAGGGGGAAAATCTTCTGGTTATATATATTTGACCAGCCAGCACAGAGTCATTGCCCTAAACTGAGGAGAGTTTAAATCTCCTGGTTATATATATTTAACCAGCCAGAACAGATTCAGTGCCCTAAACTGAGGAGAGGGTAACACCCCTGGTTATATGTATTTTACCAGCCAGAACAGATTCAGTGCCCTAAACTGAGGAAAGGGTAAATCTCCTCGTTATATATATTTAACCAGCCAACATAGAGTCAGTGCTCTAAACCGAGGAGCGTCTAAATCTCCTTGTTATATATAATTAACCATTCAGCACAGAGTCAGTGCCCTAAACTGAGGAGAGGTTAAATTTCCTGGATATTTATATTTAACCAGCCAAGACAGAGTCCTTGTCCTGAACTGTTGAGAGTGTAAATCTCCTGGTTATATATATTTATCCAGCCAGCATAGACTCAGTGCCCTTAACAAAGGAGAGGTTAAATCTCCTGGTTATATATATTTAACCAGCCAGAGCAGATTCTGTGTCCTAAACTGAGGAGAGGGTAAATCTGCTGGTTATCTATATAGTTAACCAGCCAACACAGAGTCAGTGCCCAAAACTGAGGAGAGGTTAACTCTCCTGGTTATATATATTTATCCAGATATCACAGAATCAGTGCCTTAAAATGGGGAGCGGTTAAATGTCCTGGTTATATATATTTAACCAGCCAGTGCAGAGTCAGCACCCTAAACAGAGGAGACTGTAAATCTGCTGGTTATATATATATTTAACAGAGTCAGTGACCTAAACTGAGGAGAGGGTAAATCTGCTGGTTATATATATATATTTAACAGAGTCAGTGCCCTAAACTGAGGAGAGGGAAAATCTCCAGGTAATATATATTCAGACAGTCAGCACAGAGGAAGTGCCCAAAACTGTGGAGAGCGCAAATCTCCTGGTTAAAAATATTTAAACAGCCAGCACAGAGTCAGTGCCCTATAGTGGTAGAGGGGAAATCTTCTCGTGACATATATTTAACCAGCTAGCACAGAGTCAGAGTCCGAAATTGAGGAGAGTGTAATTCTCCTGGTTATATATATTTAACCATCCAACATAGACTCAGTGCCCTAAACTGAGGAGAGGCTAAATCTCCTGGTAACATATATTCAGCCAGTCAGCAAAGAGTTAGTGCCCAAAACTGTGGAGAGCGCAAATCTACTGTTAAAAATATTTAAGGAGCCAGCACAGAGTCAGTGCCCTAAAGTGGTAGAGGGGAAATCTTCTAGTTATATATATTTAACCAGCCAGCACAGAGACAGTGCCCTAAACTGAGGAGAGGGGTAATCTCCTGGTTATATATATTTAACCAGCCAGCACAGATACAGTGCCCTAAACTGAGGAGAGTGTAAATTTCCTGGTTATATATATTTAACCAGCCAGCACAGAGTCAGTGCCATATACGGAGGAGAGTGTAAATCTCCTGGTTATATATATTTAACCAGCCAGCACAGACTCAGTGACCTAAACTGAGGAGAGTTTTAATCTCCTGGTTAAATATATTTTACCAGCCAGAACAGATTCAGTGCCCTAAACTGAGGAGTGGGTAAATCCCCTGGTTATATATAATTAACCAGACATTACGGAGTCAGTGCCCTAAACTGAGGAAAGTGTACATCTCCTGGTTATATATATTTAAGCAGCCAACACAGAGTCAGTGCCCTAAACTGAGGAGAGGTTAAATTTCCTGGATATTTATATTTAACCAGCCAAGACAGAGTCAGTGCCCTAAACTGTTGAGAGTGTAAATCTCCTGGTTATATATATTTATCCAGCCAGCAGAGACTCAGTGCCCTGCACTGAGGAAAGTTAAAATCTCCTGGTTATACATATTTAACCAACCAGCGCAGATTCTGTGCCCTAAACTGAGGAGTGGGTAAATCTGCTGGTTATCTATATAGTTAACCAGCCAGCACAGAGTCAGTGCCCAAAACTGAGGAGAGGTTAACTCTCCTGGGTATGTATATTTATACAGACAGCACAGAATCCGTGCCTTAAAATGGGGAGCGGGTAAATGTCCTGGTTATCTATATTTAACCAGCCAGTGCAGAGTCAGTACCCTAAACTGAGGAGACGGTAAATCTGCTGGTTATATATATATTTAACAGAGTCAGTGCCCTGAACTGAGGAAAGGGTTAATCTGCTGGTTATATATATATATATTTAACAGAGTCAGTGCCCTAAACTTAGGAGAGGGAAAATCTCCAGGTAATATATATTCAGACAGTCAGCACAGAGTTATGCCCGAAACTGTGGAGAGCGCAAATCCCCTAGTTAAAAATATTTAAACAGCCCGCACAGAGTCAGTGCCCTAAAGTGGAAAGGGGAAATCTTCTCGTTACATATATTTAAACAGCTAACACAGAGTCTGAGCCCTAAATTGAGGAGAGTGTAAATTTCCTGGTTATATATATTTAACCAGCCAGAGCAGAGTGAATGCGCGAAACTGAGGAGAGTGTAAATATCCTTGGTATATGTAATTAACCAGCCAGCACGGAATCAGTGCCCTCAACTGATGAGAGGTTAAATTTCCTGGATATATATATATATATTTAAACAGCCAAGACAGAATCAGTTCCCTAAACTGTTGAGAGTGTAAATCTCCTGGTTATATATATTTAACCATCCAACATAGACTCAGTGCCCTAAAATGAGGAGAGGTTAAATCTCCTGGTAACATATATTCAGCCAGTCAGCACAGAGTTAGTGCCCAAAACTGTGGAGAGCGCAAATTTCCTGTTAAATATATTTATAGAGCCAGAACAGAATCAGTGCCCTAAAGTGGTAGAGGGGAAATCTTCTAGTTATATATATTTAAACAGCCAGCACAGAGACAGTGCCCTAAACTGAGGAGAGGGATAACCTCCTGGTTATATATATTTAACCAGCCAGCACAGCGTCATTGTCCTAAACTGAAGAGAGTGTAAATTTCCTGGTTATATATGTTTAAACAGCCAGCACAGAGTCAGTGCCCTAAACTGAAGAGAGTGTAAATCTCCTGGTTATATATATTTAACCAGCCAGCACAGAATCAGTCCCCGAAACTGAGGAGAGTGTAAATCTCCTGGTGATATATTTTTCACCAGCCAAGACAGAGTGAGTGCCCTAAACTGAGGAGGTTGTAAATCTCCTGGCTCGATATATTCAACCAGCCAGAACAGATTCAGTGCCCTAAACTGAAGAGAGGGTAAATCCCCTGGTTATATATATTTAACCAGCCAGCACAGCGTCATTGTCCTAAACTGAAGAGAGTGTAAATTTCCTGGTTATGTATGTTTAAACAGCCAGCGCAGAGTAAGTGCCCTGAACTGAGGAAAGTGTAAATCTCCTGGTTTAATATATATATTTAACCAGACAACACAGAGTCAGTGCCATATACAGAGGAGAGTGTAATTCTCCTGGTTATATATATTTAACCATCCAGCACAGAGTCAGTGCCATGTACAGAGGAGTTTGTAAATCTCCTGGCTCGATATATTCAACCAGCCAGAACAGATTCAGTGCCCTAAACTGAGAACAGTGTAAATCTACTGGTTATATATATTTATACAACCAGCGCAGTGTCAGTGCCCTAAACTGAGGAGAGGGGAAATCTACTGGTTATATATATTTAACCAGCCAGAACAGATTCAGTGCCCTAAACTGAGAGGGTAAATCCCCTGGATATATATATTTAACCAGCCAGAACAGATTCAGTGACCAAAACTGAGGAAAGTGTAAATCTCCTGGTTATATATATTTAAACAGCCAGTGCGGAGTCCGTGCCCTAAACTGAGGAGACGTTAAATTTCCTGGATATATATATATTTAACCAGCCAGCTCAGAGTCAGTGCCCTAAACTGAGGAGAGGGTAAATCTGCTGGTTATCGATATAGTTAACCAGCCAGCACAGAGTCAGTGCCCAAAACGGAGGAGAGGTTAACTCTCCTGGTTATATATATTGATCCAGCCAGCACAGAATCAGTGCCTTAAAATGGGGAGTGGGTAAATGTCCTGGTTATATATATTTAACCAGCCAGTGCAGAGTCAGTACCCTAAACTGAATAGACGGTAAATCTGCTGGTTATAAATATTTAACCAGCCAACACTGAGTCAAGTGCCCTAAACTGAGGAAAGTGTAAATCTCCTGGTTATATATATTTAACCAGCCAACACAGAGTCAGTGCCCTAAACTGAGGAGCGTCTAAATCTCCGGGTTATATATAATTAACCAGCCAGGACAAAGATAGTGCCCTAAACTAAGGACAGTATAAATCTCCTGGTTATATATATTTAACCAGCCAGAACAGATTCAGTGCCCTAAACTGAGCAGAGGGGAAATTCCCTGGTTATACATATTTAAACAGCCAGCACAGAGTCAGTGCCGTAAACTGAGGAGAGTGTAAATCTCCTGGTTATATATATTTAACCATCCAGCACAGAGTCAGTGCCCTAACTGAGGAGCGCCTAAATCTCCTGGTTATATATATTTAACCAGCCAGGACAGAGACAGTGCCCTAAACTAAGGACAGTGTAAATCTCCTGGTTATATATATTTAACAAGCAAGCACAGATTCAGTACCCAAAACTGAGATGAGGTTAAATCTCCTGGTTATATAAATTTAACTGGCCAGCACAGATTCAGTGCCGTAAACTGAGGAGAATTTAAAACCCCTGGTAATATATATTTAACCAGCCAGCACAGAGTCATTGCCCTAAACTGAGGAGAGTGTAAATATCCTGGTTATATATATTTAACCAGCCAGCACAGATTCAGTGCCCTCAACTGAGGAGAGTGTCACTTTCCTGGTTATATATATTTAACCAGCCAGCACAGGGTCATTGTTCTAAACTGAGGAGAGTATAAATCTCCTGGTTATATATCTTGAACTGGCCAGTACAGCTTCAGTGTGATAAACTGAGGAGAGTGTAAATCTCCTGGTTATATATATTTAACCAGCCAGCACAGAATCAGTCCCCTAAACTGAGGAGAGTGTAAATCTCCTGGTGATATATTTTTCACCAGCCAAGACAGAGTGAGTGCCCTAAACTGAGGAGATTGTAAATCTCCTGGCTCGATATATTCAACCAGCCAGAACAGATTCAGTGCCCTAAACTGAAGAGAGGGTAAATCCCCTGGTTATATATATTTAACCAACCAGCACAGCGTCATTGTCCTAAACTGAAGAGAGTGTAAATTTCCTGGTTATATATGTTTAAACAGCCAGCGCAGAGTAAGTGCCCTGAACTGAGGAAAGTGTAAATCTCCTGGTTTAATATATATATTTAACCAGACAACACAGAGTCAGTGCCATATACGGAGGAGAATGTAAATCTCTTGGTTATATATATTTAACCATCCAGCACAGAGTCAGTGCCATGTACAGAGGTGTTTGTAAATGTCCTGGCTCGATTTCTTCAACCAGCCAGAACAGATTCAGTGCCCTAAACTGAGAACAGTGTAAATCTACTGGTTATATATATGTATACAACCAGCGCAGTGTCAGTGCCCTAAACTGAGGAGAGGGGAAATCTCCTGGTTATATATATTTAACCTGCCAGAACAGATTCAGTGCCCTAAACTGAGAGGGTAAATCCCCTGGTTATATATATTTAACCAGCCAGAACAGATTCAGTGACCAAAACTGAGGAGAGTGTAAATCTCCTGGTTATATATATTTAAACAGCCAGTACGGAGTCAGTGCCCGAAACAGAGGAGAGGTTAAATTTCCTGGATATATATATATTTAACCCGCCAGCACAGAGTCAGTGCCCTAAACTGAGGAGAGGGTAAATCTGCTGGTTATCGATATAGTTAACCAGCCAGCACAGAGTCAGTGCCCAAAACGGAGGAGAGGTTAACTCCCCTGGTTATATATATTGATCCAGCCAGCACAGAATCAGTGCCTTAAAATGGGGAGCGGGTAAATGTCCTGGTTATATATATTTAACCAGCCAGTGCAGAGTCAGTATCCTAAACTGAATAGACGGTAAATCTGCTGGTTATATATATTTAACAAGCCAACACTGAGTCAAGTGCCCTAAACTGAGGAAAGTGTAAATCTCCTGGTTATATATATTTAACCAGCCAACACAGAGTCAGTGCCCTAAACTGAGTAGCGTCTAAATCTCCCGGTTATATATAATTTACCAGCCAGGACAGAGATAGTGCCCTAAACTAAGGACAGTGTAAATCTCCTGGTTATATATATTTAACCAGCCAGAACAGATTCAGTGCCCTAAACTGAGCAGAGGGGAAATTCCCTGGTTATACATATTTAAACAGCCAGCACAGAGTCAGTGACCAAAACTGAGGAGACTGTGAATCTCCTGGTTATATATATTTAACCATCCAGCACGGAGTCAGTGCCCTAACTGAGGAGCGTCTAAATCTCCTGGTTATATACATTTAACCAGCCAGGACAGAGACAGTGCCCTAAACTAAGGACAGTGTAAATCTCCTGGTTATATATATTTAACAAGCAAGCACAGATTCAGTACCCAAAACTGAGATGAGGTTAAATCTCCTGGTTATATAAATTTAACTGGCCAGCACAGATTCAGTGCCGTAAACTGAGGAGAATTTAAAACCCCTGGTAATATATATTTAACCAGCCAGCACAGAGTCATTGCCCTAAACTGAGGAGAGTGTAAATATCCTGGTTATATATATTTTACCAGCCAGCACAGATTCAGTGCCCTAAACTGAGGAGAGTTTCACTTTCCTGGTTATATATATTTAACCAGCCAGCACAGAGTCAGTCCCCTAAACTGAGGAGAGTATAAATCTCCTGGTTATATATCTTGAACCGGCCAGTACAGCTTCAGTGTGATAAACTGAGGAGAGTGTAAATCTCCTGGTTATATATATTGAACCAGCCAGCATAGACTCAGTGCCCTAAACCGAGGAGAGTGTATATCTGCTGGTTATATATATTTAACCAGCCAGCACAGAGTCAGTGCCTTAAACTGAGGAGCGGTAAATGTCCTGGTTATATATCTTTAAACAGCCAGCGCTGAGTCAGTGCCCTATACTGAGGAGAGGGTAAATCTGCTGGTTATATATATATTTCACAGAGTCAGTGCCTTAAACTGAGGAGGAGGAAGATCTCCTGGATAAAAATATTGAAACAGTCAGCACAGAGTCAGTGCCCTAAAGTGGTAGAGGGGAAATCTTCTCGTGATATATATTTAAACAGCCAGCACATAGAAACTGCCCGAAACTGAGGAGAGTGGTAATCTGCTGGTTATATATATTCAACCAGCAAGCACAGAGTCAGTGCTCTAAAGTGAGGAGAGTGTAAATGTGATGGGAATAAATATTTAATCAGCCAGCACAGATTCTGTGCCCTAAACTGAGTGGAGGGTAAATCTGCTGGTTTTATACATATTTAACAGAGTCAGTGCCCGAAAATGTGGAGAGCGTAAATCTCCTGGTTGAAAATATTGAACCAGCCAGCACAGAATCAGTGCCGTAAATTTGGAGAGGGGATATCTTCTCGTTATATATAATTAAACTGCCAGCACAGAGTCAGTGCCCTAAACTGAGGAGAGTGTAAATCTCCTGGCGATATATATTTAACCAGCAAGCACAGATTCAGTGACCTAAACTGAGGAGAGGGGAAATATCCTGGTTATATATATTTATCCAGCCAGCACGGACTCAGTGCCCTAAACTGAGGAGAGTGCAAATCTCCAGGTGATAGTGGAGAAATCTTCTCGTTATATATAATTAAACAGCCAGCACAGAGTCAGTGCCCTAAACTGAGAGGGGAAATATCCTGGTTATATATATTTAACCAGCCAGCACGGAATCAGTGCCCTAAACTGAGGAGAGTGCAAATCTCCAGGTGATATATATTTAACCAGCCAGCGCAGAATCAGTGCCCAAAATTGAGAAGACTGTAAATCTTTTGGTTATATATATTTAACCATCCAGCACAGAGTCAGTGTCCAAAACGGAGGAGAGTGTAAATCTCCTGGTTATGTATCTTTAAACAGCCAGTACAGATTCAGTGCTATAAACTGAGGAGAGGTGAAATCTCCTGGTTATATATATTTAACCAGACAGCACAGATTCAGTGCGATAAACTGAGGAGAGGGCAAATCTCCTGGTTACGCACATTTAAACAGCCAGCTCAGAGTCAGTGCCCTAAACTGAGGAGAGTGTAAATTTCCTGGTTATATATATTTAAACAGCCAGCGCAGAGTCAGTGCCCTAAACTGAGGGGAGTGTAAATCTCCAGGTTGAATATATTTAACCAGTCAGCACAGAGTCAATGCCCGAAACTGAGGATAGCGTAAATCTCCTTGTTAAAAATATTTAAACAGCCAGCAGAGTCAGTGCCATAATGTGGTAGAGGGGTATTCGTGTCGTTATATACTTTTTAACAGCCAGCACAGAGTCAACGCCCGAAACTGAGGAGAGTGTAAATCCCCTGGTTATATATATTCAACCAGAAAGCACAGAGTCAGTCCTCTAAACGAAGGAGAGTGTAAATCTCCAGGTTATATATAATTAACCAGCCAGCACGGAGTCAGTGCCCTAATCTACGGACAGTGTAAATCTCCTGGTTATATATTTTTAACCAGCCAAGACAGAGTGAGTGCCCTAAACTGAGGAGATTGTAAATCTCCTGGCTCGATATATTCAACCAGCCAGCACAGAGTCAGTGCCCGAAACTGAGGAGAGTGTAAGTTTCCTGGTTATATATATTTAACCAGCAAGCACAGGTTCAGTGACCTAAACTGAGAAGAGTGTAAGTTTCCTGTTTATATATATTTAACCAGCCAGCATAGACTCAGTGCCCTAAACTGAAGAGAGGTTAAATCTTCTGGTTATGTATATTTAACCAGCCAGCACTGAGTCAGTGCCTTAAACTGAGGAGTGGGTAAATCTGCTGGTTTTATATATATATTTAACCAGCCAGCACAGAGTCAGTGCCCTTAACTGTGGAGAGGGAAAATCTTCTGGTAATATATATTTAACCAGTCAGCACAGAGTCATTGCCCGAAACTGTGCATACTGTAAATCTCAAGGTTAAAAATATTTAAAGAGTCAGCACGGTGTCAGTGCCCTAAACTGAGGAGAGTGTAAATCTTCTGGTTATATGTATGTAACCAGCCAGCACAGATTCAGTGCCCTAAACTAAGGAGAGTGTGAATTTCCTGGTTTCATCTTTTTAACCAGACAGCGCAGAATCAGTGCCCTAAATTGAGTAGATTGTAAATCTTTTGGTTATATATATTTAACCAGCCAGCACAGAGTCAGTGCCCTAAACTAAGGACAGTGTAAATCTCCTGGTTATATATATTTAACCAGCTAGCACAGATTCAGTGCCCGAAACTGAGAAGAGTGTACATCTCCAGGTTATATATATTCAACCAGCCAGCACGGACTCAGTGCCCGAAACTGAAGAGAGGTTAAATCTTCTGGTTATATATATTTATCCAGCCATCACAGAGTCAGTGCCTAAAAATGAGGAGTGGGTAAATGTCCTGGTTAAAAACATTTAAACAGTCAGCACAGAGTCAGTGCCCTAAACTGAGGAGAGGGGTAATCTTCTGGTTATATATATGTAACCAGCCACCACAGATTCAGTGCCCTAAACTGAGGAGAGAGTAAATCCTCTGGTTATATAAATTTAACCAGCCAGCACAGAGTCACTGCCCTAAACTGAGGTGAGTGCAAATCTCCCGCTTATTTATATTTAACCAGCAGGCGCAGAGTCAGTGACCAAAACTGAGGAGAGTGTAAATACCCAGGTTAAATATATTTAAACAGCCAGCGCAGAGTCAGTGCCCGAAACTTAGGAGAGTGTAAATCTCCTGGTTATATACATTTAAACAGCCAGCACAGGGTGATTGCCCTAAACTGAGGAGAGTGTAAATCTCCTGGTTAAATATATTTAAACAGCGAGCACAGACTCAATGGCCTAAACAAAGGAGAGCGTAAATCTCCTGATTATATACAGTTAACCAGCCAGCATAGATTCAGTGCCCAAAACTGAGGAGAGGGTAAGTCTCCTGGTAATATCTATTTAACCGGCCAGGACAGAGACAGTGCCCTAAATTAAGTACAGTGTAAATCTCCTGGTTATATATTTTTAACCAGCCAAGACAGAGTCAGTGCCATAAACCGAGGAGGTTGTAAATCTCCTGGTTATATATATTTAACCAGCCAGCACAGAGACAGTGCCCGAAACTGAGGAGAGCGTAAATCACCAGGTTAAAAATATTTAAACAGCCAGCACACAGTCAGTGCCCTGAACTGAGGAGAGGGGAAATCTCCTGGTCATATATATTTATACAACCATCACTAAGTCAGTGCCCTAAGATGAGGATAGTGGAAATCTCCTGGGCATATACAATTAACCAGCCATCACAGAGTCATTGCCTGAAAATGAGGCGAGTGTAAATCTCCTGGTTATATATATTCAACCAGCAAGCACAGAGTCAGTGCTCTAAACTGAGGAGAGTGTAAATATCCTGGTTATATATATTTAACCAGCCAGTGCAGAGTCAGTGCCATAAACTGAGGAGAGTATAAATCTGATGGAATAAATATTTAATCAGCCAGCACAGATTCTGTGCTCTAAACTGAGGGGAGGGTAAATCTGCTGGTTATATATATATTTAACAGAGTCAGTGCCCGAAAATGTGGAGAGCGTAAACCTCCTGGTTAAAAATATTTAAATAGCCAGCACAGAATCAGTGCCATAAAGTTGGAGAGGCGAAATCTTCTCGTTATATATATTTAAACAGCCAGCACAGATTCAGTGCCCTAAACTGAGGAGAGGGGAAATCTCCTGGTTATATATATTAAACCATCCAGGACAGAGACAGTGCCCTAAACTAAGGACAGTGTAAATCTCCTAGTTATATATTTTTAACCAGACAGCATAGACTCAGTGCCCTAAATTGAGGAGAGGTTAAATCTCCAGGTTATATACAGTTAACCAGCCAGCACAGAGTCAGTGCCCTAAACTGAGGAGAGGGAAAATCTCCTGGTAATATATATTTAAACAGCCATCACAGAGTCAGTGCCCTAAACTGAGGAGAGCGTAAATCTCCTGGCTATATGCATGCAACCAGCCAACACGGACTCAGTGCCCTAAACTGTGGAGATTTATAAATCTCCTGGTTAAATATATAATTAACCAGCCAGCACAGAGTCAGTGCCCTTAACTGAGGAGAGGGTAAATCTGCTGGTTATATATATGTAACCAGCCAGCACAGATTCAGTGCCCTAAACTGAGGAGAGAGTAAATCCTCTGGTTATATAAATTTAACCAGCCAGCACAGAGTCACTGCCCTAAACTGAGGAGAGTGCAAATCTCCCGCTTATGTATATTTAACCAGCAGGCGCAGAGTCAGTGACCAAAACTGAGGAGATTGTAAATCTCCTGGTTATATATATTGCACCAGCCAGCACAGAGTCAGTGCCCTAAACTGAGGAGAGAGTAAATTCACTGGTTATATATATTTAACCAGCAGGGACAGAGTCAGTGCCCTAAACTGAGGAGAGGGTAAATCTCCTAGTTATATATATTTAATCAGCCAGCACAAAGTCAGTGTCCAAAATTGAGGAGAGTGTAAATCTCCTGGTTATATATCTTTAAATAGCCAGCATAGTTTCAGTGCTCTAAACTGAGGAGAGTGTAAATCTCCAGGTTATATATATTTAACAAGCCAGCACAGACTCAGTGCCCGAAACTGAGGAGAGTGTAAATCTCCTGGTTATATATATTTAACCAGCCAGTACAAAGTCAGTGCCCTAAACTGAGGAGAGGGTAAATCTCCTGGTTATATATATTTAAACAGCCAGCACAGCGTAAATGCACTAAACTGAGGAGAGTGTAGGTTTCCTGGTTACATATATTTAAACAGCCAGCATAGAGTCATTGCCCTAAACTGAGGAGTGTGTAAATCTTCTGGTGATATATATTTAACCAGACAACACAGAGTCAGTGCCCTAAACTGAGGAGAGTGTAAATCTCCTGTTTATTTCTATTTAAACAGCCAGCACAGCGTAAATGCCCGAAACTGAGGAGAGTGTAATTCTCCACGTTATATATATTACACCAGCCAGCACAGAGTCAGTGCCCTAAACTGAGGAGAGTGTAAATCAGACTCAGTGCCCTAAACTGAGGAGAGTGTAAATCTCCTGGTTATATATATTTAACCAGCCAGCACAGAGTCATTGCCCCAAACTGTGTCGAGTGCATATCTACCGGTTGTATATATTTTACCAGCAGGCAAAGAGTCAGTGCCTGAAACTTACGAGAGTGTATATCTCGTGTTTAGAAACATTTAACCACATAGCACGGACTCAGTGCCCTAAACTGAAGAGAGTGTAAATCTCCTGGTTATATATATTTAACCAGCCAGCCCAGAATCATTACTCTAAACTGAGGAGAATGCAACCTCCTGGTTTTAGATATTTAAACAGCCAGCACAGAGTCACAGCCCGAAACTGAGGAGGGTGTAAAACTCGTGGTTATATATATTTTAACAGCCAGCGCAGAGTCAGAGCCCGAAAGTTAGAAAAGTGTAAATCTCCTGGTTATATACATTTAACCAGCCAGAACAGAGCCAGTGCCCTCAACTGAAGAGAGTGTAAATCTCCTGGTTATGTATTTATTTAACCAGCCAGCACAGAGTCGTTGCTCTAAACTTAGAAGAGTGTAAATCTCCTGGTTATAGATATTAAAACAGCCAGCAGAGTCAGTGCCCGATACAGAGGAGAGTGTAAATCTCCTGGTTATATATATCTAACCAGCCAGGACAGATTCAGTGCCCTAAAGTGCGGAGAGTGTAAATCCACTGGTTATATATATTTAACCAGCCAGCACAGCGTAAATGCCCTAAACTGAGGAGAGTGCAAATCTCCTGGTTATATATATTTAAACAGCCAGCACAGACTCAGTGCCCGAAAATGAGGAGATTGTAAATCTCCTGGTTATATATATTTAACCAGTAGGGACAGAGTCAGTGCACTAAACTGAGGAGAGGGTAAATCTCCTAGTTATATATATTTAACCAGCCAGCACAAAGTCAGTGTCCAAAACTGAGGAGAGCGAAAATCTCCTGGTTATATATAGGTAAAGAGCGAGCACAGTTACAGTACCCAAAACTGAGGAGAGTGTAAATCTCCTGGTTATATATACTTAACCAGACAACACAGAGTCAGTGCCCTAAACTGAGGAGAGTGTAAATCTCCTGGTTATATATACTTAACCAGACAACACAGAGTCAGTGCCCTAAACTGAGGAGAGTGTAAATCTCCTGGTTATATATATTTAAACAGCCAGCACAGAGTCAATTCCCTAAACTGAGCAGAGCGTAAATCTCCTGGTTATATATTTTCAAACAGCCAGCACAGCGTAAGTGCCCTGAACTGAGGAGAGAGTAAATCTCCTGGTTATATATATTTAACAAGCCAGTATAGAGTCATTGCCCCAAACTGTGTAGAGTGCAAATCTCCCGGTTATATATATATATATTACAATCAGGCGCAGAGTCAGTGCCCGAAACTTAGGAGAGTGTAAATCCCGTGATTAGAAACATTTAACCTTTTAGCACTGACTCAGTGCCCTAAACTGAGGAGAGAGTAAATCCACTGGTTATATATATTTAACCAGCCAGCACAGCGTAAATGCCCTAAACTGTGCAGAGTGCAAATCTTCCAGTTGTATATATTTTACCAGCAGGAGCAGAGTCAGTGCCTGAAACTTAGGAGAGTGTATATCTCGTGATCAGAAACATTTAACCACACAGCACGGACTCAGTGTCCTAAACTGAAGAGAATGTAAATCTCCTGGTTATATATGTTTTACCAGCCAGCACAGAAAAAAGTGCCCGAAACTGAGGAGAATGTAAATCTCTTGGTTATATATATTTAAACAGCCACCACAGAGTCAGAGCCCGAAACTGAGGACAGTGTAAATCTCCTTGTTATACATATTTAACCAGCAGGGTCAGAGTCAGTGCCCGAGACTGAGGAGAGTGTAAATCTTCTGTTATATATATTTAACCAGACAACACAGAGTCAGTGCCCTAAACTGAGGAGAGTGTAAATCCACCTGGTTATATATATTGCACCAGCCAGCACAGAGTCAGTGCCCTAAACTGAGGAGAGAGTAAATTCACTGGTTATATATATTTAACCAGCAGGGACAGAGTCAGTGCCCTAAACTGAGGAGAGGGTAAATCTCCTGGTTATATATCTTTAAATAGCCAGCATAGTTTCAGTGCTCTAAACTGAGGAGAGTGTAAATCTCCAGGTTATATATATTTAACCAGCCAGCACAGACTCAGTGCCCGAAACTGAGGAGAGTGTAAATCTCCTGGTTATAGATATTTAACCAGCAGGGTCAGAGTCAGTGCCCTAAACTGAGGAGTGTAAATCTCCTACTTATATATATTTAACCAGCCAGTACAAAGTCAGTGCCCTAAACTGAGCAGAGGGTAAATCTCCTGGTTGTATATATTTAACTAGACCACACAGAGTCAGTGCCCTAAACTGAGGAGAGTGTAAATCTCCTGTTTATATATATTTAAACAGCCAGCACAGCGTAAATGCACTAAACTGAGGAGAGTGTAGGTTTCCTGGTTACATATATTTAAACAGCCAGCATAGAGTCAGTGCCCTAAACTAAGGACAGTGTAAATCTCCTGGTTATATATATTTAACCAGCTAGCACAGATTCAGTGCCCGAAACTGAGAAGAGTGTACATCTCCAGGTTATATATATTCAACCAGCCAGCACGGACTCAGTGCCCGAAACTGAAGAGAGGTTAAATCTTCTGGTTATATATATTTATCCAGCCATCACAGAGTCAGTGCCTAAAAATGAGGAGTGGGTAAATGTCCTGGTTAAAAACATTTAAACAGTCAGCACAGAGTCAGTGCCCTAAACTGAGGAGAGGGGTAATCTTCTGGTTATATATATGTAACCAGCCACCACAGATTCAGTGCCCTAAACTGAGGAGAGAGTAAATCCTCTGGTTATATAAATTTAACCAGCCAGCACAGAGTCACTGCCCTAAACTGAGGTGAGTGCAAATCTCCCGCTTATTTATATTTAACCAGCAGGCGCAGAGTCAGTGACCAAAACTGAGGAGAGTGTAAATACCCAGGTTAAATATATTTAAACAGCCAGCGCAGAGTCAGTGCCCGAAACTTAGGAGAGTGTAAATCTCCTGGTTATATACATTTAAACAGCCAGCACAGGGTGATTGCCCTAAACTGAGGAGAGTGTAAATCTCCTGGTTAAATATATTTAAACAGCGAGCACAGACTCAATGGCCTAAACTAAGGAGAGCGTAAATCTCCTGATTATATACAGTTAACCAGCCAGCATAGATTCAGTGCCCAAAACTGAGGAGAGGGTAAGTCTCCTGGTAATATCTATTTAACCGGCCAGGACAGAGACAGTGCCCTAAATTAAGTACAGTGTAAATCTCCTGGTTATATATTTTTAACCAGCCAAGACAGAGTCAGTGCCATAAACCGAGGAGGTTGTAAATCTCCTGGTTATATATATTTAACCAGCCAGCACAGAGACAGTGCCCGAAACTGAGGAGAGCGTAAATCACCAGGTTAAAAATATTTAAACAGCCAGCACACAGTCAGTGCCCTGAACTGAGGAGAGGGGAAATCTCCTGGTCATATATATTTATACAACCATCACTAAGTCAGTGCCCTAAGATGAGGATAGTGGAAATCTCCTGGGCATATACAATTAACCAGCCATCACAGAGTCATTGCCTGAAAATGAGGCGAGTGTAAATCTCCTGGTTATATATATTCAACCAGCAAGCACAGAGTCAGTGCTCTAAACTGAGGAGAATGTAAATATCCTGGTTATATATATTTAACCAGCCAGTGCAGAGTCAGTGCCATAAACTGAGGAGTGTATAAATCTGATGGGAATAAATATTTAATCAGCCAGCACAGATTCTGTGCTCTAAACTGAGGGGAGGGTAAATCTGCTGGTTATATATATATTTAACAGAGTCAGTGCCCGAAAATGTGGAGAGCGTAAACCTCCTGGTTAAAAATATTTAAATAGCCAGCACAGAATCAGTGCCATAAAGTTGGAGAGGCGAAATCTTCTCGTTATATATATTTAAACAGCCAGCACAGAGTCAGTGCCCTAAACTGAGGAGAGGGGAAATCTCCTGGTTATATATATTAAACCATCCAGGACAGAGACAGTGCCCTAAACTAAGGACAGTGTAAATCTCCTAGTTATATATTTTTAACCAGACAGCATAGACTCAGTGCCCTAAATTGAGGAGAGGTTAAATCTCCAGGTTATATACAGTTAACCAGCCAGCACAGAGTCAGTGCCCTAAACTGAGGAGAGGGAAAATCTCCTGGTAATATATATTTAAACAGCCATCACAGAGTCAGTGCCCTAAACTGAGGAGAGCGTAAATCTCCTGGCTATATGCATGCAACCAGCCAACACGGACTCAGTGCCCTAAACTGTGGAGATTTATAAATCTCCTGGTTAAATATATAATTAACCAGCCAGCACAGAGTCAGTGCCCTTAACTGAGGAGAGGGTAAATCTGCTGGTTATATATATGTAACCAGCCAGCACAGATTCAGTGCCCTAAACTGAGGAGAGAGTAAATCCTCTGGTTATATAAATTTAACCAGCCAGCACAGAGTCACTGCCCTAAACTGAGGAGAGTGCAAATCTCCCGCTTATGTATATTTAACCAGCAGGCGCAGAGTCAGTGACCAAAACTGAGGAGATTGTGAATCTCCTGCTTATATATATTTAACCAGCCAGCACAGAGTCATTGCCCTAAACTGTGCAGAGTGCAAATCTTCCAGTTGTATATATTTTACCAGCAGGAGCAGAGTCAGTGCCTGAAACTTAGGAGAGTGTATATCTCGTGATCAGAAACATTTAACCACACAGCACGGACTCAGTGCCCTAAACTGAAGAGAATGTAAATCTCCTGGTTATATATGTTTTACCAGCCAGCACAGAATCATTGCTCTAAACTGAGGAGAATGTAAATCTCTTGGTTATATATATTTAAACAGCCAGCACAGAGTCAGAGCCCGAAACTGAGGACAGTGTAAATCTCCTTGTTATACATATTTAACCAGCAGGGTCAGAGTCAGTGTCCGAGACTGAGGAAAGTGTAAATCTTCTGGTTATATATATTTAACCACACAACACAGAGTCAGTGCCCTAAACTGAGGATAGTGTAAATCTCCTGGTTATATATATTTAACCAGCCAGCACAGAAAAAAGTGCCCGAAACTGAGGAGAGTGTAAATCTCATGGTTATATATATTTAAACAGCCAGCACAGAGTCAGAGCCCGAAACTGAGGACAGTGTAAATCTCCTTGTTATACATATTTAACCAGCAGGGTCAGAGTCAGTGCCCGAGACTGAGGAGAGTGTAAATCTTCTGTTATATATATTTAACCAGACAACACAGAGTCAGTGCCCTAAACTGAGGAGAGTGTAAATCTCCTGGTTATATATATTGCACCAGCCAGCACAGAGTCAGTGCCCTAAACTGAGGAGAGAGTAAATTCACTGGTTATATATATTTAACCAGCAGGGACAGAGTCAGTGCCCTAAACTGAGGAGAGGGTAAATCTCCTAGTTATATATATTTAATCAGCCAGCACAAAGTCAGTGTCCAAAATTGAGGAGAGTGTAAATCTCCTGGTTATATATCTTTAAATAGCCAGCATAGTTTCAGTGCTCTAAACTGAGGAGAGTGTAAATCTCCAGGTTATATATATTTAACCAGCCAGCACAGACTCAGTGCCCGAAACTGAGGAGAGTGTAAATCTCCTGGTTATATATATTTAACCAGCCAGTACAAAGTCAGTGCCCTAAACTGAGGAGAGGGTAAATCTCCTGGTTATATATATTTAAACAGCCAGCACAGCGTAAATGCACTAAACTGAGGAGAGTGTAGGTTTCCTGGTTACATATATTTAAACAGCCAGCATAGAGTCATTGCCCTAAACTGAGGAGTGCGTAAATCTTCTGGTGATATATATTTAACCAGACAACACAGAGTCAGTGCCCTAAACTGAGGAGAGTGTAAATCTCCTGTTTATTTCTATTTAAACAGCCAGCACAGCGTAAATGCCCGAAACTGAGGAGAGTGTAATTCTCCACGTTATATATATTACACCAGCCAGCACAGAGTCAGTGCCCTAAACTGAGGAGAATGTAAATCAGACTCAGTGCCCGAAACTGAGGAGAGTGTAAATCTCCTGGTTATATATATTTAACCAGCCAGCACAGAGTCATTGCCCCAAACTGTGTCGAGTGCAAATCTACCGGTTGTATATATTTTACCAGCAGGCGCAGAGTCAGTGCCTGAAACTTACGAGAGTGTATATCTCGTGTTTAGAAACATTTAACCACATAGCACGGACTCAGTGCCCTAAACTGAAGAGAGTGTAAATCTCCTGGTTATATATATTTAACCAGCCAGCCCAGAATCATTACTCTAAACTGAGGAGAATGCAACCTCCTGGTTTTAGATATTTAAACAGCCAGCACAGAGTCACAGCCCGAAACTGAGGAGGGTGTAAAACTCGTGGTTATATATATTTTAACAGCCAGCGCAGAGTCAGAGCCCGAAAGTTAGAAAAGTGTAAATCTCCTGGTTATATACATTTAACCAGCCAGAACAGAACCAGTGCCCTCAACTGAAGAGAGTGTAAATCTCCTGGTTATGTATTTATTTAACCAGCCAGCACAGAGTCGTTGCTCTAAACTTAGAAGAGTGTAAATCTCCTGGTTATAGATATTAAAACAGCCAGCAGAGTCAGTGCCCGATACAGAGGAGAGTGTAAATCTCCTGGTTATATATATCTAACCAGCCAGGACAGATTCAGTGCCCTAAAGTGCGGAGAGTGTAAATCTCCTGGTTATATATATTTAAACAGCCAGCACAGCGTAAATGCCCGAAACTGAGGAGATTGTAAATCCCCTGGTGAAATATATTATACCAGCCAGCACAGAGTCAGTGCCCTAAACTGAGGAGAGAGTAAATCCACTGGTTATATATATTTAACCAGCCAGCACAGTGTAAATGCCCTAAACTGAGGAGAGTGCAAATCTCCTGGTTATATATATTTAAACAGCCAGCACAGACTCAGTGCCCGAAAATGAGGAGATTGTAAATCTCCTGGTTATATATATTTAACCAGTAGGGACAGAGTCAGTGCACTAAACTGAGGAGAGGGTAAATCTCCTAGTTATATATATTTAACCAGCCAGCACAAAGTCAGTGTCCAAAACTGAGGAGAGCGAAAATCTCCTGGTTATATATAGGTAAAGAGCGAGCACAGTTACAGTACCCAAAACTGAGGAGAGTGTAAATCTCCTGGTTATATATACTTAACCAGACAACACAGAGTCAGTGCCCTAAACTGAGGAGAGTGTAAATCTCCTGGTTATATATACTTAACCAGACAACACAGAGTCAGTGCCCTAAACTGAGGAGAGTGTAAATCTCCTGGTTATATATATTTAAACAGCCAGCACAGAGTCAATTCCCTAAACTGAGCAGAGCGTAAATCTCCTGGTTATATATTTTCAAACAGCCAGCACAGCGTAAGTGCCCTGAACTGAGGAGAGAGTAAATCTCCTGGTTATATATATTTAACAAGCCAGTATAGAGTCATTGCCCCAAACTGTGTAGAGTGCAAATCTCCCGGTTATATATATATATATATATATATATTACAATCAGGCGCAGAGTCAGTGCCAGAAACATAGGAGAGTGTAAATCCCGTGATTAGAAACATTTAACCTTTTAGCACTGACTCAGTGCCCTAAACCGAGGAGAGAGTAAATCCACTGGTTATATATATTTAACCAGCCAGCACAGCGTAAATGCCCTAAACTGTGCAGAGTGCAAATCTTCCAGTTGTATATATTTTACCAGCAGGAGCAGAGTCAGTGCCTGAAACTTAGGAGAGTGTATATCTCGTGATCAGAAACATTTAACCACACAGCACGGACTCAGTGTCCTAAACTGAAGAGAATGTAAATCTCCTGGTTATATATGTTTTACCAGCCAGCACAGAAAAAAGTGCCCGAAACTGAGGAGAATGTAAATCTCTTGGTTATATATATTTAACCAGTCAGCACAGAGTCATTGCCCGAAACTGAGGACAGTGTAAATCTCCTTGTTATACATATTTAACCAGCAGGGTCAGAGTCAGTGCCCGAGACTGAGGAGAGTGTAAATCTTCTGTTATATATATTTAACCAGACAACACAGAGTCAGTGCCCTAAACTGAGGAGAGTGTAAATCTCCTGGTTATATATATTGCACCAGCCAGCACAGAGTCAGTGCCCTAAACTGAGGAGAGAGTAAATTCACTGGTTATATATATTTAACCAGCAGGGACAGAGTCAGTGCCCTAAACTGAGGAGAGGGTAAATCTCCTAGTTATATATATTTAATCAGCCAGCACAAAGTCAGTGTCCAAAATTGAGGAGAGTGTAAATCTCCTGGTTTTCTATCTTTAAATAGCCAGCATAGTTTCAGTGCTCTAAACTGAGGAGAGTGTAAATCTCCAGGTTATATATATTTAACCAGCCAGCGCAGACTCTGTGCCCGAAACTGAGGAGAGTGTAAATCTCCTGGTTATAGATATTTAACCAGCAGGGTCAGAGTCAGTGCCCTAAACTGAGGAGTGTAAATCTCCTACTTATATATATTTAACCAGCCAGTACAAAGTCAGTGCCCTAAACTGAGCAGAGGGTAAATCTCCTGGTTATATATATTTAACTAGACCACACAGAGTCAGTGCCCTAAACTGAGGAGAGTGTAAATCTCCTGTTTATATATATTTAAACAGCCAGCACAGCGTAAATGCACTAAACTGAGGAGAGTGTAGGTTTCCTGGTTACATATATTTAAACAGCCAGCATAGAGTCATTGCCCTAAACTGAGGAGTGTGTAAATCTTCTGGTGATATATATTTAACCAGACAACACAGAGTCAGTGCCCTAAACTGAGGAGAGTGTAAATCTCCTGGTTATATATATTTAAACAGCCAGCACAGCGTAAATGCCCGAAACTGAGGAGAGTGTAAATCTCCACGTTATATATATTACACCAGCCAGCACAGAGTCAGTGCCCTAAACTTAGGAGAGTGTAAATCAGACTCAGTGCCCGAAACTGAGGAGAGTGTAAATCTCCTGGTTATATATATTTAACCAGCCAGCACAGAGTCATTGCCCCAAACTGTGTCGAGTGCAAATCTACCGGTTGTATATATTTTACCAGCAGGCGCAGAGTCAGTGCCTGAAACTTACGAGAGTGTATATCTCGTGTTTAGAAACATTTAACCACATAGCACGGACTCAGTGCCCTAAACTGAAGAGAGTGTAAATCTCCTGGTTATGTATTTATTTAACCAGCCAGCACAGAGTCGTTGCTCTAAACTTAGAAGAGTGTAAATCTCCTGGTTATATATATTTAAACAGCCAGCACAGAGTCAATTCCCTATACTGAGCAGAGCGTAAATCTCCTGGTTATATATTTTCAAACAGCCAGCACAGCGTAAATGCCCGAAACTGAGGAGATTGTAAATCCCCTGGTGAAATATATTACACCAGCCAGCACAGAGTCAGTGCCCTAAACTGAGGAGAGAGTAAATCCACTGGTTATATATATTTAACCAGCCAGCACAGCGTAAATGCCCTAAACTGAGGAGAGTGCAAATCTCCTGGTTATATATATTTAACCAGCCAGCACAGACTCAGTGCCCGAAAATGAGGAGAGTGTAAATCTCCTGGTTATATATATTTAACCAGTAGGGACAGAGTCAGTGCACTAAACTGAGGAGAGGGTAAATCTCCTAGTTATATATATTTAACCAGCCAGCACAAAGTCAGTGTCCAAAACTGAGGAGAGCGAAAATCTCCTGGTTATATATAGGTAAAGAGCGAGCACAGTTACAGTACCCAAAACTGGGGAGAGTGTAAATCTCCTGGTTATATATACTTAACCAGACAACACAGAGTCAGTGCCCTAAACTGAGGAGAGTGTAAATCTCCTCGTTATATATATTTAAGCAGCCAGCACAGAGTCAATTCCCTAAACTGAGCAGAGCGTAAATCTCCTGGTAAAATATTTTCAAACAGCCAGCACAGCGTAAGTGCCCTGAACTGAGGAGAGAGTAAATCTCCTGGTTATATATATTTAACAAGCCAGTATAGAGTCATTGCCCCAAACTGTGTAGAGTGCAAATCTCCCGGTTATATATATTTTACAATCAGGCGCAGAGTCAGTGCCCGAAACTTAGGAGAGTGTAAATCCCGTGAGTAGAAACATTTAACCTTTTAGCACTGACTCAGTGCCCTAAACTGAGGAGAGTGGAAATCTCTTGGTTAGATATATTTAACCAGCCAGCACGGAGTCAGTGCCCTAAACTGAGGAGAGTGTAAATTTCCTGGTAAGGTATATTTAAACAGCCAACGCAGAGTCAGTACCTGAAAGTTAGGAATGTGTAAATCTCCTGGTTATATATATTCAACCAGCCAGCACAGAGTCAGTGCCCTAAACTGAGGAGAGTGTAATTCTCCTGATTATATATATTTAGCCAGCCAGCACAGACTCAGTGACCTAAACTGAGGAGAGTGTAAATCTCCTGGTTATATATATTTACCCAGCAGGGTCAGAGTAAGTGCCCTAAACAGAGGAGAGTGTAAAAATCTTCTGATTATATACATATTTAGCCAGCCAGCACAGACTCAGTGACCTAAACTGAGGAGAGTGTAAATCTTCTGGTTATATATATTTAACTAGTCAGCACAGAGTCATTGCCCTAAACTGATTCGAGTGCGTCAGCACAGAGTCATTGCCCCAAACTGAGTAGAGTGCAAATCTCCCGGTTTTATATATTTTTCCAGCAGGCGCAGAGCCAATTCCCGAAACTTTGGAGAGTGTAAATCTCGTGTTTAGAAACATTTAACCACATAGCACTGACTCAGTGTACTAAACTGAAGAGAGTGTAAATCTCCTGGTTATATATATTTTACCAGCCAGCACAGAATCATTGCTATAAACTGAGGAGAATGTAAATCTCTTGGTTATATATATTTAAACAGCCAGCACAGAGTCAGTGCCCGAAACTGAGGAGAGTGTAAAACCCGTGGTTATATATATTCTAATAGCCAGCACAGACTCAGTGCCCGAAACTGAGGAGAGCGTCAATCTCCTGGTTATATATATTTAACCAGCCAGCACAGAGTCAGTGCCCTAAACTGAGGAGAGTGTAAATTTTCTGGTTAAAAATATTTAAACAGCCAGCACAGAGTCACTGCCCTAAACTGAGGAGAGGGGACATCTTCTGGTTATATATATTTAAACAGCCATCACAGAGTCAGTGCCCTAAACTGAGGACAGTGTAAATCTCCTGGCTATATACATGCAACCAGCCAGCACGGACTCAGTGCCCTAAACTGTGGAGATTTATAAATCTCCTGGTTAAATATATAATTAACCAACCAGCACAGAGTCAGTGCCCTTAACTGAGGAGAGGGTAAATCTGCTGGTTATATATATTTAACCAGGCATCACAGAGTCAGTGCCCTAAACTGAGGAGAGTGTAAATCTCCTGGATATATATATATATTTAAACAGCCAGCACAGCGTAAATGCCCGAAACTGAGGAGATTGTAAATCTCCTGGTTATATATATTACCTCAGCCAGCACCAAGTCAGTGCCCTAAACTGAGGAGAGGGTAAATCCACTGGTTATATATATTTAACCAGCCAGCAGAGTCAGTGCCCTAACGTGAGGAGAGTGTAAATCTCCTGTTTATATATATTTAACCAGCAGGGACAGAGTCAGGACACGAAACTGAGGAGAGAGTAAATCTCCTGGTTATATATATTTAAACAGCCAGCACAGCGTAAATGCGCTAAACTGAGGAGAGTTTTATTCACCTGGTTATATATATTTAGCCAGCCAGCACAGACTCAGTGCCCTAAACTGAGGAGAGTATAAATCAGAGTCATTGCCCTAAACTGAGCAGAGCGTAAATCTTCTGATTAGATATATTTAACCAGGCAGCACAGAGTCTCTGCCCTAAACTGAGGATGGCGTGAATGTCCTGTTTGTATATATTTTTAAACAGCCAGCACAGCGTAAGTGCCCTGAACTGAGGAGAGAGTAAATCTCCTGGTTATATATATTTAACAAGCTAGCACAGAGTCATTGCCCCAAATTGAGGAGAGTGTAAATCTCCTGGTTATATATATTTAAACAGCCAGCACAGAGTCAGTGCCCGAAACTGAGGAGAGTGTAAATCTCCTGGTTATATATATTCAACCAGAAAGCACAGAGTCAGTGTCCTAAACTGTGGAGAGGGGCAATCTCCTGGTTATATATATTTTACCAGCCAGCACAGAATCATTGCTATAAACTGAGTTTAATGTAAATCTCTTGGTTATGTATATTTAAACAGCCAGCACAGAGTCAGTGCCCGAAACTGAGTAGAGTGGAAAACTCGTGGTTATATACATTTTAACAGCCAGCACAGAGTCAGTGCCCTGAACGTGGGAGAGTGTAAATCTCCTGGTTATATATATATTTAACCAGCCAGCTTAGAGTCAGTGCCCTAAACTGTTGATAGTGTAAGTCTCTTGGCTAGATATATTCAACCAGCCAGCACAGAGTCAGTGACCTAAACTGAGGAGAGTGTAACTCTCCTGGTTAGATATATTTAACCAGCAAGCGGAGAGTAAGTGCCCTAAACTGAGGAGAGTGTAAATCTCCTGGTTATATATATTCAACCAGAAAGCACAGAGCCAGTGTCCTAAACTGTGCAGAGGGGAAAATCTCCTGGTTATATATATTTAACCAGCCAGCACAGAGTCAGTGCCCTAAACTGAGGAGAACGTAAATCTCCTGGTTAAAAATATTTAAACAGCCAGCACAGAGTCAGTGCCCGAAACTGAGGAGAGTGTAAATCTCCTGGTTATATATATTCAACCAGCCAGCACAGAGTCAGTGCCCTAAACTGAGGAGAGCGTAAATCTCCTGGTTAAAAATATTTAAACAGCCAGCACAGAGTCAGTGCCCTAAACTGAAGAGAGGGGACATCTTCTGGTTATATATATTTGACCAGCCAGCACGGAGTCAGTGCACTAATCTGAGGAGAGCGTAAATCTCCTGGTTATATAAATTTGAACAGCCAGCACAGAGTCAGTGCCCTAAACTTAGGAGATTGTAAATCTCAAGGTTATATATATTTAACCAGCCAGCTCAGAGTCAATGCCCTGAACTGAGAATAATGTAAGTTTCCTGGCTAGATATATTCAAACAGCTGGCACAGAGTCAGTGTCCTAAACTGAGGAGACTGTAAATCTCCTGGTTATATACATTCAACCAGCCAGCACAGAGTCAGTGCCCTAAACCGAGGAGAGCGAAAATCTCCTGGTTATATATATTCAACCAGCCAGCACAGATTCAGTGCCCTAAACTGAGGAGAGTGTAAATCTCCTGGTTATATACATTTAACCAGCCAGCACAGACTCAGTGCCCTAAACTGTGGAGGGTGTAAATCTCCTGGTTATATATATTCAACCAGAAAGCACAGAGCCAGTGCCTGAAACTTAGGAGAGTGTAAATCTCCTGGTTATATATATTTTCACTGCCAGCACAGAGTCAGCGCCCACAACTTAGAAGAGTGTAGATTTCATGCTAATAGATATTAAACCAGCCAGCAGAGTCAGTACCCTAAACTGTGGAGAGTGTAAATCTCCTGGTTTTTATATTTAACCAGACAACACAGAGACAGTGCCCGAAACTGAGGAGAGTGTAAATCTCCTAGATATATATATTTAAACAGCCAGCACAGCGTAAATGCCCGAAACTGAGGAGATTGTAAATCTCCTGGTTATATATATTACCTCAGCCAGCACCAAGTCAGTGCCCTGAACTGAGGAGAGGGTAAATCCACTGGTTATATATATTTAACCAGCCAGCAGAGTCAGTGCCCGAACGTGAGGAGAGTGTAAATCTCCTGTTTATATATATTTAACCAGCAGGGACAGAGTCAGTACCCGAAACTGAGGAGAGGGGACATCATCTGGTAATATATATTTAACCAGCCAGCACGGAGTCAGTGCCCTAAACTGAGGAGAATGTAAATCTCCTGGTTATATATATTTTACCAGACAGCACAGAGTCAGTGCCCGAAACTGAGGAGAGTGTAAACCTCCTGGTTATATATAATTAACCAGCCAGCACAGAATCAGTGCCCAAAACTGAGGAGAGCGTAAATCTCCTGGCTATATGCATGCAACCAGCCAGCACGGACTCAGTGCCCTAAACTGTGGAGATTTATATATCTCCTGGTTAAATATATAATTAACCAGCCAGCACAGAGTCAGTGCCCTTAACTGAGGAGAGGGTAAATCTGCTGGTTATATATATTTAACCAGGCATCACAGAGTCATTGCCCTAAACTGCGGAGGTTGTAAATCTTCTGGTTACGTATATTTAACCAGACAACACAGGGTCAGTGCCCTAAACTGAGGAGAGTGTAAATATTCTTGCTATCTATAATCATCCACCCAGCACAGAGTCATTGCCCTATACTGAAGAGAGTGAAAGTCTCCTGGTTTTATATATTTAACCAGCCAGGACAGAGTCAGTGCCCTAAACTGAGGACAGTGTGAATCTCCTGGCTATATGCATGCAATCAGCCAGCACGGACTCAGTGCCCTAAACTGTGGAGATTTATAAATCTCCTCTTTATATATATAATTAACCAGCCAGCACAGAGTCAGTGCCCTTAACTGAGGAGAGGGTAAATCTGCTGGTTATATATATTTAACCAGGCATCACAGAGTCATTGCACTAAACTGCGGAGGTTGTAAATCTTCTGGTTACGTATATTTAACCAGACAACACAGAGTCAGTGCCCTAAACTGAGGAGAGTGTAAATATTCTTGCTATCTATAATCATCCAGCCAGCACAGAGTCATTGCCCTATACTGAAGAGAGTGAAAGTCTCCTGGTTTTATATATTTAACCAGCCAGGACAGAGTCAGTGCCCTAAACTGAGGACAGTGTAAATCTCCTGGCTATATGCATGCAACCAGCCAGCACGGACTCAGTGCCCTAAACTGTGGAGATTTATAAATCTCCTCTTTATATATATAATTAACCAGCCAGCACAGAGTCAGTGCCCTTAACTGAGGAGAGGGTAAATCTGCTGGTTATATATATTTTACCAGGCATCACAGAGTCATTGCCCTAAACTGCGGAGGTTGTAAATCCTCTAGTTACATATATTTAACCAGACAACACAGAGTCAGTGCTCTAAACTGAGGAGAGAGTAAATCCACTGGTTATGTATATTTAACCAGCCAGCACAGCGTAAATGCCCTAAACTAAGGAGAGTGTAAATCTTCTTGTTATATATATTTAACCAGCCAGCACAGAGTCATTGCCCTAAACTGTGGAGGGTGTAAATCTTCTGGTTATATATATTTAACCAGACAACACAGAGTCAGTGCCCTAAACTGAGGAGAGTGTAAATTTTCTGGTTAAAAATATTTCAACAGCCAGCACAGAGTCACTGCCCTAAACTGAGGAGAGGGGACATCTTCTGGTTATATATATTTAACCAGCCAGCACAGAGTCAGTGCCCTAAACTGAGGAGAGCGTAAATCTCCTGGTTATATATATTTAAACAGCCATCACAGAGTCAGTGCCCTAAACTGAGGACAGTGTAAATCTCCTGGCTATATACATGCAACCAGCCAGCACGGACTCAGTGCCCAAAACTGTGGAGATTTATAAATCTCCTGGTTAAATATATAATTAACCAACCAGCACAGAGTCAGTGCCCTTAACTGAGGAGAGGGTAAATCTGCTGGTTATATATATTTAACCAGGCATCACAGTGTCAGTGCCCTAAACTGAGGAGAGTGTAAATCTCCTGGATATATATATATTTAAACAGCCAGCACAGCGTAAATGCCAGAAACTGAGGAGATTGTAAATCTCCTGGTTATATATATTACCTCAGCCAGCACCAAGTCAGTGCCCTAAACTGAGGAGAGGGTAAATCCACTGGTTATATATATTTAACCAGCCAGCAGAGTCAGTGCCCTAACGTGAGCAGAGTGTAAATCTCCTGTTTATATATATTTAACCAGCAGGGACAGAGTCAGGACACGAAACTGAGGAGAGAGTAAATCTCCTGGTTATATATATTTAAACAGCCAGCACAGCGTAAATGCGCTAAACTGAGGAGAGTTTTATTCACCTGGTTATATATATTTAGCCAGCCAGCACAGACTCAGTGCCCTAAACTGAGGAGAGTATAAATCAGAGTCATTGCCCTAAACTGAGCAGAGCGTAAATCTTCTGATTAGATATATTTAACCAGGCAGCACAGAGTCTCTGCCCTAAACTGAGGATGGCGTGAATGTCCTGTTTGTATATATTTTTAAACAGCCAGCACAGCGTAAGTGCCCTGAACTGAGGAGAGAGTAAATCTCCTGGTTATATATATTTAACAAGCTAGCACAGAGTCATTGCCCCAAATTGAGGAGAGTGTAAATCTCCTGGTTATATATATTTAAACAGCCAGCACAGAGTCAGTGCCCGAAACTGAGGAGAGTGTAAATCTCCTGGTTATATATATTCAACCAGAAAGCACAGAGTCAGTGTCCTAAACTGTGGAGAGGGGCAATCTCCTGGTTATATATATTTTACCAGCCAGCACAGAATCATTGATATAAACTGAGTTTAATGTAAATCTCTTGGTTATGTATATTTAAACAGCCAGCACAGAGTCAGTGCCCGAAACTGAGTAGAGTGGAAAACTCGTGGTTATATACATTTTAACAGCCAGCATAGAGTCAGTGCCCTGAACGTGGGAGAGTGTAAATCTCCTGGTTATATATATATTTAACCAGCCAGCTTAGAGTCAGTGCCCTAAACTGTTGATAGTGTAAGTCTCTTGGCTAGATATATTCAACCAGCCAGCACAGAGTCAGTGACCTAAACTGAGGAGAGTGTAACTCTCCTGGTTAGATATATTTAACCAGCAAGCGGAGAGTAAGTGCCCTAAACTGAGGAGAGTGTAAATCTCCTGGTTATATATATTCAACCAGAAAGCACAGAGCCAGTGTCCTAAACTGTGCAGAGGGGAAAATCTCCTGGTTATATATATTTAACCAGCCAGCACAGAGTCAGTGCCCTAAACTGAGGAGAGCGTAAATCTCCTGGTTAAAAATATTTAAACAGCCAGCACAGAGTCAGTGCCCGAAACTGAGGAGAGTGTAAATCTCCTGGTTATATATATTCAACCAGCCAGCACAGAGTCAGTGCCCTAAACTGAGGAGAGCGTAAATCTCCTGGTTAAAAATATTTAAACAGTCAGCACAGAGTCAGTGCCCTAAACTGAAGAGAGGGGACATCTTCTGGTTATATATATTTGACCAGCCAGCACGGAGTCAGTGCACTAATCTGAGGAGAGCGTAAATCTCCTGGTTATATAAATTTGAACAGCCAGCACAGAGTCAGTGCCCTAAACTTAGGAGATTGTAAATCTCAAGGTTATATATATTTAACCAGCCAGCTCAGAGTCAATGCCCTGAACTGAGAATAATGTAAGTTTCCTGGCTAGATATATTCAAACAGCTGGCACAGAGTCAGTGTCCTAAACTGAGGAGACTGTAAATCTCCTGGTTATATACATTCAACCAGCCAGCACAGAGTCAGTGCCCTAAACCGAGGAGAGCGAAAATCTCCTGGTTATATATATTCAACCAGCCAGCACAGATTCAGTGCCCTAAACTGAGGAGAGTGTAAATCTCCTGGTTATATACATTTAACCAGCCAGCACAGACTCAGTGCCCTAAACTGTGGAGGGTGTAAATCTCCTGGTTATATATATTCAACCAGAAAGCACAGAGCCAGTGCCTGAAACTTAGGAGAGTGTAAATCTCCTGGTTATATATATTTTCACTGCCAGCACAGAGTCAGCGCCCACAACTTAGAAGAGTGTAGATCTCATGCTAATAGATATTAAACCAGCCAGCAGAGTCAGTACCCTAAACTGTGGAGAGTGTAAATCTCCTGGTTTTTATATTTAACCAGACAACACAGAGACAGTGCCCGAAACTGAGGAGAGTGTAAATCTCCTAGATATATATATTTAAACAGCCAGCACAGCGTAAATGCCCGAAACTGAGGAGATTGTAAATCTCCTGGTTATATATATTACCTCAGCCAGCACCAAGTCAGTGCCCTGAACTGAGGAGAGGGTAAATCCACTGGTTATTTATATTTAACCAGCCAGCAGAGTCAGTGCCCTAACGTGAGGAGAGTGTAAATCTCCTGTTTATATATACTTAACCAGCAGGGACAGAGTCAGTACCCGAAACTGAGGAGAGGGGACATCATCTGGTAATATATATATTTAACCAGCCAGCACGGAGTCAGTGCCCTAAACTGAGGAGAATGTAAATCTCCTGGTTATATATATTTTACCAGACAGCACAGAGTCAGTGCCCGAAACTGAGGAGAGTGTAAACCTCCTGGTTATATATAATTAACCAGCCAGCACAGAATCAGTGCCCAAAACTGAGGAGAGCGTAAATCTCCTGGCTATATGCATGCAACCAGCCAGCACGGACTCAGTGCCCTAAACTGTGGAGATTTATATATCTCCTGGTTAAATATATAATTAACCAGCCAGCACAGAGTCAGTGCCATTAACTGAGGAGAGGGTAAATCTGCTGGTTATATATATTTAACCAGGCATCACAGAGTCATTGCCCTAAACTGCGGAGGTTGTAAATCTTCTGGTTACGTATATTTAACCAGACAACACAGAGTCAGTGCCCTAAACTGAGGAGAGTGTAAATATTCTTGCTATCTATAATCATCCAGCCAGCACAGAGTCATTGCCCTATACTGAAGAGAGTGAAAGTCTCCTGGTTTTATATATTTAACCAGCCAGGACAGAGTCAGTGCCCTAAACTGAGGACAGTGTAAATCTCCTGGCTATATGCATGCAACCAGCCAGCACGGACTCAGTGCCCTAAACTGTGGAGATTTATAAATCTCCTCTTTATATATATAATTAACCAGCCAGCACAGAGTCAGTGCCCTTAACTGAGGAGAGGGTAAATCTGCTGGTTATATATATTTTACCAGGCATCACAGAGTCATTGCCCTAAACTGCGGAGGTTGTAAATCCTCTAGTTACATATATTTAACCAGACAACACAGAGTCAGTGCTCTAAACTGAGGAGAGAGTAAATCCACTGGTTATATATATTTAACCAGCCAGCACAGCGTAAATGCCCTAAACTAAGGAGAGTGTAAATCTCCTTGTTATATATATTTAACCAGCCAGCACAGAGTCATCGCCCTAAACTTTGGAGGGTGTAAATCTTCTGGTTATATATATTTAACCAGACAACACAGAGTCAGTGCCAAAACTGAGGAGAGTGTAAATCTCCTGGTTATATATATTCAACCAGCCAGCACAGTTCCAGTGCCCTAAACTGAGGAGAGTGTAAATCTCCTGGTTGTATATATTTAAACAGCCAGCACCGACTCAGTGCCCTAAACTGAGGAGATTTATAAATCTCCTTGTTATGTGCATATATATAACTAGCCAGCACAGAGTCATTGCCGTAAACTGAAGAGAGTGAAAATCTCCTGGTTACATATATTTAACCAGCCAGCACAGTTTCAGTGCCCTTAACTGAGGAGAGTGTAAATCTCCTGGTTATATATATTCAACCAGCCAGCACAGAGTCATTGCCCTAAACTGTGGAGGGTGTAAATCTTCTGGTTATGTATATTTAACCAGACAACACAGACTCAGTGCCCAAAACTGAGTAGAGTGTAATTCTCCTGGTTATATATATTTAACCAGCCAGCACAGAGTCAGTGCCCTAAACTGAGGGAAGCGTAAATCTACGGTTTATATATATTTAACCAGACAACACAGAGTCAGTGCCCAAAACTGAGGAGAGTGTAAATAGCCAGGTTATATATATTTAACCAGCCAGCACAGAGCCAGTGCCCGAAACTTAGGAGAGTGTAAATCTCCTGGTTATATATATTTTCACAGCCAGCACAGAGTCAGCGCCCACAACTTAGAAGAGTGTAGATCTCATGCTAATAGATATTAAACCAGCCAGCAGAGTCAGTACCCTAAACTGTGGAGAGTGTAAATCTCCTGGTTTTTATATTTAACCAGACAACACAGAGTCAGTGCCCTAAACTGAGGAGAGTGTAAATCTCCTGGATATATATATTTAAACAGCCAGCACAGCGTAAATGCCAGAAACTGAGGAGATTGTAAATCTCCTGGTTATATATATTACCTCAGCCAGCACCAAGTCAGTGCCCTAAACTGAGGAGAGGGTAAATCCACTGGTTATATATATTTAACCAGCCAGCAGAGTCAGTGCCCTAACGTGAGGAGAGTGTAAATCTCCTGTTTATATATATTTAACCAGCAGGGACAGAGTCAGTACCCAAAACTGAGGAGAGAGTAAATCTCCTGGTTAGATATATTTAAACAGCCAGCACAGCCTAAATGCACTAAACTGAGGAGAGTGTTATTCACCTGGTTATATATATTTAGCCAGCCAGCACAGACTCAGTGCCCTAAACTGAGGAGAGTATAAATCAGAGTCATTGCCCTAAACTGAGCAGAGCGTAAATCTTCTGATTAGATATATTTAACCAGGCAGCACAGAGTCTCTGCCCGAAACTGAGGATGACGTGAATGTCCTGTTTGTATATATTTTTAAACAGCCAGTACAGCGTAAGTGCCCTGAACTGAGGAGAGAGTAAATCTCCTGGTTATATATATTTAACAAGCGAGCACAGAGTCATTGCCCCAAATTGTGGAGAGTGTAAATCTCCTGGTTATATATATTTAAACAGCCAGCACAGAGTCAGTGCCCGAAACTGAGGAGAGTGGAAAACTCGTGGTTATATACATTTTAACAGCCAGCACAGAGTCAGTGCCCTGAACGTGGGAGAGTGTAAATCTCCTGGTTATATATATATTTAACAAGCCAGCTTAGAGTCAGTGCCCTAAACTGTTGATCGTGTAAGTCTCCTGGCTAGATATATTCAACCAGCAAGCGTAGAGTAAGTGCCCTAAACTGAGGAGAGTGTAAATTTCCTGGTTATATATATTCAACCAGAAAGCACAGAGCCAGTGTCCTAAACTGTGCAGAGGGGAAAATCTCCCGGTTATATATATTTAACCAGCCAGCACAGAGTCAGTGCCCTAAACTGAGGAGAGTGTAAATCTCCTGGTTATATATATTCAACCAGCCAGCACAGAGTCAGTGCCCTAAACTGAAGAGAGGGGACATCTTCTGGTTATATATATTTGACCAGCCAGCACGGAGTCAGTGCACTAATCTGAGGAGAGCGTAAATCTCCTGGTTATATATATTTGAGCAGCCAGCACAGAGTCAGTGCCCTAAACTTAGGAGAGTGTAAATCTCCTGGTTATATATATTTAAACAGCCAGCACAGAGTCAGTGCCCGAAACTGAGGAGAGTGGAAAACTCGTGGTTATATACATTTTAACAGCCAGCACAGAGTCAGTGCCCTGAACGTGGGAGAGTGGAAATCTCCTGGTTATATATATATTTAATAAGCCAGCTTAGAGTCAGTGCCCTGAACTGTTGATCGTGTAAGTCTCCTGGCTAGATATATTCAACCAGCCAGCACACAGTCAGTGACCTAAACTGAGGAGAGAGTAAATCTCCTGGTTCGATATATTTAACCAGCAAGCGTAGAGTAAGTGCCCTAAACTGAGGAGAGTGTAAATTTCCTGGTTATATATATTCAACCAGAAAGCACAGAGCCAGTGTCCTAAAATGTGCAGAGGGGAAAATCTCCCGGTTATATATATTTAACCAGCCAGCACAGAGTCAGTGCCCTAAACTGATTCGAGTGCGTCAGCACAGAGTCATTGCCCCAAACTGAGTAGAGTGCAAATCTCCCGGTTATATTTATTTTACCAGCAGGCGCAGAGCCAATACCCGAAACTTAGGAGAGTGTAAATCTCGTGTTTAGAAACATTTAACCACATAGCACTGACTCAGTGTACTAAACTGAAGAGAGTGTAAATCTCCTGGTTATATATATTTTACCAGCCAGCACAGAATCATTGCTATAAACTGAGGAGAATGCTAATCTCTTGGTTTTATATATTTAAACAGACAGCACAGAGACAGTGCCCGAAACTGAGGAGAGTGTAAAACCCGTGGTTATATATATTCTAATAGCCAGCACAGACTCAGTGCCCGAAACTGAGGAGAGCGTCAATCTCCTGGTTATATATATTTAACCAGCCAGCACAGAGTCAGTGCCCTAAACTGAGGAGAGTGTAAATTTTCTGGTTAGATATATTTAAACAGCCAGCGCAGAGTCAGTACCCGAAAGTTAGGAAAGTGTAAATCTCCAGGTTATATAGATTCAACCAGCCAGCACAGAGTCAGTGCCCTAAACTGAGGAGAGCGTAAATCTCCTGGTTAAAAATATTTAAACAGCCAGCACAGAGTCACTGCCCTAAACTGAGGAGAGGGGACATCTTCTGGTTATATATATTTAACCAGCCAGCACTGAGTCAGTGCCCTAAATTGAGGAGAGCGTAAATCTCCTGGTTATATATATTTAAACAGCCATCACAGAGTCAGTGCCCTAAACTGAGGACAGTGGAAATCTCCTGGCTATATGCATGCAACCAGCCAGCACGGACTCAGTGCCCTAAACTGTGGAGATTTATAAATCTCCTGGTTAAATATATAATTAACCAGCCAGCACAGAGTCAGTGCCCTTAACTGAGGAGAGGGTAAATCTGCTGGTTATATATATTTAACCAGGCATCACAGAGTCAGTGCCCTAAACTGAGGAGAGTGTAAATCTCCTGGATATATATATTTAAACAGCCAGCACAGCGTAAATGCCCGAAACTGAGGAGATTGTAAATCTCCTGGTTATATATATTACCTCAGCCAGCACCAAGTCAGTGCCCTAAACTGAGGAGAGGGTAAATCCACTGGTTATATATATTTAACCAGCCAGCAGTGTCAGTGCCCTAACGTGAGGAGTGTAAATCTCCTGTTTATATATATTTAACCAGCAGGGACAGAGTCAGGACACGAAACTGAGGAGAGAGTAAATCTCCTGGTTATATATATTTAAACAGCCAGCACAGCCTAAATGCGCTAAACTGAGGATAGTGTTATTCACCTGGTTATATATATTTAGCCAGCCAGCACAGACTCAGTGCCCTAAACTGAGGAGAGTATAAATCAGAGTCATTGCCCTAAACTGAGCAGAGCGTAAATCTTCTGATTAGATATATTTAACCAGGCAGCACAGAGTCTCTGCCCTAAACTGAGGATGGCGTGAATGTCCTGTTTGTATATATTTTTAAACAGCCAGCACAGCGTAAGTGCCCTGAACTGAGGAGAGAGTAAATCTCCTGGTTATATATATTTAACAAGCTAGCACAGAGTCATTGCCCCAAATTGAGGAGAGTGTAAATCTCCTGGTTATATATATTTAAACAGCCAGCACAGAGTCAGTGCCCGAAACTGAGGAGAGTGTAAATCTCCTGGTTATATATATTCAACCAGAAAGCACAGAGTCAGTGTCCTAAACTGTGGAGAGGGGCAATCTCCTGGTTATATATATTTTACCAGCCAGCACAGAATCATTGATATAAACTGAGTTTAATGTAAATCTCTTGGTTATGTATATTTAAACAGCCAGCACAGAGTCAGTGCCCGAAACTGAGTAGAGTGGAAAACTCGTGGTTATATACATTTTAACAGCCAGCATAGAGTCAGTGCCCTGAACGTGGGAGAGTGTAAATCTCCTGGTTATATATATATTTAACCAGCCAGCTTAGAGTCAGTGCCCTAAACTGTTGATAGTGTAAGTCTCTTGGCTAGATATATTCAACCAGCCAGCACAGAGTCAGTGACCTAAACTGAGGAGAGTGTAACTCTCCTGGTTAGATATATTTAACCAGCAAGCGGAGAGTAAGTGCCCTAAACTGAGGAGAGTGTAAATCTCCTGGTTATATATATTCAACCAGAAAGCACAGAGCCAGTGTCCTAAACTGTGCAGAGGGGAAAATCTCCTGGTTATATATATTTAACCAGCCAGCACAGAGTCAGTGCCCTAAACTGAGGAGAGCGTAAATCTCCTGGTTAAAAATATTTAAACAGCCAGCACAGAGTCAGTGCCCGAAACTGAGGAGAGTGTAAATCTCCTGGTTATATATATTCAACCAGCCAGCACAGAGTCAGTGCCCTAAACTGAGGAGAGCGTAAATCTCCTGGTTAAAAATATTTAAACAGTCAGCACAGAGTCAGTGCCCTAAACTGAAGAGAGGGGACATCTTCTGGTTATATATATTTGACCAGCCAGCACGGAGTCAGTGCACTAATCTGAGGAGAGCGTAAATCTCCTGGTTATATAAATTTGAACAGCCAGCACAGAGTCAGTGCCCTAAACTTAGGAGATTGTAAATCTCAAGGTTATATATATTTAACCAGCCAGCTCAGAGTCAATGCCCTGAACTGAGAATAATGTAAGTTTCCTGGCTAGATATATTCAAACAGCTGGCACAGAGTCAGTGTCCTAAACTGAGGAGACTGTAAATCTCCTGGTTATATACATTCAACCAGCCAGCACAGAGTCAGTGCCCTAAACCGAGGAGAGCGAAAATCTCCTGGTTATATATATTCAACCAGCCAGCACAGATTCAGTGCCCTAAACTGAGGAGAGTGTAAATCTCCTGGTTATATACATTTAACCAGCCAGCACAGACTCAGTGCCCTAAACTGTGGAGGGTGTAAATCTCCTGGTTATATATATTCAACCAGAAAGCACAGAGCCAGTGCCTGAAACTTAGGAGAGTGTAAATCTCCTGGTTATATATATTTTCACTGCCAGCACAGAGTCAGCGCCCACAACTTAGAAGAGTGTAGATCTCATGCTAATAGATATTAAACCAGCCAGCAGAGTCAGTACCCTAAACTGTGGAGAGTGTAAATCTCCTGGTTTTTATATTTAACCAGACAACACAGAGACAGTGCCCGAAACTGAGGAGAGTGTAAATCTCCTAGATATATATATTTAAACAGCCAGCACAGCGTAAATGCCCGAAACTGAGGAGATTGTAAATCTCCTGGTTATATATATTACCTCAGCCAGCACCAAGTCAGTGCCCTGAACTGAGGAGAGGGTAAATCCACTGGTTATTTATATTTAACCAGCCAGCAGAGTCAGTGCCCTAACGTGAGGAGAGTGTAAATCTCCTGTTTATATATACTTAACCAGCAGGGACAGAGTCAGTACCCGAAACTGAGGAGAGGGGACATCATCTGGTAATATATATATTTAACCAGCCAGCACGGAGTCAGTGCCCTAAACTGAGGAGAATGTAAATCTCCTGGTTATATATATTTTACCAGACAGCACAGAGTCAGTGCCCGAAACTGAGGAGAGTGTAAACCTCCTGGTTATATATAATTAACCAGCCAGCACAGAATCAGTGCCCAAAACTGAGGAGAGCGTAAATCTCCTGGCTATATGCATGCAACCAGCCAGCACGGACTCAGTGCCCTAAACTGTGGAGATTTATATATCTCCTGGTTAAATATATAATTAACCAGCCAGCACAGAGTCAGTGCCATTAACTGAGGAGAGGGTAAATCTGCTGGTTATATATATTTAACCAGGCATCACAGAGTCATTGCCCTAAACTGCGGAGGTTGTAAATCTTCTGGTTACGTATATTTAACCAGACAACACAGAGTCAGTGCCCTAAACTGAGGAGAGTGTAAATATTCTTGCTATCTATAATCATCCAGCCAGCACAGAGTCATTGCCCTATACTGAAGAGAGTGAAAGTCTCCTGGTTTTATATATTTAACCAGCCAGGACAGAGTCAGTGCCCTAAACTGAGGACAGTGTAAATCTCCTGGCTATATGCATGCAACCAGCCAGCACGGACTCAGTGCCCTAAACTGTGGAGATTTATAAATCTCCTCTTTATATATATAATTAACCAGCCAGCACAGAGTCAGTGCCCTTAACTGAGGAGAGGGTAAATCTGCTGGTTATATATATTTTACCAGGCATCACAGAGTCATTGCCCTAAACTGCGGAGGTTGTAAATCCTCTAGTTACATATATTTAACCAGACAACACAGAGTCAGTGCTCTAAACTGAGGAGAGAGTAAATCCACTGGTTATATATATTTAACCAGCCAGCACAGCGTAAATGCCCTAAACTAAGGAGAGTGTAAATCTCCTTGTTATATATATTTAACCAGCCAGCACAGAGTCATCGCCCTAAACTTTGGAGGGTGTAAATCTTCTGGTTATATATATTTAACCAGACAACACAGAGTCAGTGCCAAAACTGAGGAGAGTGTAAATCTCCTGGTTATATATATTCAACCAGCCAGCACAGTTCCAGTGCCCTAAACTGAGGAGAGTGTAAATCTCCTGGTTGTATATATTTAAACAGCCAGCACCGACTCAGTGCCCTAAACTGAGGAGATTTATAAATCTCCTTGTTATGTGCATATATATAACTAGCCAGCACAGAGTCATTGCCGTAAACTGAAGAGAGTGAAAATCTCCTGGTTACATATATTTAACCAGCCAGCACAGTTTCAGTGCCCTTAACTGAGGAGAGTGTAAATCTCCTGGTTATATATATTCAACCAGCCAGCACAGAGTCATTGCCCTAAACTGTGGAGGGTGTAAATCTTCTGGTTATGTATATTTAACCAGACAACACAGACTCAGTGCCCAAAACTGAGTAGAGTGTAATTCTCCTGGTTATATATATTTAACCAGCCAGCACAGAGTCAGTGCCCTAAACTGAGGGAAGCGTAAATCTACGGTTTATATATATTTAACCAGACAACACAGAGTCAGTGCCCAAAACTGAGGAGAGTGTAAATAGCCAGGTTATATATATTTAACCAGCCAGCACAGAGCCAGTGCCCGAAACTTAGGAGAGTGTAAATCTCCTGGTTATATATATTTTCACAGCCAGCACAGAGTCAGCGCCCACAACTTAGAAGAGTGTAGATCTCATGCTAATAGATATTAAACCAGCCAGCAGAGTCAGTACCCTAAACTGTGGAGAGTGTAAATCTCCTGGTTTTTATATTTAACCAGACAACACAGAGTCAGTGCCCTAAACTGAGGAGAGTGTAAATCTCCTGGATATATATATTTAAACAGCCAGCACAGCGTAAATGCCAGAAACTGAGGAGATTGTAAATCTCCTGGTTATATATATTACCTCAGCCAGCACCAAGTCAGTGCCCTAAACTGAGGAGAGGGTAAATCCACTGGTTATATATATTTAACCAGCCAGCAGAGTCAGTGCCCTAACGTGAGGAGAGTGTAAATCTCCTGTTTATATATATTTAACCAGCAGGGACAGAGTCAGTACCCAAAACTGAGGAGAGAGTAAATCTCCTGGTTAGATATATTTAAACAGCCAGCACAGCCTAAATGCACTAAACTGAGGAGAGTGTTATTCACCTGGTTATATATATTTAGCCAGCCAGCACAGACTCAGTGCCCTAAACTGAGGAGAGTATAAATCAGAGTCATTGCCCTAAACTGAGCAGAGCGTAAATCTTCTGATTAGATATATTTAACCAGGCAGCACAGAGTCTCTGCCCGAAACTGAGGATGACGTGAATGTCCTGTTTGTATATATTTTTAAACAGCCAGTACAGCGTAAGTGCCCTGAACTGAGGAGAGAGTAAATCTCCTGGTTATATATATTTAACAAGCGAGCACAGAGTCATTGCCCCAAATTGTGGAGAGTGTAAATCTCCTGGTTATATATATTTAAACAGCCAGCACAGAGTCAGTGCCCGAAACTGAGGAGAGTGGAAAACTCGTGGTTATATACATTTTAACAGCCAGCACAGAGTCAGTGCCCTGAACGTGGGAGAGTGTAAATCTCCTGGTTATATATATATTTAACAAGCCAGCTTAGAGTCAGTGCCCTAAACTGTTGATCGTGTAAGTCTCCTGGCTAGATATATTCAACCAGCAAGCGTAGAGTAAGTGCCCTAAACTGAGGAGAGTGTAAATTTCCTGGTTATATATATTCAACCAGAAAGCACAGAGCCAGTGTCCTAAACTGTGCAGAGGGGAAAATCTCCCGGTTATATATATTTAACCAGCCAGCACAGAGTCAGTGCCCTAAACTGAGGAGAGTGTAAATCTCCTGGTTATATATATTCAACCAGCCAGCACAGAGTCAGTGCCCTAAACTGAAGAGAGGGGACATCTTCTGGTTATATATATTTGACCAGCCAGCACGGAGTCAGTGCACTAATCTGAGGAGAGCGTAAATCTCCTGGTTATATATATTTGAGCAGCCAGCACAGAGTCAGTGCCCTAAACTTAGGAGAGTGTAAATCTCCTGGTTATATATATTTAAACAGCCAGCACAGAGTCAGTGCCCGAAACTGAGGAGAGTGGAAAACTCGTGGTTATATACATTTTAACAGCCAGCACAGAGTCAGTGCCCTGAACGTGGGAGAGTGGAAATCTCCTGGTTATATATATATTTAATAAGCCAGCTTAGAGTCAGTGCCCTGAACTGTTGATCGTGTAAGTCTCCTGGCTAGATATATTCAACCAGCCAGCACACAGTCAGTGACCTAAACTGAGGAGAGAGTAAATCTCCTGGTTCGATATATTTAACCAGCAAGCGTAGAGTAAGTGCCCTAAACTGAGGAGAGTGTAAATTTCCTGGTTATATATATTCAACCAGAAAGCACAGAGCCAGTGTCCTAAAATGTGCAGAGGGGAAAATCTCCCGGTTATATATATTTAACCAGCCAGCACAGAGTCAGTGCCCTAAACTGATTCGAGTGCGTCAGCACAGAGTCATTGCCCCAAACTGAGTAGAGTGCAAATCTCCCGGTTATATTTATTTTACCAGCAGGCGCAGAGCCAATACCCGAAACTTAGGAGAGTGTAAATCTCGTGTTTAGAAACATTTAACCACATAGCACTGACTCAGTGTACTAAACTGAAGAGAGTGTAAATCTCCTGGTTATATATATTTTACCAGCCAGCACAGAATCATTGCTATAAACTGAGGAGAATGCTAATCTCTTGGTTTTATATATTTAAACAGACAGCACAGAGACAGTGCCCGAAACTGAGGAGAGTGTAAAACCCGTGGTTATATATATTCTAATAGCCAGCACAGACTCAGTGCCCGAAACTGAGGAGAGCGTCAATCTCCTGGTTATATATATTTAACCAGCCAGCACAGAGTCAGTGCCCTAAACTGAGGAGAGTGTAAATTTTCTAGTTAGATATATTTAAACAGCCAGCGCAGAGTCAGTACCCGAAAGTTAGGAAAGTGTAAATCTCCAGGTTATATAGATTCAACCAGCCAGCACAGAGTCAGTGCCCTAAACTGAGGAGAGCGTAAATCTCCTGGTTAAAAATATTTAAACAGCCAGCACAGAGTCACTGCCCTAAACTGAGGAGAGGGGACATCTTCTGGTTATATAAATTTAACCAGCCAGCACTGAGTCAGTGCCCTAAATTGAGGAGAGCGTAAATCTCCTGGTTATATATATTTAAACAGCCATCACAGAGTCAGTGCCCTAAACTGAGGACAGTGGAAATCTCCTGGCTATATGCATGCAACCAGCCAGCACGGACTCAGTGCCCTAAACTGTGGAGATTTATAAATCTCCTGGTTAAATATATAATTAACCAGCCAGCACAGAGTCAGTGCCCTTAACTGAGGAGAGGGTAAATCTGCTGGTTATATATATTTAACCAGGCATCACAGAGTCAGTGCCCTAAACTGAGGAGAGTGTAAATCTCCTGGATATATATATTTAAACAGCCAGCACAGCGTAAATGCCCGAAACTGAGGAGATTGTAAATCTCCTGGTTATATATATTACCTCAGCCAGCACCAAGTCAGTGCCCTAAACTGAGGAGAGGGTAAATCCACTGGTTATATATATTTAACCAGCCAGCAGTGTCAGTGCCCTAACGTGAGGAGTGTAAATCTCCTGTTTATATATATTTAACCAGCAGGGACAGAGTCAGGACACGAAACTGAGGAGAGAGTAAATCTCCTGGTTATATATATTTAAACAGCCAGCACAGCCTAAATGCGCTAAACTGAGGATAGTGTTATTCACCTGGTTATATATATTTAGCCAGCCAGCACAGACTCAGTGCCCTAAACTGAGGAGAGTATAAATCAGAGTCATTGCCCTAAACTGAGCAGAGCGTAAATCTTCTGATTAGATATATTTAACCAGGCAACACAGAGTCTCTGCCCTAAACTGAGGATGGCGTGAATGTCCTGTTTGTATATATTTTTAAACAGCCAGCACAGCGTAAGTGCCCTGAACTGAGGAGAGAGTAAATCTCCTGGTTATATATATTTAACAAGCTAGCACAGAGTCATTGCCCCAAATTGAGGAGAGTGTAAATCTCCTGGTTATATATATTTAAACAGCCAGCACAGAGTCAGTGCCCGAAACTGAGGAGAGTGTAAATCTCCTGGTTACATATATTCAACCAGAAAGCACAGAGTCAGTGTCCTAAACTGTGGAGAGGGGTAATCTCCTGGTTATATATATTTTACCAGCCAGCACAGAATCATTGCTCTAAACTGAGTTTAATGTAAATCTCTTGGTTATGTATATTTAAACAGCCAGCACAGAGTCAGTGCCCGAAACTGAGGAGAGTGGAAAACTCGTGGTTATATACATTTTAACAGCCAGCACAGAGTCAGTGCCATGAACGTGGGAGAGTGTAATTCTCCTGGTTATATATATATTTAACCAGCCAGCTTAGAGTCAGTGCCCTAAACTGTTGATAGTGTAAGTCTCCTGGCTAGATATATTCAACCAGCCAGCACAGAGTCAGTGACCTAAACTGAGGAGAGTGTAAATCTCCTGCTTAGATATATTTAACCAGCAAGCGTAGAGTAAGTGCCCTAAACTGAGGAGAGTGTAAATCTCCTGTTTATATATATTCAACCAGAAAGCACAGAGCCAGTGTCCTAAACTGTGCAGAGGGGAAAATCTCCTGGTTATATATATTTAACCAGCCAGCACAGAGTCAGTGCCCTAAACTGAGGAGAGCGTAAATGTCCTGGTTAAAAATATTTAAACAGCCAGCACAGAGTCAGTGCCCTAAACTGAGGAGAGCGTAAATCTCCTGGTTAAAAATATTTAAACAGCCAGCACAGAGTCAGTGCCCTAAACTGAAGAGAGGGGACATCTTCTGGTTATATATATTTGACCAGCCAGCACGGAGTCAGTGCACTAATCTGAGGAGAGCGTAAATCTCCTGGTTATATGTATTTGAACAGCCAGCACAGAGTCAGTGCCCTAAACTTAGGAGAGTGTAAATCTCAAGGTTATATATATTTAACCAGCCAGCTTAGAGTCAAGCCCTGAACTGAGAATAATGTAAGTTTCCTGGCTAGATATATTCAAACAGCTGGCACAGAGTCAGTGTCCTAAACTGAGGAGACTGAAAATCTCCTGGTTATATACATTCAACCAGCCAGCACAGAGTCAGTGCCCTAAACCGAGGAGAGCGTAAATCTCCTGGTTATATATTTTTCAACCAGCCAGCACAGATTCAGTGCCCTAAACTGAGGAGAGTGTAAATCTGCTGGTTATATACATTTAACCAGCCAGCACAGACTCAGTGCCCTAAACTGTGGAGGGTGTAAATCTCCTGGTTATATATATTCAACCAGAAAGCACAGAGTCAGTGTCCTAAACTGTGGAGAGGGGAAATCTCCTGGTTATATATATTCAACCAGCCAGCACCGACTCAGTACCCTAAACTGAGGAGAGCGTAAATCGCCTGGTTATATATATTCAACCAGCCAGCACCGACTCAGTGCCCTAAACTGAGGACAGGGGACATCTTCTGGTAATATATATTTAATCAGCCAGCACAGAGTCATTGCCCTAAACTGAGGAGAGCGTAAATATCCTGGTTATGTATATTTAAATAGCCAGCACAGTTTCAGTGCCCTTAACTGAGGAGAGTGTAAATCTCCTGGTAATATATATTCAACCAGCCAGCACAGAGTCATTGCCCTAAACTGTGGAGGGTGTAAATCTTCTGGTTATGTATATTTAACCAGACAACACAGACTCAGTGCCCAAAACTGAGTAGAGTGTAATTCTCCTGGTTATATATATTTAACCAGACAACACAGACTCAGTGCCCAAAACTGAGTAGAGTGTAATTCTCCTGGTTAAATATATTTAACCAGCCAGCACAGAGCCAGTGCCCGAAACTTAGGAGAGTGTAAATCTCCTGGTTATATATATTTTCACTGCCAGCACAGAGTCAGCGCCCACAACTTAGAAGAGTGTAGATCTCATGCTAATAGATATTAAACCAGCCAGCAGAGTCAGTACCCTAAACTGTGGAGAGTGTAAATCTCCTGGTTTTTATATTTAACCAGACAACACAGAGTCAGTGCCCTAAACTGAGGAGAGTGTAAATCTCCTGGATATATATATTTAAACAGCCAGCACAGCGTAAATGCCCGAAACTGAGGAGATTGTAAATCTCCTGGTTATATATATTACCTCAGCCAGCACCAAGTCAGTGCCCTAAACTGAGGAGAGGGTAAATCCACTGGTTATATATATTTAACCAGCCAGCAGAGTCAGTGCCCTAACGTGAGGAGAGTGTAAATCTCCTGTTTATATATATTTAACCAGCAGGGACAGAGTCAGGACACGAAACTGAGGAGAGAGTAAATCTCCTGGTTATATATATATTTAACCAGCCAGCTTAGAGTCAGTGCCCTAAACTGTTGATCGTGTAAGTCTCCTGGCTAGATATATTCAACCAGCCAGCACAGAGTCAGTGACCTAAACTGAGGAGAGTGTAAATCTCCTGCTTAGATATATTTAACCAGCAAGCGTAGAGTAAGTGCCCTAAACTGAGGAGAGTGTAAATTTCCTGGTTATATATATTCAACCAGACAGCACAGAGCCAGTGTCCTAAACTGTGCAGAGGGGAAAATCTCCCGGTTATATATATTTAACCAGCCAGCACAGAGTCAGTGCCCTAAACTGAGGAGAGTGTAAATCTCCTGGTTATATATATTCAACCAGCCAGCACAGAGTCAGTGCCCTAAACTGAGGAGAGCGTAAATCTCCTGGTTAAAAATATTTAAACAGCCAGCACAGAGTCAGTGCCCTAAACTGAAGAGAGGGGACATCTTCTGGTTATATATATTTGACCAGCCAGCACGGAGTCAGTGCACTAATCTGAGGAGAGCGTAAATCTCCTGGTTATATATATTTGAGCAGCCAGCACAGAGTCAGTGCCCTAAACTGAGGAGAGTGGAAAACTCGTGGTTATATACATTTTAACAGCCAGCACAGAGTCAGTGCCCTGAACGTGGGAGAGTGGAAATCTCCTGGTTATATATATATTTAACAAGCCAGCTTAGAGTCAGTGCCCTAAACTGTTGATCGTGTAAGTCTCCTGGCTAGATATATTCAACCAGCCAGCACACAGTCAGTGACCTAAACTGAGGAGAGTGTAAATCTCCTCGTTAGATATATTTAACCAGCAAGCGTAGAGTAAGTGCCCTAAACTGAGGAGAGTGTAAATTTCCTGGTTATATATATTCAACCAGAAAGCACAGAGCCAGTGTCCTAAACTGTGCAGAGGGGAAAATCTCCCGGTTATATATATTTCACCAGCCAGCACAGAGTCAGTGCCCTAAACAGAGGAGAGTGTAATTCTCCTGATTATATATATTTAGCCAGCCAGCACAGACTCAGTGACCTAAACTGAGAAGAGTGTAAATCTCCTGGTTATATATATTTACCCAGCAGGGTCAGAGTCAGTGCCCTAAACAGAGGAGAGTGTAATTCTCCTGATTATATATATTTAGCCAGCCAGCACAGACTCAGTGCCCTAAACTGAGGAGAGTATAAATCAGAGTCATTGCCCTAAACTGAGCAGAGCGTAAATCTTCTGATTAGATATATTTAACCAGGCAGCACAGAGTCTCTGCCCTAAACTGAGGATGGCGTGAATGTCCTGTTTGTATATATTTTTAAACAGCCAGCACAGCGTAAGTGCCCTGAACTGAGGAGAGAGTAAATCTCCTGGTTATATATATTTAACAAGCTAGCACAGAGTCATTGCCCCAAATTGAGGAGAGTGTAAATCTCCTGGTTATATATATTTAAACAGCCAGCACAGAGTCAGTGCCCGAAACTGAGGAGAGTGTAAATCTCCTGGTTATATATATTCAACCAGAAAGCACAGAGTCAGTGTCCTAAACTGTGGAGAGGGGTAATCTCCTGGTTATATATATTTTACCAGCCAGCACAGAATCATTGCTCTAAACTGAGTTTAATGTAAATCTCTTGGTTATGTATATTTAAACAGCCAGCACAGAGTCAGTGCCCGAAACTGAGGAGAGTGGAAAACTCGTGGTTATATACATTTTAACAGCCAGCACAGAGTCAGTGCCCTGAACGTGGGAGAGTGTAATTCTCCTGGTTATATATATATTTAACCAGCCAGCTTAGAGTCAGTGCCCTAAACTGTTGATAGTGTAAGTCTCCTGGCTAGATATATTCAACCAGCCAGCACAGAGTCAGTGACCTAAACTGAGGAGAGTGTAAATCTCCTGGTTAGATATATTTAACCAGCAAGCGTAGAGTAAGTGCCCTAAACTGAGGAGAGTGTAAATCTCCTGGTTATATATATTCAACCAGAAAGCACAGAGCCAGTGTCCTAAACTGTGCAGAGGGGAAAATCTCCTGGTTATATATATTTAACCAGCCAGCTTAGAGTCAAGCCCTGAACTGAGAATAATGTAAGTTTCCTGGCTAGATATATTCAAACAGCTGGCACAGAGTCAGTGTCCTAAACCGAGGAGAGCGTAAATCTCCTGGTTATATATATTCACCCAGCCAGCACAGATTCAGTGCCCTAAACTGAGGAGAGTGTAAATCTGCTGGTTATATACATTTAACCAGCCAGCACAGACTCAGTGCCCTAAACTGTGGAGGGTGTAAATCTCCTGGTTATATATATTCAAACAGCCAGCACAGAGTCAGTGCCCTAAACTGAGGAGAGCGTAAATCTCCTGGTTAAAAATATTTAAACAGCCAGCACAGAGTCAGTGCCCTAAACTGAATAGAGGGGACATCTTCTGGTTATATATATTTGACCAGCCAGCACGGAGTCAGTGCACTAATCTGAGGAGAGCGTAAATCTCCTGGTTAAATGTATTTGAACAGCCAGCACAGAGTTAGTGCCCTTAACTTCGGAGAGTGTAAATCTCAAGGTTATATATATTTAACCAGCCAGCTTAGATTCAAGCCCTGAACTGAGAATAATGTAAGTTTCCTGGCTAGATATATTCAAACAGCTGGCACAGAGTCAGTGTCCTAAACTGACGAGACTGTAAATCTCCTGGTTATATACATTCAACCAGCCAGCACAGAGTCAGTGCCCTAAACCGAGGAGAGCGTAAATCTCCTGGTTATATATATTCAACCAGCCAGCACAGATTCAGTGCCCTAAACTGAGGAGAGTGTAAATCTGCTGGTTATATACATTTAGCCAGCCAGCACAGACTCAGTGCCCTAAACTGTGGAGGGTGTAAATCTCCTGGTTATATATATTCAACCAGAAAGCACAGAGTCAGTGTCCTAAACTGTGGAGAGGGGAAATCTCCTGGTTATATATATTCAACCAGCCAGCACCGACTCAGTACCCTAAACTGAGGAGAGCGTAAATCGCCTGGTTATATATATTCAACCAGCCAGCACCGACTCAGTGCCCTAAACTGAGGACAGGGGACATCTTCTGGTAATATATATTTAATCAGCCAGCACAGAGTCATTGCCCTAAACTGAGGAGAGCGTAAATATCCTGGTTATGTATATTTAAATAGCCAGCACAGTTTCAGTGCCCTTAACTGAGGAGAGTGTAAATCTCCTGGTAATATATATTCAACCAGCCAGCACAGAGTCATTGCCCTAAACTGTGGAGGGTGTAAATCTTCTGGTTATGTATATTTAACCAGACAACACAGACTCAGTGACCTAAACTGAGAAGAGTGTAAATCTCCTGGTTATATATATTTACCCAGCAGGGTCAGAGTCAGTGCCCTAAACAGAGGAGAGTGTAATTCTCCTGATTATATATATTTAGCCAGCCAGCACAGACTCAGTGACCTAAACTGAGAAGAGTGTAAATCTCCTGGTTATATATATTTAACCAGTCAGCACAGAGTCATTGCCCCAAACTGAGTAGAGTGCAAATCTCCCGGTTATATATATTTTACCAGCAGGCGCAGAGCCAATACCCGAAACTTAGGAGAGTGTAAATCTCGTGTATAGAAACATTTAACCACATAGCACTGACTCAGTGTACTAAACTGAAGAGAGTGTAAATCTCCTGGTTATATATATTTTACCAGCCAGCACAGAATCATTGCTATAAACTGAGGAGAGCGTCAATCTCCTGGTTATATATATTTAACCAGCCAGCACAGAGTCAGTGCCCTAAACTGAGGAGAGTGTAAATTTTCTGGTTAGATATATTTAAACAGCCAGCGCAGAGTCAGTACCCGAAAGTTAGGAAAGTGTAAATCTCCGGGTTATATAGATTCAACCAGCCAGCACAGAGTCAGTGCCCTAAAACTGAGGAGAGCGTAAATCTCCTGGTTAAAAATATTTAAACAGCCAGCACAGAGTCACTGCCCTAAACTGAGGAGAGGGGACATCTTCTGGTTATATATATTTAACCAGCCAGCACAGAGTCAGTGCCCTAAACTGAGGACAGTGTAAATCTCCTGGCTATATGCATGCAACCAGCCAGCACGGACTCAGTGCCCTAAACTGTGGAGATTTATAAATCTCCTGGTTAAATATATAATTAACCAGCCAGCACAGAGTCAGTGCCCTTAACTGAGGAGAGGGTAAATCTGCTGGTTATATATATTTAACCAGGCATCACAGAGTCAGTGCCCTAAACTGAGGAGAGTGTAAATCTCCTGTTTATATATATTTAACCAGCAGGGACAGAGTCAGGACACGAAACTGAGGAGAGAGTAAATCTCCTGGTTATATATATTTAAACAGCCAGCACAGCCTAAATGCACTAAACTGAGGAGAGTGTTATTCACCTGGTTATATATATTTAGCCAGCCAGCACAGACTCAGTGCCCTAAACTGAGGAGAGTATAAATCAGAGTCATTGCCCTAAACTGAGCAGAGCGTAAATCTTCTGATTAGATATATTTAACCAGGCAGCACAGAGTCTCTGCCCTAAACTGAGGATGGCGTGAATGTCCTGTTTGTATATATTTTTAAACAGCCAGCACAGCGTAAGTGCCCTGAACTGAGGAGAGAGTAAATCTCCTGGTTATATATATTTAACAAGCTAGCACAGAGTCATTGCCCCAAATTGAGGAGAGTGTAAATCTCCTGGTTATATATATTTAAACAGCCAGCACAGAGTCAGTGCCCGAAACTGAGGAGAGTGTAAATCTCCTGGTTATATATATTCAACCAGAAAGCACAGAGTCAGTGTCCTAAACTGTGGAGAGGGGTAATCTCCTGGTTATATATATTTTACCAGCCAGCACAGAATCATTGCTCTAAACTGAGTTTAATGTAAATCTCTTGGTTATGTATATTTAAACAGCCAGCACAGAGTCAGTGCCCGAAACTGAGGAGAGTGGAAAACTCGTGGTAACATACATTTTAACAGCCAGCACAGAGTCAGTGCCCTGAACGTGGGAGAGTGTAATTCTCCTGGTTATATATATATTTAACCAGCCAGCTTAGAGTCAGTGCCCTAAACTGTTGATAGTGTAAGTCTCCTGGCTAGATATATTCAACCAGCCAGCACAGAGTCAGTGACCTAAACTGAGGAGAGTGTAAATCTCCTGGTTAGATATATTTAACCAGCAAGCGTAGAGTAAGTGCCCTAAACTGAGGAGAGTGTAAATCTCCTGGTTATATATATTCAACCAGAAAGCACAGAGCCAGTGTCCTAAACTGTGCAGAGGGGAAAATCTCCTGGTTATATATATTTAACCAGCCAGCTTAGAGTCAAGCCCTGAACTGAGAATAATGTAAGTTTCCTGGCTAGATATATTCAAACAGCTGGCACAGAGTCAGTGTCCTAAACCGAGGAGAGCGTAAATCTCCTGGTTATATATATTCACCCAGCCAGCACAGATTCAGTGCCCTATACTGAGGAGAGTGTAAATCTGCTGGTTATATACATTTAACCAGCCAGCACAGACTCAGTGCCCTAAACTGTGGAGGGTGTAAATCTCCTGGTTATATATATTCAAACAGCCAGCACAGAGTCAGTGCCCTAAACTGAGGAGAGCGTAAATCTCCTGGTTAAAAATATTTAAACAGCCAGCACAGAGTCAGTGCCCTAAACTGAATAGAGGGGACATCTTCTGGTTATATATATTTGACCAGCCAGCACGGAGTCAGTGCACTAATCTGAGGAGAGCGTAAATCTCCTGGTTAAATGTATTTGAACAGCCAGCACAGAGTTAGTGCCCTTAACTTCGGAGAGTGTAAATCTCAAGGTTATATATATTTAACCAGCCAGCTTAGATTCAAGCCCTGAACTGAGAATAATGTAAGTTTCCTGGCTAGATATATTCAAACAGCTGGCACAGAGTCAGTGTCCTAAACTGAGGAGACTGTAAATCTCCTGGTTATATACATTCAACCAGCCAACACAGAGTCAGTGCCCTAAACCGAGGAGAGCGTAAATCTCCTGGTTATATATATTCAACCAGCCAGCACAGATTCAGTGCCCTAAACTGAGGAGAGTGTAAATCTGCTGGTTATATACATTTAACCAGCCAGCACAGACTCAGTGCCCTAAACTGTGGAGGGTGTAAATCTCCTGGTTATATATATTCAACCAGAAAGCACAGAGTCAGTGTCCTAAACTGTGGAGAGGGGAAATCTCCTGGTTATATATATTCAACCAGCCAGCACCGACTCAGTACCCTAAACTGAGGAGAGCGTAAATCGCCTGGTTATATATATTCAACCAGCCAGCACCGACTCAGTGCCCTAAACTGAGGACAGGGGACATCTTCTGGTAATATATATTTAATCAGCCAGCACAGAGTCATTGCCCTAAACTGAGGAGAGCGTAAATATCCTGGTTATGTATATTTAAATAGCCAGCACAGTTTCAGTGCCCTTAACTGAGGAGAGTGTAAATCTCCTGGTAATATATATTCAACCAGCCAGCACAGAGTCATTGCCCTAAACTGTGGAGGGTGTAAATCTTCTGGTTATGTATATTTAACCAGACAACACAGACTCAGTGCCCAAAACTGAATAGAGTGCATAACTCCTGGTTACATATATTTAAACAGCCAGCAGCGAGTCAGTGCCCAAAACTGAGGAGAGTGTAAAACTCCTGGTTATATACATTTAACCAGCCAGCACAGAGTCAGTGCCCAAAGCTGAGAAGACTGTAAATCTTCTGATTATACTTTTTCAACCAGCCAGCACAGAGTCAGTGCCCTAAACTGAGGAGAGTGTAAATCTCCTGGTTATATACATTTAACCAGTCAGCACAGAGTCAGTGCCCTGAACTAAATAGAGTGTAAAACCCCTGATTATAGAAATTTAACCAGCCAGCACAGACTCAGTGCCGTCAACTGATGAGAGTGTAAAACTTCCGGTTACATAGATTTAATCAGCCAGCACAGAGTCAGTGCCCTAAACCGAGGAGAGTGTAAATCTCCTGGTTATATACATTTAACAAGACAGTGCAGAGTCAGTGCCCGAAACTGAGGAGAGTGTAAAACAACTGGTTATACATATTTAACCAGCCAGCACAGACTCAGTGCCCTAAACTCAATAGAGTGTAAAAACCCTGGTTATATATATTTAACCAGCTAGCACAGAGTCAGTGCCCTAAACTGAGGACAGCGTAAATCTCCTGGGTATATATGTTGGACCAGCCAGCACAGTGTCAGTGCCCTAAACTGAGGACAGAGAAAAGCTTCTGGTAATATATATTTAACCAGACAGCACAGTCTCAGTGCCCTAAACTGAGGAGAGTGTAAATCCCCTTGTTATATATATTGAACCAGCCAGCACAGAGTCAGTGCCCTCAAAAGAGGGCAGTGTAAAACTACTGGTTATATATATTTAACCAGCCAGCACAGAGTCAGAGCCTTAAACTGAGGTGAGCGTAAATCTCCTGGTTATATGTATTTAAACAGCCAGCACAGAGTTAGTGCCCTAATCTGAGGACAGTGGAAATCTTCTGGTTATATATATTGAACCAGCAATCACAGTCTCAGTGCCCGAAACCGAGGAGAGTGTAAATCTTCTGGTTATCTATTTTTAACCAGCCAGTGCAGAGTCAGTGCCCGAAACTGAAGACGGTGTAAAACAACTGGTAATATATCTTTAACCAGCCAGCACAGTCTCAGAGCCCTAAACTCAATAGAGTGTAAATCTCCTGGTTATATATATTTAACCAGCCAGCACAGATTCAGTGCCCTAAACGGAGGAGACTGTAAATCTCCTGGCTACATGTACTTAACCAGCCAGCACAGAGTTAGTGCCCGAAACAGAAGACAGTGTAAATCTCATGGACATATAAATTGAACCAGCCAGCACAGATTCAGTGCCCTAAACCGAGGAGAGTGTAAATCTCCTGGTTATATACATTTAACCAGCCAGTGCGGAGTCAGTGACCGAAACTGAGGACAGTGTAAATCTCCTTGGTGTTTATATTTAACCAGCCAGCACAGAGTCAGTTCCCTAAACTGAGGACAGACTAAATCTTCTGGTAATATATATTTAACAAGACAGCACATAGTAAATGCCCTAAACTGAAGAGAGTGTAAATCTCCTGGTTGTATATATTTAACCAGCCAGCATGGAGCCAGTGCCCTAAACTCAGGAGAGTGTAAAATATCAGGTCATATATAATTAACCGGCATGCACAGAGTGAGTGACCTAAACTGAGGAGAGTATAAATCTCCTGGTTAAATATATGTAACCAGCGGGCACAGATTCAGTGCCCTAAACTGAGGAGAGTGTAAAACTCCTGGTAATATATATTTAACCAACCAGTGCACAGTCAGTGCCCTAAACTGAGGAGAGTGTAAAACAACTGGTTATATATATTATACCAGCCAGCACAGACTCAGTTCCCTAAACTCAATAGAGTGTAAAACCCCTGGTTAAATATATTTAACCAGCCAGCACAGAGTCAGTCCCCTAAACTGAGGACAGTGTAAAGCTCTTGGGTATATATATTGAACGAGCCAGCACAGAGTATGTGCCCTAAACTGAGGAGAGTGTAAATCTCCTGATCGTATATATTGAACCAGCCAGACAGAGTCAGTGCCCTAAACTGAGGAGTGTGTAAACCTCCTGGTTATATAAATTTAACCAGCCAGCACAGAGTCAGTGCCCTAAACTGAGGAGAGTGTAAATTTCCTGGTTATATACATTTAACCAGCCAGCAGAGAGTCAGTGCCCTAAACTGAGGACAGTGTAAATCTCCTGGTTATATATATTGAACCAGGCAGCACTAAGTCAGTGCCCTAAACTGAGAAGACTGTAAAATTCCTGGTTATATATATTTAACCTGCCAGCACAGAGTCGGAGCCCTAAACTGAATACAGTTTTAATCTCCTGGTTATATATATTTAAACAGCCAGCACAGAGTCAGTGCCCGAAACTGAGGAGAGTGTAAATCTCCTGGTTATATATATTCAACCAGAAAGCACAGAGTCAGTGTCCTAAACTGTGGAGAGGGGTAATCTCCTGGTTATATATATTTTACCAGCCAGCACAGAATCATTGCTCTAAACTGAGTTTAATGTAAATCTCTTGGTTATGTATATTTAAACAGCCAGCACAGAGTCAGTGCCCGAAACTGAGGAGAGTGGAAAACTCGTGGTTATATACATTTTAACAGCCAGCACAGAGTCAGTGCCATGAACGTGGGAGAGTGTAATTCTCCTGGTTATATATATATTTAACCAGCCAGCTTAGAGTCAGTGCCCTAAACTGTTGATAGTGTAAGTCTCCTGGCTAGATATATTCAACCAGCCAGCACAGAGTCAGTGACCTAAACTGAGGAGAGTGTAAATCTCCTGGTTAGATATATTTAACCAGCAAGCGTAGAGTAAGTGCCCTAAACTGAGGAGAGTGTAAATCTCCTGTTTATATATATTCAACCAGAAAGCACAGAGCCAGTGTCCTAAACTGTGCAGAGGGGAAAATCTCCTGGTTATATATATTTAACCAGCCAGCACAGAGTCAGTGCCCTAAACTGAGGAGAGCGTAAATGTCCTGGTTAAAAATATTTAAACAGCCAGCACAGAGTCAGTGCCCTAAACTGAGGAGAGTGTAAATCTCCTGGTTAAAAATATTTAAACAGCCAGCACAGAGTCAGTGCGCGAAACTGAAGAGAGGGGACATCTTCTGGTTATATATATTTGACCAGCCAGCACGGAGTCAGTGCACTAATCTGAGGAGAGCGTAAATCTCCTGGTTATATGTATTTGAACAGCCAGCACAGAGTCAGTGCCCTAAACTTAGGAGAGTGTAAATCTCAAGGTTATATATATTTAACCAGCCAGCTTAGAGTCAAGCCCTGAACTGAGAATAATGTAAGTTTCCTGGCTAGATATATTCAAACAGCTGGCACAGAGTCAGTGTCCTAAACTGAGGAGACTGAAAATCTCCTGGTTATATACATTCAACCAGCCAGCACAGAGTCAGTGCCCTAAACCGAGGAGAGCGTAAATCTCCTGGTTATATATTTTTCAACCAGCCAGCACAGATTCAGTGCCCTAAACTGAGGAGAGTGTAAATCTGCTGGTTATATACATTTAACCAGCCAGCACAGACTCAGTGCCCTAACTGTGGAGGGTGTAAATCTCCTGGTTATATATATTCAACCAGAAAGCACAGAGTCAGTGTCCTAAACTGTGGAGAGGGGAAATCTCCTGGTTATATATATTCAACCAGCCAGCACCGACTCAGTACCCTAAACTGAGGAGAGCGTAAATCGCCTGGTTATATATATTCAACCAGCCAGCACCGACTCAGTGCCCTAAACTGAGGACAGGGGACATCTTCTGGTAATATATATTTAATCAGCCAGCACAGAGTCATTGCCCTAAACTGAGGAGAGCGTAAATATCCTGGTTATGTATATTTAAATAGCCAGCACAGTTTCAGTGCCCTTAACTGAGGAGAGTGTAAATCTCCTGGTAATATATATTCAACCAGCCAGCACAGAGTCATTGCCCTAAACTGTGGAGGGTGTAAATCTTCTGGTTATGTATATTTAACCAGACAACACAGACTCAGTGCCCAAAACTGAGTAGAGTGTAATTCTCCTGGTTATATATATTTAACCAGACAACACAGACTCAGTGCCCAAAACTGAGTAGAGTGTAATTCTCCTGGTTAAATATATTTAACCAGCCAGCACAGAGCCAGTGCCCGAAACTTAGGAGAGTGTAAATCTCCTGGTTATATATATTTTCACTGCCAGCACAGAGTCAGCGCCCACAACTTAGAAGAGTGTAGATCTCATGCTAATAGATATTAAACCAGCCAGCAGAGTCAGTACCCTAAACTGTGGAGAGTGTAAATCTCCTGGTTTTTATATTTAACCAGACAACACAGAGTCAGTGCCCTAAACTGAGGAGAGTGTAAATCTCCTGGATATATATATTTAAACAGCCAGCACAGCGTAAATGCCCGAAACTGAGGAGATTGTAAATCTCCTGGTTATATATATTACCTCAGCCAGCACCAAGTCAGTGCCCTAAACTGAGGAGAGGGTAAATCCACTGGTTATATATATTTAACCAGCCAGCAGAGTCAGTGCCCTAACGTGAGGAGAGTGTAAATCTCCTGTTTATATATATTTAACCAGCAGGGACAGAGTCAGGACACGAAACTGAGGAGAGAGTAAATCTCCTGGTTATATATATATTTAACAAGCCAGCTTAGAGTCAGTGCCCTAAACTGTTGATCGTGTAAGTCTCCTGGCTAGATATATTCAACCAGCCAGCACAGAGTCAGTGACCTAAACTGAGGAGAGTGTAAATCTCCTGCTTAGATATATTTAACCAGCAAGCGTAGAGTAAGTGCCCTAAACTGAGGAGAGTGTAAATTTCCTGGTTATATATATTCAACCAGACAGCACAGAGCCAGTGTCCTAAACTGTGCAGAGGGGAAAATCTCCCGGTTATATATATTTAACCAGCCAGCACAGAGTCAGTGCCCTAAACTGAGGAGAGTGTAAATCTCCTGGTTATATATATTCAACCAGCCAGCACAGAGTCAGTGCCCTAAACTGAGGAGAGCGTAAATCTCCTGGTTAAAAATATTTAAACAGCCAGCACAGAGTCAGTGCCCTAAACTGAAGAGAGGGGACATCTTCTGGTTATATATATTTTACCAGCCAGCACGGAGTCAGTGCACTAATCTGAGGAGAGCGTAAATCTCCTGGTTATATATATTTGAGCAGCCAGCACAGAGTCAGTGCCCTAAACTTAGGAGAGTGTAAATCTCCTGGTTATATATATTTAAACAGCCAGCACAGAGTCAGTGCCCGAAACTGAGGAGAGTGGAAAACTCGTGGTTATATACATTTTAACAGCCAGCACAGAGTCAGTGCCCTGAACGTGGGAGAGTGGAAATCTCCTGGTTATATATATATTTAACAAGCCAGCTTAGAGTCAGTGCCCTAAACTGTTGATCGTGTAAGTCTCCTGGCTAGATATATTCAACCAGCCAGCACACAGTCAGTGACCTAAACCGAGGAGAGCGTAAATCTCCTGGTTATATATATTCACCCAGCCAGCACAGATTCAGTGCCCTAAACTGAGGAGAGTGTAAATCTGCTGGTTATATACATTTAACCAGCCAGCACAGACTCAGTGCCCTAAACTGTGGAGGGTGTAAATCTCCTGGTTATATATATTCAAACAGCCAGCACAGAGTCAGTGCCCTAAACTGAGGAGAGCGTAAATCTCCTGGTTAAAAATATTTAAACAGCCAGCACAGAGTCAGTGCCCTAAACTGAATAGAGGGGACATCTTCTGGTTATATATATTTGACCAGCCAGCACGGAGTCAGTGCACTAATCTGAGGAGAGCGTAAATCTCCTGGTTAAATGTATTTGAACAGCCAGCACAGAGTTAGTGCCCTTAACTTCGGAGAGTGTAAATCTCAAGGTTATATATATTTAACCAGCCAGCTTAGATTCAAGCCCTGAACTGAGAATAATGTAAGTTTCCTGGCTAGATATATTCAAACAGCTGGCACAGAGTCAGTGTCCTAAACTGAGGAGACTGTAAATCTCCTGGTTATATACATTCAACCAGCCAGCACAGAGTCAGTGCCCTAAACCGAGGAGAGCGTAAATCTCCTGGTTATATATATTCAACCAGCCAGCACAGATTCAGTGCCCTAAACTGAGGAGAGTGTAAATCTGCTGGTTATATACATTTAACCAGCCAGCACAGACTCAGTGCCCTAAACTGTGGAGGGTGTAAATCTCCTGGTTATATATATTCAACCAGAAAGCACAGAGTCAGTGTCCTAAACTGTGGAGAGGGGAAATCTCCTGGTTATATATATTCAACCAGCCAGCACCGACTCAGTACCCTAAACTGAGGAGAGCGTAAATCGCCTGGTTATATATATTCAACCAGCCAGCACCGACTCAGTGCCCTAAACTGAGGACAGGGGACATCTTCTGGTAATATATATTTAATCAGCCAGCACAGAGTCATTGCCCTAAACTGAGGAGAGCGTAAATATCCTGGTTATGTATATTTAAATAGCCAGCACAGTTTCAGTGCCCTTAACTGAGGAGAGTGTAAATCTCCTGGTAATATATATTCAACCAGCCAGCACAGAGTCATTGCCCTAAACTGTGGAGGGTGTAAATCTTCTGGTTATGTATATTTAACCAGACAACACAGACTCAGTGCCCAAAACTGAATAGAGTGCATAACTCCTGGTTACATATATTTAAACAGCCAGCAGCGAGTCAGTGCCCAAAACTGAGGAGAGTGTAAAACTCCTGGTTATATATATTTAACCAGCCAGCACAGAGTCAGTGCCCAAAGCTGAGAAGACTGTAAATCTTCTGATTATACTTTTTCAACCAGCCAGCACAGAGTCAGTGCCCTAAACTGAGGAGAGTGTAAATCTCCTGGTTATATACATTTAACCAGTCAGCACAGAGTCAGTGCCCTGAACTAAATAGAGTGTAAAACCCCTGATTATAGAAATTTAACCAGCCAGCACAGACTCAGTGCCGTCAACTGATGAGAGTGTAAAACTTCCGGTTACATAGATTTAATCAGCCAGCACAGAGTCAGTGCCCTAAACCGAGGAGAGTGTAAATCTCCTGGTTATATACATTTAACAAGACAGTGCAGAGTCAGTGCCCGAAACTGAGGAGAGTGTAAAACAACTGGTTATACATATTTAACCAGCCAGCACAGACTCAGTGCCCTAAACTCAATAGAGTGTAAAAACCCTGGTTATATATATTTAACCAGCTAGCACAGAGTCAGTGCCCTAAACTGAGGACAGCGTAAATCTCCTGGGTATATATGTTGGACCAGCCAGCACAGTGTCAGTGCCCTAAACTGAGGACAGAGAAACGCTTCTGGTAATATATATTTAACCAGACAGCACAGTCTCAGTGCCCTAAACTGAGGAGAGTGTAAATCCCCTTGTTATATATATTGAACCAGCCAGCACAGAGTCAGTGCCCTCAAAAGAGGGCAGTGTAAAACTACTGGTTATATATATTTAACCAGCCAGCACAGAGTCAGAGCCTTAAACTGAGGTGAGCGTAAATCTCCTGGTTATATGTATTTAAACAGCCAGCACAGAGTTAGTGCCCTAATCTGAGGACAGTGGAAATCTTCTGGTTATATATATTGAACCAGCAAGCACAGTCTCAGTGCCCGAAACCGAGGAGAGTGTAAATCTTCTGGTTATCTATTTTTAACCAGCCAGTGCAGAGTCAGTGCCCGAAACTGAAGACGGTGTAAAACAACTGGTAATATATCTTTAACCAGCCAGCACAGTCTCAGAGCCCTAAACTCAATAGAGTGTAAATCTCCTGGTTATATATATTTAACCAGCCAGCACAGATTCAGTGCCCTAAACGGAGGAGACTGTAAATCTCCTGGCTACATGTACTTAACCAGCCAGCACAGAGTTAGTGCCCGAAACAGAAGACAGTGTAAATCTCATGGACATATAAATTGAACCAGCCAGCACAGATTCAGTGCCCTAAACCGAGGAGAGTGTAAATCTCCTGGTTATATACATTTAACCAGCCAGTGCGGAGTCAGTGACCGAAACTGAGGACAGTGTAAATCTCCTTGGTGTTTATATTTAACCAGCCAGCACAGAGTCAGTGCCCTAAACTGAGGACAGACTAAATCTTCTGGTAATATATATTTAACAAGACAGCACATAGTAAATGCCCTAAACTGAAGAGAGTGTAAATCTCCTGGTTGTATATATTTAACCAGCCAGCATGGAGCCAGTGCCCTAAACTCAGGAGAGTGTAAAATATCAGGTCATATATAATTAACCGGCATGCACAGAGTGAGTGACCTAAACTGAGGAGAGTATAAATCTCCTGGTTAAATATATGTAACCAGCGGGCACAGATTCAGTGCCCTAAACTGAGGAGAGTGTAAAACTCCTGGTAATATATATTTAACCAACCAGTGCACAGTCAGTGCCCTAAACTGAGGAGAGTGTAAAACAACTGGTTATATATATTATACCAGCCAGCACAGACTCAGTTCCCTAAACTCAATAGAGTGTAAAACGCCTGGTTAAATATATTTAACCAGCCAGCACAGAGTCAGTCCCCTAAACTGAGGACAGTGTAAAGCTCTTGGGTATATATATTGAACGAGCCAGCACAGAGTATGTGCCCTAAACTGAGGAGAGTGTAAATCTCCTGATCGTATATATTGAACCAGCCAGACAGAGTCAGTGCCCTAAACTGAGGAGTGTGTAAACCTCCTGGTTATATAAATTTAACCAGCCAGCACAGAGTCAGTGCCCTAAACTGAGGAGAGTGTAAATTTCCTGGTTATATACATTTAACCAGCCAGCAGAGAGTCAGTGCCCTAAACTGAGGACAGTGTAAATCTCCTGGTTATATATATTGAACCAGGCAGCACTAAGTCAGTGCCCTAAACTGAGAAGACTGTAAAATTCCTGGTTATATATATTTAACCTGCCAGCACAGAGTCGGAGCCCTAAACTGAATACAGTTTTAATCTCCTTTATATATATATTTATACAGCCAGCACAGAGTCAGTGCCCGAAACTGAGGAGAGTGTAAATCTCCTGGTTATATATATTCAACCAGAAAGCACAGAGTCAGTGTCCTAAACTGTGGAGAGGGGTAATCTCCTGGTTATATATATTTTACCAGCCAGCACAGAATCATTGCTCTAAACTGAGTTTAATGTAAATCTCTTGGTTATGTATATTTAAACAGCCAGCACAGAGTCAGTGCCCGAAACTGAGGAGAGTGGAAAACTCGTGGTTATATACATTTTAACAGCCAGCACAGAGTCAGTGCCATGAACGTGGGAGAGTGTAATTCTCCTGGTTATATATATATTTAACCAGCCAGCTTAGAGTCAGTGCCCTAAACTGTTGATAGTGTAAGTCTCCTGACTAGATATATTCAACCAGCCAGCACAGAGTCAGTGACCTAAACTGCGGAGAGTGTAAATCTCCTGGTTAGATATATTTAACCAGCAAGCGTAGAGTAAGTGCCCTAAACTGAGGAGAGTGTAAATCTCCTGTTTATATATATTCAACCAGAAAGCACAGAGCCAGTGTCCTAAACTGTGCAGAGGGGAAAATCTCCTGGTTATATATATTTAACCAGCCAGCACAGAGTCAGTGCCCTAAACTGAGGAGAGCGTAAATGTCCTGGTTAAAAATATTTAAACAGCCAGCACAGAGTCAGTGCCCTAAACTGAGGAGAGTGTAAATCTCCTGGTTAAAAATATTTAAACAGCCAGCACAGAGTCAGTGCGCTAAACTGAAGAGAGGGGACATCTTCTGGTTATATATATTTGACCAGCCAGCACGGAGTCAGTGCACTAATCTGAGGAGAGCGTAAATCTCCTGGTTATATGTATTTGAACAGCCAGCACAGAGTCAGTGCCCTAAACTTAGGAGAGTGTAAATCTCAAGGTTATATATATTTAACCAGCCAGCTTAGAGTCAAGCCCTGAACTGAGAATAATGTAAGTTTCCTGGCTAGATATATTCAAACAGCTGGCACAGAGTCAGTGTCCTAAACTGAGGAGACTGAAAATCTCCTGGTTATATACATTCAACCAGCCAGCACAGAGTCAGTGCCCTAAACCGAGGAGAGCGTAAATCTCCTGGTTATATATTTTTCAACCAGCCAGCACAGATTCAGTGCCCTAAACTGAGGAGAGTGTAAATCTGCTGGTTATATACATTTAACCAGCCAGCACAGACTCAGTGCCCTAAACTGTGGAGGGTGTAAATCTCCTGGTTATATATATTCAACCAGAAAGCACAGAGTCAGTGTCCTAAACTGTGGAGAGGGGAAATCTCCTGGTTATATATATTCAACCAGCCAGCACCGACTCAGTACCCTAAACTGAGGAGAGCGTAAATCGCCTGGTTATATATATTCAACCAGCCAGCACCGACTCAGTGCCCTAAACTGAGGACAGGGGACATCTTCTGGTAATATATATTTAATCAGCCAGCACAGAGTCATTGCCCTAAACTGAGGAGAGCGTAAATATCCTGGTTATGTATATTTAAATAGCCAGCACAGTTTCAGTGCCCTTAACTGAGGAGAGTGTAAATCTCCTGGTAATATATATTCAACCAGCCAGCACAGAGTCATTGCCCTAAACTGTGGAGGGTGTAAATCTTCTGGTTATGTATATTTAACCAGACAACACAGACTCAGTGCCCAAAACTGAGTAGAGTGTAATTCTCCTGGTTATATATATTTAACCAGACAACACAGACTCAGTGCCCAAAACTGAGTAGAGTGTAATTCTCCTGGTTAAATATATTTAACCAGCCAGCACAGAGCCAGTGCCCGAAACTTAGGAGAGTGTAAATCTCCTGGTTATATATATTTTCACTGCCAGCACAGAGTCAGCGCCCACAACGTAGAAGAGTGTAGATCTCATGCTAATAGATATTAAACCAGCCAGCAGAGTCAGTACCCTAAACTGTGGAGAGTGTAAATCTCCTGGTTTTTATATTTAACCAGACAACACAGAGTCAGTGCCCTAAACTGAGGAGAGTGTAAATCTCCTGGATATATATATTTAAACAGCCAGCACAGCGTAAATGCCCGAAACTGAGGAGATTGTAAATCTCCTGGTTATATATATTACCTCAGCCAGCACCAAGTCAGTGCCCTAAACTGAGGAGAGGGTAAATCCACTGGTTATATATATTTAACCAGCCAGCAGAGTCAGTGCCCTAACGTGAGGAGAGTGTAAATCTCCTGTTTATATATATTTAACCAGCAGGGACAGAGTCAGGACACGAAACTGAGGAGAGAGTAAATCTCCTGGTTATATATATATTTAACAAGCCAGCTTAGAGTCAGTGCCCTAAACTGTTGATCGTGTAAGTCTCCTGGCTAGATATATTCAACCAGCCAGCACAGAGTCAGTGACCTAAACTGAGGAGAGTGTAAATCTCCTGCTTAGATATATTTAACCAGCAAGCGTAGAGTAAGTGCCCTAAACTGAGGAGAGTGTAAATTTCCTGGTTATATATATTCAACCAGACAGCACAGAGCCAGTGTCCTAAACTGTGCAGAGGGGAAAATCTCCCGGTTATATATATTTAACCAGCCAGCACAGAGTCAGTGCCCTAAACTGAGGAGAGTGTAAATCTCCTGGTTATATATATTCAACCAGCCAGCACAGAGTCAGTGCCCTAAACTGAGGAGAGCGTAAATCTCCTGGTTAAAAATATTTAAACAGCCAGCACAGAGTCAGTGCCCTAAACTGAAGAGAGGGGACATCTTCTGGTTATATATATTTGACCAGCCAGCACGGAGTCAGTGCACTAATCTGAGGAGAGCGTAAATCTCCTGGTTATATATATTTGAGCAGCCAGCACAGAGTCAGTGCCCTAAACTTAGGAGAGTGTAAATCTCCTGGTTATATATATTTAAACAGCCAGCACAGAGTCAGTGCCCGAAACTGAGGAGAGTGGAAAACTCGTGGTTATATACATTTTAACAGCCAGCACAGAGTCAGTGCCCTGAACGTGGGAGAGTGGAAATCTCCTGGTTATATATATATTTAACAAGCCAGCTTAGAGTCAGTGCCCTAAACTGTTGATCGTGTAAGTCTCCTGGCTAGATATATTCAACCAGCCAGCACACAGTCAGTGACCTAAACTGAGGAGAGTGTAAATCTCCTCGTTAGATATATTTAACCAGCAAGCGTAGAGTAAGTGCCCTAAACTGAGGAGAGTGTAAATTTCCTGGTTATATATATTCAACCAGAAAGCACAGAGCCAGTGTCCTAAACTGTGCAGAGGGGAAAATCTCCCGGTTATATATATTTCACCAGCCAGCACAGAGTCAGTGCCCTAAACAGAGGAGAGTGTAATTCTCCTGATTATATATATTTAGCCAGCCAGCACAGACTCAGTGACCTAAACTGAGAAGAGTGTAAATCTCCTGGTTATATATATTTACCCAGCAGGGTCAGAGTCAGTGCCCTAAACAGAGGAGAGTGTAATTCTCCTGATTATATATATTTAGCCAGCCAGCACAGACTCAGTGACCTAAACTGAGAAGAGTGTAAATCTCCTGGTTATATATATTTACCCAGCAGGGTCAGAGTCAGTGCCCTAAACAGAGGAGAGTGTAATTCTCCTGATTATATATATTTAGCCAGCCAGCACAGACTCAGTGACCTAAACTGAGAAGAGTGTAAATCTCCTGGTTATATATATTTAACCAGTCAGCACAGAGTCATTGCCCCAAACTGAGTAGAGTGCAAATCTCCCGGTTATATATATTTTACCAGCAGGCGCAGAGCCAATACCCGAAACTTAGGAGAGTGTAAATCTCGTGTATAGAAACATTTAACCACATAGCACTGACTCAGTGTACTAAACTGAAGAGAGTGTAAATCTCCAGGTTATATATATTTTACCAGCCAGCACAGAATCATTGCTATAAACTGAGGAGAATGTTAATCTCTTGGTTATATATATTTAAACAGCCAGCACAGAGTCAGTGCCCGAAACTGAGGAGAGTGTAAAACCCGTGGTTATATATATTCTAATAGCCAGCACAGACTCAGTGCCCGAAACTGAGGAGAGCGTCAATCTCCTGGTTATATATATTTAACCAGCCAGCACAGAGTCAGTGCCCTAAACTGAGGAGAGTGTAAATTTTCTGGTTAGATATATTTAAACAGCCAGCGCAGAGTCAGTACCCGAAAGTTAGGAAAGTGTAAATCTCCGGGTTATATAGATTCAACCAGCCAGCACAGAGTCAGTGCCCTAAAACTGAGGAGAGCGTAAATCTCCTGGTTAAAAATATTTAAACAGCCAGCACAGAGTCACTGCCCTAAACTGAGGAGAGGGGACATCTTCTGGTTATATATATTTAACCAGCCAGCACAGAGTCAGTGCCATAAACTGAGGACAGTGTAAATCTCCTGGCTATATGCATGCAACCAGCCAGCACGGACTCAGTGCCCTAAACTGTGGAGATTTATAAATCTCCTGGTTAAATATATAATTAACCAGCCAGCACAGAGTCAGTGCCCTTAACTGAGGAGAGGGTAAATCTGCTGGTTATATATATTTAACCAGGCATCACAGAGTCAGTGCCCTAAACTGAGGAGAGTGTAAATCTCCTGTTTATATATATTTAACCAGCAGGGACAGAGTCAGGACACGAAACTGAGGAGAGAGTAAATCTCCTGGTTATATATATTTAAACAGCCAGCACAGCCTAAATGCACTAAACTGAGGAGAGTGTTATTCACCTGGTTATATATATTTAGCCAGCCAGCACAGACTCAGTGCCCTAAACTGAGGAGAGTATAAATCAGAGTCATTGCCCTAAACTGAGCAGAGCGTAAATCTTCTGATTAGATATATTTAACCAGGCAGCACAGAGTCTCTGCCCTAAACTGAGGATGGCGTGAATGTCCTGTTTGTATATATTTTTAAACAGCCAGCACAGCGTAAGTGCCCTGAACTGAGGAGAGAGTAAATCTCCTGGTTATATATATTTAACAAGCTAGCACAGAGTCATTGCCCCAAATTGAGGAGAGTGTAAATCTCCTGGTTATATATATTTAAACAGCCAGCACAGAGTCAGTGCCCGAAACTGAGGAGAGTGTAAATCTCCTGGTTATATATATTCAACCAGAAAGCACAGAGTCAGTGTCCTAAACTGTGGAGAGGGGTAATCTCCTGGTTATATATATTTTACCAGCCAGCACAGAATCATTGCTCTAAACTGAGTTTAATGTAAATCTCTTGGTTATGTATATTTAAACAGCCAGCACAGAGTCAGTGCCCGAAACTGAGGAGAGTGGAAAACTCGTGGTTACATACATTTTAACAGCCAGCACAGAGTCAGTGCCCTGAACGTGGGAGAGTGTAATTCTCCTGGTTATATATATATTTAACCAGCCAGCTTAGAGTCAGTGCCCTAAACTGTTGATAGTGTAAGTCTCCTGGCTAGATATATTCAACCAGCCAGCACAGAGTCAGTGACCTAAACTGAGGAGAGTGTAAATCTCCTGGTTAGATATATTTAACCAGCAAGCGTAGAGTAAGTGCCCTAAACTGAGGAGAGTGTAAATCTCCTGGTTATATATATTCAACCAGAAAGCACAGAGCCAGTGTCCTAAACTGTGCAGAGGGGAAAATCTCCTGGTTATATATATTTAACCAGCCAGCTTAGAGTCAAGCCCTGAACTGAGAATAATGTAAGTTTCCTGGCTAGATATATTCAAACAGCTGGCACAGAGTCAGTGTCCTAAACCGAGGAGAGCGTAAATCTCCTGGTTATATATATTCACCCAGCCAGCACAGATTCAGTGCCCTAAACTGAGGAGAGTGTAAATCTGCTGGTTATATACATTTAACCAGCCAGCACAGACTCAGTGCCCTAAACTGTGGAGGGTGTAAATCTCCTGGTTATATATATTCAAACAGCCAGCACAGAGTCAGTGCCCTAAACTGAGGAGAGCGTAAATCTCCTGGTTAAAAATATTTAAACAGCCAGCACAGAGTCAGTGCCCTAAACTGAATAGAGGGGACATCTTCTGGTTATATATATTTGACCAGCCAGCACGGAGTCAGTGCACTAATCTGAGGAGAGCGTAAATCTCCTGGTTAAATGTATTTGAACAGCCAGCACAGAGTTAGTGCCCTTAACTTCGGAGAGTGTAAATCTCAAGGTTATATATATTTAACCAGCCAGCTTAGATTCAAGCCCTGAACTGAGAATAATGTAAGTTTCCTGGCTAGATATATTCAAACAGCTGGCACAGAGTCAGTGTCCTAAACTGAGGAGACTGTAAATCTCCTGGTTATATACATTCAACCAGCCAGCACAGAGTCAGTGCCCTAAACCGAGGAGAGCGTAAATCTCCTGGTTATATATATTCAACCAGCCAGCACAGATTCAGTGCCCTAAACTGAGGAGAGTGTAAATCTGCTGGTTATATACATTTAACCAGCCAGCACAGACTCAGTGCCCTAAACTGTGGAGGGTGTAAATCTCCTGGTTATATATATTCAACCAGAAAGCACAGAGTCAGTGTCCTAAACTGTGGAGAGGGGAAATCTCCTGGTTATATATATTCAACCAGCCAGCACCGACTCAGTACCCTAAACTGAGGAGAGCGTAAATCGCCTGGTTATATATATTCAACCAGCCAGCACCGACTCAGTGCCCTAAACTGAGGACAGGGGACATCTTCTGGTAATATATATTTAATCAGCCAGCACAGAGTCATTGCCCTAAACTGAGGAGAGCGTAAATATCCTGGTTATGTATATTTAAATAGCCAGCACAGTTTCAGTGCCCTTAACTGAGGAGAGTGTAAATCTCCTGGTAATATATATTCAACCAGCCAGCACAGAGTCATTGCCCTAAACTGTGGAGGGTGTAAATCTTCTGGTTATGTATATTTAACCAGACAACACAGACTCAGTGCCCAAAACTGAATAGAGTGCATAACTCCTGGTTACATATATTTAAACAGCCAGCAGCGAGTCAGTGCCCAAAACTGAGGAGAGTGTAAAACTCCTGGTTATATATATTTAACCAGCCAGCACAGAGTCAGTGCCCAAAGCTGAGAAGACTGTAAATCTTCTGATTATACTTTTTCAACCAGCCAGCACAGAGTCAGTGCCCTAAACTGAGGAGAGTGTAAATCTCCTGGTTATATACATTTAACCAGTCAGCACAGAGTCAGTGCCCTGAACTAAATAGAGTGTAAAACCCCTGATTATAGAAATTTAACCAGCCAGCACAGACTCAGTGCCGTCAACTGATGAGAGTGTAAAACTTCCGGTTACATAGATTTAATCAGCCAGCACAGAGTCAGTGCCCTAAACCGAGGAGAGTGTAAATCTCCTGGTTATATACATTTAACAAGACAGTGCAGAGTCAGTGCCCGAAACTGAGGAGAGTGTAAAACAACTGGTTATACATATTTAACCAGCCAGCACAGACTCAGTGCCCTAAACTCAATAGAGTGTAAAAACCCTGGTTATATATATTTAACCAGCTAGCACAGAGTCAGTGCCCTAAACTGAGGACAGCGTAAATCTCCTGGGTATATATGTTGGACCAGCCAGCACAGTGTCAGTGCCCTAAACTGAGGACAGAGAAAAGCTTCTGGTAATATATATTTAACCAGACAGCACAGTCTCAGTGCCCTAAACTGAGGAGAGTGTAAATCCCCTTGTTATATATATTGAACCAGCCAGCACAGAGTCAGTGCCCTCAAAAGAGGGCAGTGTAAAACTACTGGTTATATATATTTAACCAGCCAGCACAGAGTCAGAGCCTTAAACTGAGGTGAGCGTAAATCTCCTGGTTATATGTATTTAAACAGCCAGCACAGAGTTAGTGCCCTAATCTGAGGACAGTGGAAATCTTCTGGTTATATATATTGAACCAGCAAGCACAGTCTCAGTGCCCGAAACCGAGGAGAGTGTAAATCTTCTGGTTATCTATTTTTAACCAGCCAGTGCAGAGTCAGTGCCCGAAACTGAAGACGGTGTAAAACAACTGGTAATATATCTTTAACCAGCCAGCACAGTCTCAGAGCCCTAAACTCAATAGAGTGTAAATCTCCTGGTTATATATATTTAACCAGCCAGCACAGATTCAGTGCCCTAAACGGAGGAGACTGTAAATCTCCTGGCTACATGTACTTAACCAGCCAGCACAGAGTTAGTGCCCGAAACAGAAGACAGTGTAAATCTCATGGACATATAAATTGAACCAGCCAGCACAGATTCAGTGCCCTAAACCGAGGAGAGTGTAAATCTCCTGGTTATATACATTTAACCAGCCAGTGCGGAGTCAGTGACCGAAACTGAGGACAGTGTAAATCTCCTTGGTGTTTATATTTAACCAGCCAGCACAGAGTCAGTGCCCTAAACTGAGGACAGACTAAATCTTCTGGTAATATATATTTAACAAGACAGCACATAGTAAATGCCCTAAACTGAAGAGAGTGTAAATCTCCTGGTTGTATATATTTAACCAGCCAGCATGGAGCCAGTGCCCTAAACTCAGGAGAGTGTAAAATATCAGGTCATATATAATTAACCGGCATGCACAGAGTGAGTGACCTAAACTGAGGAGAGTATAAATCTCCTGGTTAAATATATGTAACCAGCGGGCACAGATTCAGTGCCCTAAACTGAGGAGAGTGTAAAACTCCTGGTAATATATATTTAACCAACCAGTGCACAGTCAGTGCCCTAAACTGAGGAGAGTGTAAAACAACTGGTTATATATATTATACCAGCCAGCACAGACTCAGTTCCCTAAACTCAATAGAGTGTAAAACCCCTGGTTAAATATATTTAACCAGCCAGCACAGAGTCAGTCCCCTAAACTGAGGACAGTGTAAAGCTCTTGGGTATATATATTGAACGAGCCAGCACAGAGTATGTGCCCTAAACTGAGGAGAGTGTAAATCTCCTGATCGTATATATTGAACCAGCCAGACAGAGTCAGTGCCCTAAACTGAGGAGTGTGTAAACCTCCTGGTTATATAAATTTAACCAGCCAGCACAGAGTCAGTGCCCTAAACTGAGGAGAGTGTAAATTTCCTGGTTATATACATTTAACCAGCCAGCAGAGAGTCAGTGCCCTAAACTGAGGACAGTGTAAATCTCCTGGTTATATATATTGAACCAGGCAGCACTAAGTCAGTGCCCTAAACTGAGAAGACTGTAAAATTCCTGGTTATATATATTTAACCTGCCAGCACAGAGTCGGAGCCCTAAACTGAATACAGTTTTAATCTCCTGGTTATATATATTTAAACAGCCAGCACAGAGTCAGTGCCCGAAACTGAGGAGAGTGTAAATCTCCTGGTTATATATATTCAACCAGAAAGCACAGAGTCAGTGTCCTAAACTGTGGAGAGGGGTAATCTCCTGGTTATATATATTTTACCAGCCAGCACAGAATCATTGCTCTAAACTGAGTTTAATGTAAATCTCTTGGTTATGTATATTTAAACAGCCAGCACAGAGTCAGTGCCCGAAACTGAGGAGAGTGGAAAACTCGTGGTTATATACATTTTAACAGCAAGCACAGAGTCAGTGCCATGAACGTGGGAGAGTGTAATTCTCCTGGTTATATATATATTTAACCAGCCAGCTTAGAGTCAGTGCCCTAAACTGTTGATAGTGTAAGTCTCCTGGCTAGATATATTCAACCAGCCAGCACAGAGTCAGTGACCTAAACTGCGGAGAGTGTAAATCTCCTGGTTAGATATATTTAACCAGCAAGCGTAGAGTAAGTGCCCTAAACTGAGGAGAGTGTAAATCTCCTGTTTATATATATTCAACCAGAAAGCACAGAGCCAGTGTCCTAAACTGTGCAGAGGGGAAAATCTCCTGGTTATATATATTTAACCAGCCAGCACAGAGTCAGTGCCCTAAACTGAGGAGAGCGTAAATGTCCTGGTTAAAAATATTTAAACAGCCAGCACAGAGTCAGTGCCCTAAACTGAGGAGAGTGTAAATCTCCTGGTTAAAAATATTTAAACAGCCAGCACAGAGTCAGTGCGCTAAACTGAAGAGAGGGGACATCTTCTGGTTATATATATTTGACCAGCCAGCACGGAGTCAGTGCACTAATCTGAGGAGAGCGTAAATCTCCTGGTTATATGTATTTGAACAGCCAGCACAGAGTCAGTGCCCTAAACTTAGGAGAGTGTAAATCTCAAGGTTATATATATTTAACCAGCCAGCTTAGAGTCAAGCCCTGAACTGAGAATAATGTAAGTTTCCTGGCTAGATATATTCAAACAGCTGGCACAGAGTCAGTGTCCTAAACTGAGGAGACTGAAAATCTCCTGGTTATATACATTCAACCAGCCAGCACAGAGTCAGTGCCCTAAACCGAGGAGAGCGTAAATCTCCTGGTTATATATTTTTCAACCAGCCAGCACAGATTCAGTGCCCTAAACTGAGGAGAGTGTAAATCTGCTGGTTATATACATTTAACCAGCCAGCACAGACTCAGTGCCCTAAACTGTGGAGGGTGTAAATCTCCTGGTTATATATATTCAACCAGAAAGCACAGAGTCAGTGTCCTAAACTGTGGAGAGGGGAAATCTCCTGGTTATATATATTCAACCAGCCAGCACCGACTCAGTACCCTAAACTGAGGAGAGCGTAAATCGCCTGGTTATATATATTCAACCAGCCAGCACCGACTCAGTGCCCTAAACTGAGGACAGGGGACATCTTCTGGTAATATATATTTAATCAGCCAGCACAGAGTCATTGCCCTAAACTGAGGAGAGCGTAAATATCCTGGTTATGTATATTTAAATAGCCAGCACAGTTTCAGTGCCCTTAACTGAGGAGAGTGTAAATCTCCTGGTAATATATATTCAACCAGCCAGCACAGAGTCATTGCCCTAAACTGTGGAGGGTGTAAATCTTCTGGTTATGTATATTTAACCAGACAACACAGACTCAGTGCCCAAAACTGAGTAGAGTGTAATTCTCCTGGTTATATATATTTAACCAGACAACACAGACTCAGTGCCCAAAACTGAGTAGAGTGTAATTCTCCTGGTTAAATATATTTAACCAGCCAGCACAGAGCCAGTGCCCGAAACTTAGGAGAGTGTAAATCTCCTGGTTATATATATTTTCACTGCCAGCACAGAGTCAGCGCCCACAACGTAGAAGAGTGTAGATCTCATGCTAATAGATATTAAACCAGCCAGCAGAGTCAGTACCCTAAACTGTGGAGAGTGTAAATCTCCTGGTTTTTATATTTAACCAGACAACACAGAGTCAGTGCCCTAAACTGAGGAGAGTGTAAATCTCCTGGATATATATATTTAAACAGCCAGCACAGCGTAAATGCCCGAAACTGAGGAGATTGTAAATCTCCTGGTTATATATATTACCTCAGCCAGCACCAAGTCAGTGCCCTAAACTGAGGAGAGGGTAAATCCACTGGTTATATATATTTAACCAGCCAGCAGAGTCAGTGCCCTAACGTGAGGAGAGTGTAAATCTCCTGTTTATATATATTTAACCAGCAGGGACAGAGTCAGGACACGAAACTGAGGAGAGAGTAAATCTCCTGGTTATATATATATTTAACAAGCCAGCTTAGAGTCAGTGCCCTAAACTGTTGATCGTGTAAGTCTCCTGGCTAGATATATTCAACCAGCCAGCACAGAGTCAGTGACCTAAACTGAGGAGAGTGTAAATCTCCTGCTTAGATATATTTAACCAGCAAGCGTAGAGTAAGTGCCCTAAACTGAGGAGAGTGTAAATTTCCTGGTTATATATATTCAACCAGACAGCACAGAGCCAGTGTCCTAAACTGTGCAGAGGGGAAAATCTCCCGGTTATATATATTTAACCAGCCAGCACAGAGTCAGTGCCCTAAACTGAGGAGAGTGTAAATCTCCTGGTTATATATATTCAACCAGCCAGCACAGAGTCAGTGCCCTAAACTGAGGAGAGCGTAAATCTCCTGGTTAAAAATATTTAAACAGCCAGCACAGAGTCAGTGCCCTAAACTGAAGAGAGGGGACATCTTCTGGTTATATATATTTGACCAGCCAGCACGGAGTCAGTGCACTAATCTGAGGAGAGCGTAAATCTCCTGGTTATATATATTTGAGCAGCCAGCACAGAGTCAGTGCCCTAAACTTAGGAGAGTGTAAATCTCCTGGTTATATATATTTAAACAGCCAGCACAGAGTCAGTGCCCGAAACTGAGGAGAGTGGAAAACTCGTGGTTATATACATTTTAACAGCCAGCACAGAGTCAGTGCCCTGAACGTGGGAGAGTGGAAATCTCCTGGTTATATATATATTTAACAAGCCAGCTTAGAGTCAGTGCCCTAAACTGTTGATCGTGTAAGTCTCCTGGCTAGATATATTCAACCAGCCAGCACACAGTCAGTGACCTAAACTGAGGAGAGTGTAAATCTCCTCGTTAGATATATTTAACCAGCAAGCGTAGAGTAAGTGCCCTAAACTGAGGAGAGTGTAAATTTCCTGGTTATATATATTCAACCAGAAAGCACAGAGCCAGTGTCCTAAACTGTGCAGAGGGGAAAATCTCCCGGTTATATATATTTCACCAGCCAGCACAGAGTCAGTGCCCTAAACAGAGGAGAGTGTAATTCTCCTGATTATATATATTTAGCCAGCCAGCACAGACTCAGTGACCTAAACTGAGAAGAGTGTAAATCTCCTGGTTATATATATTTACCCAGCAGGGTCAGAGTCAGTGCCCTAAACAGAGGAGAGTGTAATTCTCCTGATTATATATATTTAGCCAGCCAGCACAGACTCAGTGACCTAAACTGAGAAGAGTGTAAATCTCCTGGTTATATATATTTACCCAGCAGGGTCAGAGTCAGTGCCCTAAACAGAGGAGAGTGTAATTCTCCTGATTATATATATTTAGCCGGCCAGCACAGACTCAGTGACCTAAACTGAGAAGAGTGTAAATCTCCTGGTTATATATATTTAACCAGTCAGCACAGAGTCATTGCCCCAAACTGAGTAGAGTGCAAATCTCCCGGTTATATATATTTTACCAGCAGGCGCAGAGCCAATACCCGAAACTTAGGAGAGTGTAAATCTCGTGTATAGAAACATTTAACCACATAGCACTGACTCAGTGTACTAAACTGAAGAGAGTGTAAATCTCCAGGTTATATATATTTTACCAGCCAGCACAGAATCATTGCTATAAACTGAGGAGAATGTTAATCTCTTGGTTATATATATTTAAACAGCCAGCACAGAGTCAGTGCCCGAAACTGAGGAGAGTGTAAAACCCGTGGTTATATATATTCTAATAGCCAGCACAGACTCAGTGCCCGAAACTGAGGAGAGCGTCAATCTCCTGGTTATATATATTTAACCAGCCAGCACAGAGTCAGTGCCCTAAACTGAGGAGAGTGTAAATTTTCTGGTTAGATATATTTAAACAGCCAGCGCAGAGTCAGTACCCGAAAGTTAGGAAAGTGTAAATCTCCGGGTTATATAGATTCAACCAGCCAGCACAGAGTCAGTGCCCTAAAACTGAGGAGAGCGTAAATCTCCTGGTTAAAAATATTTAAACAGCCAGCACAGAGTCACTGCCCTAAACTGAGGAGAGGGGACATCTTCTGGTTATATATATTTAACCAGCCAGCACAGAGTCAGTGCCATAAACTGAGGACAGTGTAAATCTCCTGGCTATATGCATGCAACCAGCCAGCACAGAGTCAGTGCCCTAAAACTGAGGAGAGCGTAAATCTCCTGGTTAAAAATATTTAACCAGCCAGCACAGAGTCAGTGCCCTTAACTGAGGAGAGGGTAAATCTGCTGGTTATATATATTTAACCAGGCATCACAGAGTCAGTGCCCTAAACTGAGGAGAGTGTAAATCTCCTGTTTATATATATTTAACCAGCAGGGAAGAGTCAGGACACGAAACTGAGGAGAGAGTAAATCTCCTGGTTATATATATTTAAACAGCCAGCACAGCCTAAATGCACTAAACTGAGGAGAGTGTTATTCACCTGGTTATATATATTTAGCCAGCCAGCACAGACTCAGTGCCCTAAACTGAGGAGAGTATAAATCAGAGTCATTGCCCTAAACTGAGCAGAGCGTAAATCTTCTGATTAGATATATTTAACCAGGCAGCACAGAGTCTCTGCCCTAAACTGAGGATGGCGTGAATGTCCTGTTTGTATATATTTTTAAACAGCCAGCACAGCGTAAGTGCCCTGAACTGAGGAGAGAGTAAATCTCCTGGTTATATATATTTAACAAGCTAGCACAGAGTCATTGCCCCAAATTGAGGAGAGTGTAAATCTCCTGGTTATATATATTTAAACAGCCAGCACAGAGTCAGTGCCCGAAACTGAGGAGAGTGTAAATCTCCTGGTTATATATATTCAACCAGAAAGCACAGAGTCAGTGTCCTAAACTGTGGAGAGGGGTAATCTCCTGGTTATATATATTTTACCAGCCAGCACAGAATCATTGCTCTAAACTGAGTTTAATGTAAATCTCTTGGTTATGTATATTTAAACAGCCAGCACAGAGTCAGTGCCCGAAACTGAGGAGAGTGGAAAACTCGTGGTTACATACATTTTAACAGCCAGCACAGAGTCAGTGCCCTGAACGTGGGAGAGTGTAATTCTCCTGGTTATATATATATTTAACCAGCCAGCTTAGAGTCAGTGCCCTAAACTGTTGATAGTGTAAGTCTCCTGGCTAGATATATTCAACCAGCCAGCACAGAGTCAGTGACCTAAACTGAGGAGAGTGTAAATCTCCTGGTTAGATATATTTAACCAGCAAGCGTAGAGTAAGTGCCCTAAACTGAGGAGAGTGTAAATCTCCTGGTTATATATATTCAACCAGAAAGCACAGAGCCAGTGTCCTAAACTGTGCAGAGGGGAAAATCTCCTGGTTATATATATTTAACCAGCCAGCTTAGAGTCAAGCCCTGAACTGAGAATAATGTAAGTTTCCTGGCTAGATATATTCAAACAGCTGGCACAGAGTCAGTGTCCTAAACCGAGGAGAGCGTAAATCTCCTGGTTATATATATTCACCCAGCCAGCACAGATTCAGTGCCCTAAACTGAGGAGAGTGTAAATCTGCTGGTTATATACATTTAACCAGCCAGCACAGACTCAGTGCCCTAAACTGTGGAGGGTGTAAATCTCCTGGTTATATATATTCAAACAGCCAGCACAGAGTCAGTGCCCTAAACTGAGGAGAGCGTAAATCTCCTGGTTAAAAATATTTAAACAGCCAGCACAGAGTCAGTGCCCTAAACTGAATAGAGGGGACATCTTCTGGTTATATATATTTGACCAGCCAGCACGGAGTCAGTGCACTAATCTGAGGAGAGCGTAAATCTCCTGGTTAAATGTATTTGAACAGCCAGCACAGAGTTAGTGCCCTTAACTTCGGAGAGTGTAAATCTCAAGGTTATATATATTTAACCAGCCAGCTTAGATTCAAGCCCTGAACTGAGAATAATGTAAGTTTCCTGGCTAGATATATTCAAACAGCTGGCACAGAGTCAGTGTCCTAAACTGAGGAGACTGTAAATCTCCTGGTTATATACATTCAACCAGCCAGCACAGAGTCAGTGCCCTAAACCGAGGAGAGCGTAAATCTCCTGGTTATATATATTCAACCAGCCAGCACAGATTCAGTGCCCTAAACTGAGGAGAGTGTAAATCTGCTGGTTATATACATTTAACCAGCCAGCACAGACTCAGTGCCCTAAACTGTGGAGGGTGTAAATCTCCTGGTTATATATATTCAACCAGAAAGCACAGAGTCAGTGTCCTAAACTGTGGAGAGGGGAAATCTCCTGGTTATATATATTCAACCAGCCAGCACCGACTCAGTACCCTAAACTGAGGAGAGCGTAAATCGCCTGGTTATATATATTCAACCAGCCAGCACCGACTCAGTGCCCTAAACTGAGGACAGGGGACATCTTCTGGTAATATATATTTAATCAGCCAGCACAGAGTCATTGCCCTAAACTGAGGAGAGCGTAAATATCCTGGTTATGTATATTTAAATAGCCAGCACAGTTTCAGTGCCCTTAACTGAGGAGAGTGTAAATCTCCTGGTAATATATATTCAACCAGCCAGCACAGAGTCATTGCCCTAAACTGTGGAGGGTGTAAATCTTCTGGTTATGTATATTTAACCAGACAACACAGACTCAGTGCCCAAAACTGAATAGAGTGCATAACTCCTGGTTACATATATTTAAACAGCCAGCAGCGAGTCAGTGCCCAAAACTGAGGAGAGTGTAAAACTCCTGGTTATATATATTTAACCAGCCAGCACAGAGTCAGTGCCCAAAGCTGAGAAGACTGTAAATCTTCTGATTATACTTTTTCAACCAGCCAGCACAGAGTCAGTGCCCTAAACTGAGGAGAGTGTAAATCTCCTGGTTATATACATTTAACCAGTCAGCACAGAGTCAGTGCCCTGAACTAAATAGAGTGTAAAACCCCTGATTATAGAAATTTAACCAGCCAGCACAGACTCAGTGCCGTCAACTGATGAGAGTGTAAAACTTCCGGTTACATAGATTTAATCAGCCAGCACAGAGTCAGTGCCCTAAACCGAGGAGAGTGTAAATCTCCTGGTTATATACATTTAACAAGACAGTGCAGAGTCAGTGCCCGAAACTGAGGAGAGTGTAAAACAACTGGTTATACATATTTAACCAGCCAGCACAGACTCAGTGCCCTAAACTCAATAGAGTGTAAAAACCCTGGTTATATATATTTAACCAGCTAGCACAGAGTCAGTGCCCTAAACTGAGGACAGCGTAAATCTCCTGGGTATATATGTTGGACCAGCCAGCACAGTGTCAGTGCCCTAAACTGAGGACAGAGAAAAGCTTCTGGTAATATATATTTAACCAGACAGCACAGTCTCAGTGCCCTAAACTGAGGAGAGTGTAAATCCCCTTGTTATATATATTGAACCAGCCAGCACAGAGTCAGTGCCCTCAAAAGAGGGCAGTGTAAAACTACTGGTTATATATATTTAACCAGCCAGCACAGAGTCAGAGCCTTAAACTGAGGTGAGCGTAAATCTCCTGGTTATATGTATTTAAACAGCCAGCACAGAGTTAGTGCCCTAATCTGAGGACAGTGGAAATCTTCTGGTTATATATATTGAACCAGCAAGCACAGTCTCAGTGCCCGAAACCGAGGAGAGTGTAAATCTTCTGGTTATCTATTTTTAACCAGCCAGTGCAGAGTCAGTGCCCGAAACTGAAGACGGTGTAAAACAACTGGTAATATATCTTTAACCAGCCAGCACAGTCTCAGAGCCCTAAACTCAATAGAGTGTAAATCTCCTGGTTATATATATTTAACCAGCCAGCACAGATTCAGTGCCCTAAACGGAGGAGACTGTAAATCTCCTGGCTACATGTACTTAACCAGCCAGCACAGAGTTAGTGCCCGAAACAGAAGACAGTGTAAATCTCATGGACATATAAATTGAACCAGCCAGCACAGATTCAGTGCCCTAAACCGAGGAGAGTGTAAATCTCCTGGTTATATACATTTAACCAGCCAGTGCGGAGTCAGTGACCGAAACTGAGGACAGTGTAAATCTCCTTGGTGTTTATATTTAACCAGCCAGCACAGAGTCAGTGCCCTAAACTGAGGACAGACTAAATCTTCTGGTAATATATATTTAACAAGACAGCACATAGTAAATGCCCTAAACTGAAGAGAGTGTAAATCTCCTGGTTGTATATATTTAACCAGCCAGCATGGAGCCAGTGCCCTAAACTCAGGAGAGTGTAAAATATCAGGTCATATATAATTAACCGGCATGCACAGAGTGAGTGACCTAAACTGAGGAGAGTATAAATCTCCTGGTTAAATATATGTAACCAGCGGGCACAGATTCAGTGCCCTAAACTGAGGAGAGTGTAAAACTCCTGGTAATATATATTTAACCAACCAGTGCACAGTCAGTGCCCTAAACTGAGGAGAGTGTAAAACAACTGGTTATATATATTATACCAGCCAGCACAGACTCAGTTCCCTAAACTCAATAGAGTGTAAAACCCCTGGTTAAATATATTTAACCAGCCAGCACAGAGTCAGTCCCCTAAACTGAGGACAGTGTAAAGCTCTTGGGTATATATATTGAACGAGCCAGCACAGAGTATGTGCCCTAAACTGAGGAGAGTGTAAATCTCCTGATCGTATATATTGAACCAGCCAGACAGAGTCAGTGCCCTAAACTGAGGAGTGTGTAAACCTCCTGGTTATATAAATTTAACCAGGCAGCACAGAGTCAGTGCCCTAAACTGAGGAGAGTGTAAATTTCCTGGTTATATACATTTAACCAGCCAGCAGAGAGTCAGTGCCCTAAACTGAGGACAGTGTAAATCTCCTGGTTATATATATTGAACCAGGCAGCACTAAGTCAGTGCCCTAAACTGAGAAGACTGTAAAATTCCTGGTTATATATATTTAACCTGCCAGCACAGAGTCGGAGCCCTAAACTGAATACAGTTTTAATCTCCTGGTTAAATATATTAAAACAGCCATAACAGAGTCAGTGCCCGAAACTGAGGAGAGTGTAAAACAACTGGAATATATATTTAACCAGCCAGTACAGACTCAGTGCCCTAAACTCAATAGAGTGTAAAAACCCTGGAAATATATATATTTAACCAGCTAGCACAGAGTCAGTGCCCTAAATTGAGGACAGCGTAAATCTCCTGGGTACATATGTTGAACCAGCCAGCACAGAGTAAGTGCCCTAAACTGAAGGCAGAGTAAATATTCTGGTAAAATATATTTAACCAGCCAGCACAGTCTCAGTGCCCTAAACTGAGGAGAGTGTAAATCCCCTTGTTATATATATTGAACCAGCCAGCACAGAGTCAGTTCCCTCAAAAGAGGGCAGTGTAAAACTACTGGTTATATATATTTAACCAGCCAGCACAGAGTCAGAGCCCTAAACTGAGGTGAGCGTAAATCTCCTGAAAATATGTATTTAAACAGCCAGCACAGAGTTAGTGCCCTAATCTGAGGACAGTGGAAATCTTCTGGTTATATATATTGAACCAGCAAGCACAGTCTCAGTGCCCGAAACCGAGGGGAGTGTAAATCTCCTGGTTATATACATTTAACCAGTCAGCACAGAGTCAGTGCCCTAAATTGAGGACAGTGTAAATCTCCTGGGTGTATATATTTAACCAGCCAGCACAGAGTTAGTGCCCTAAACTGAGGACACTGTAAATCTTCTGGTAATATATATTTAACCAGACAGCACATAGTAAGTGCCCTAAACTGAGGACAGTGTGTAGGGGGTAGTGTAATTTTTAAACGGTTAGCTGCCTTTTAGTCTTTTCTACCTTATAGTAAACACAAGCAGACTCTCGAAACTGTCGCCGGACCTCCCCCATGTTTATATGAATGAAACAGTTGTAACAGCTTTCCTCCATAGTTGAGAGACCGCCCATAACCACAGTTGGACAACATCAACCATATAAGGAAAGAACGGGAAGCTCGAACACTGATTAGCCAAGTGAATAACAAAATAATCGCAGACACCAGAACCCAAATAAGGAAAACAGTGGGGAATCCGAGCACTCGTTGGTCAAGACAGCAGTAGGAGACCCAGCCCACATATACATGTATATAATGCGTGGAGATGACTATGGTTGTGTGTGTGTACCTTTGGGAACAACACCCGACTTTGCAAAGTTGAATGAAAAAGTTTTGGACAGACTCCTCCGTGTCTTTGTTCCTAGGAAGGGAAATAAAAAGTGCCGTAGATGGGGCCGGACAGCCACCTATCTCGCACAATTGGGGGCTCGTCCGGGATGAAATAATTATTGCCGGGGGGGGGGGGAAGGGCAGTCTCTTCGGCTCACGGATCAAGCCTGATTACAAGAAAGACGTGTCTACTCTATATTTATACTTCTCACTGATCAGTTTGGTCCATCGGCCGTCGGCCAAGAAAGGATGTGACCTGGCTCATTTAAAAATAATTTTGAATCCTGGAAAAGGAACACACGGACGAGTGCGGGGACGACCGGTTAGTGACTATACACGGGGGTACACACATTTAAAAAGGCCAGACAACTCCGTGCACGGATCAAGGTAAGAGATTCTTTTGTTCTTCCTTGTTGGACGCGTGGTTTTGACGGTCATCTGTGAAAACACTTTGGGCGTTTAAGACCAGGACCGAAGATAAACCACGGGAAATTGTGGTTTTGATGGTCATCTGTGAAAACGCTTTGGGCGTTTAAGACCAGGACCGAAGATAGATCATGGGAAATCAGACTTCTAGATTTACTAAGGAAAAGTCAGGGAAGACTGCAAATGGGAAAGAAATACCCCCCGATAGTCCATTAGGTCGGAAGTTAAGACTATGGACGGACAGTAGTAGAACGAAGGACTTAAAGAAAGAGACCATGATAAAATATCGTTGTTTTATATGGACCAAAGAACCTATCCACACCCCCTCGGTAGTTTGGCCCGAGTATGGGTCTGATGAAGACTGGGTGTGTCAAATCCTAAATGTATATGTTAACAGAAAACAACCGTTTGACCCAGAGGAGAGCAAATACGCCGCCGCCTGGTTGGCGAGCGACGGCGAGAATCCCACGCGTCTCTATCCTCTGATTCCCCAACCAGACCCGAGGAAGCCCCAGAAGTCTTGGGACATCCTCACCGACGGTTTCCTACCGTCTGCCCCGCCCCCGTATATACCACCCGCGCACGACCAGGCGTCCAGCGCGGACCTACCTCCTGCGACGGATAATTCCGAGTCCCAGCAGGCTACGACCAGTGAGGAAGGGACTGCTGGGGGGGGTACAGGAGGGGGCACAGAACTCACCCCAGGCACTAGGAAATCAGTCCGACTCGAGATGCGGAAAGGTCGAGAAGAGGGATTGAGAGCTGGGAGGAGTGACAATATTGAACAGCTGAACCCCTTACGAAAGGTGCCGTTTGGTAACGAACGGACCGGGTTCGTAGTACAACCTTTAAATTCTGGGGATATCCGGCAACTCCGTAATGAACTACCCCGTCTACTGGACGACCCCGTCAGTGTGGGAATACAACTGGACCAATTTCTGGGGCCCAGTATATACACATGGGCTGAACTGCAGGCCATGATGAGAATACTATTTAATTAAATACTATTTAATTAATGAAATTGTTATGATCCGGAATAGTGCAATGGCCATTTGGGATAGGGAGCATCAGGACGGCCCTCAGTGTGGAGAGCAGAAGTACCCCTTAGAGGACCCCTGGTGGGATCATAACGACGCGGGGGGACGAGCCAATATGACAGACCTCAGAAGTCTTATAATCAGGGGGATCCAAACCTGCGTGCCCAAACAGCGGAATTTAGCGAAAGCATTCGAAGTTGGACAGAAAATGGATGAATCCCCGAGTGAGTTTTTCGACCGTTTGCGGGAGTCCATGCGAAAGTATTCAGGTTTAGACCCCGATGGGGAAATAGGCAAGAGCATGCTTAAGGTGCACTTTGTGACTAAGCCATGGCCTGACATTCAGAAGAAATTACAGAAAGTGGAGGATTGGGCTGAAAAGGATGTTGCAGAATTATTACGGGAAGCACAGAAGGTGTACATTCAGAGGGATGTAATAAGGGAGAAACATAAGACAAAAATGATGGTGGCAGCCGTACGGGAAGCTTGTAAGTCCACCGGAATGGGGGAGGGAGGTTATGGGGTGGAAAGAGGAAAGTCGAAGAAAAGTTGGAGAGGGAGAGAAGCGAGACGGGGCAGAAGTGAGAGAGGAGGATCTTATGGAAGTGAGCGCCCTCAGAAGGCCGGATGTTACCATTGCGGGAAACTGGGACACTTCAAAAGGGATTGTCCCGAGTTTAAAAGGGAAAGAGAAGGGATGTATGAAATGGAGTGTGAACAAATGGATTAGGGAAGTCAGGGGAGGATCGGAACACGGGCCGACCAAGAACCCCTGGTAAATTTACGGGTGGGCCCATTTAGACAAGATGTTACCTTCTTAGTTGACACAGGCGCAGGCATGTCCTCAATTCCATTCCATCCTAGGGGGGTTGGCTTCCAAGCTAAAACATTAAACATTTCAGGAGTTAAGTTTGGGGTTTTTATGCGAAAAAAATTCGAACCACAACCCTTGCGGCTGGAGGAGGAGGAGCTCCAGGTGGAACTCCTTCACCTCCCCCATCTTCCCTATGGGTTGTTGGGACGGGATTTGATAGTCCGTTTCGGATTGCGAATAGAAGTGGGAGAAGAGGAAGAATTAGCCGTTACCGTGTCATACCTGAGTGAGTCCCGATTGACAGAGATAGACCCTAGGGTTTGGGTCGCCAAAGGGAACCGGGGGGGACTCGCAATTTGACCAATGGAGGTAAAATTAAAGCCCCAGAGCCCCGACGTCAGAGTGCGCCAATACCGCATCTCTTGGGAAGGGAGGCAGGGCCTGAAGACAGTTATGGAAGACCTAATAAAAGATGGATTGGTAGAGCCCTGTATGTCACGATACAATTCCCCCATCCTGCCGGTCCGGAAGTCGGACGGGAGCTACCGAATGGTCCAAGACCTAAGGGAAGTAAATAAAATTGTCCAAGTACGGCACCCTGTGGTACCGAACCCATACACTATTCTGGGACGAATACCCCCGGACCAGGGCTGGTTTAGTGTTATAGACTTAAAGGATGCCTTCTGGGCGTGTCCCCTGGACAAGGACAGTAGGGATCTTTTTGCTTTCGAATGGGAGGATCCTGATACTGGCAGAAAACAGCAGTACAGGTGGACCGTGCTCCCCCAAGGATTCACTGAGTCCCCGACACTGTTCGGGCAGATTCTGGAACAATTATTGGAGGGACTAACCTTGTCCCCGTCCCTTAAGCTTATACAATACGTGGACGATCTCCTTTTATCCGGACCCGCGGAGGAGGACATCCTACTTGGGACTAATGCCCTGTTAAATTACCTAGCTGAGAAGGGGTTAAGAGTGAGTCAGAAGAAGCTCCAATATGTCGAGAAAGAGGTTAAGTACCTGGGACACTTGATAAGCCAGGGACAGAAACGAATAAGTCCGGAAAGAGTGCGGGCAATAATCGAACTCGGCCTCCCAACGACCAAGTGGGAGTTGCGGAAGTTCTTGGGACTCTTAGGCTATTGTCGGTTATGGATAGACGACTATGCCCCCCTTACTAAAGACTTGTACCTAAAACTCATTGAGGAGGCACCCAACAGAATAAAATGGGAGGAGGAGAAAAAGTTAATTGGAATCCTAAAAGAAAAATTGATGGCCGCACCTATTTTAAGCTTGCCGGATTTTAGTAAGACATTTCATCTCTTTGTGAACTCCAGAAAGGGAACCGCTCTTGGAATATTGACCGAGGATTGGGGGGGGGGGGGGGGTGGGGAAGGAGGCCCGTGGCTTTCCTGTCAAAAATTCTGGCTCCAGTCTCCCGAGGGTGGCCGGAGTGTGTCCAAGCGGTGGCAGCCACGGCAAAGCTGGTAGAGGAAAGCAGGAAGTTGACTTTCGGGGCCCCCTTGACAGTCACTACTCCCCACCAGGTTAGAACTATCCTGAATCAGAAGGCCGGGAGGTGGCTGACTGACTCGAGAATTCTGAAATATGAAGCCATATTGTTAGACCGAGAAGACCTCCGAATAGAAGTCGGGGCTGCCAGAACCCGGCGGACTTTCTTTGGAAAGGGGAAGGGGAGGAGGAACTGGAACACTGCTGTTCAGACATAATAGAGTACCAGAGTAAAGTGAGGGAAGATCTGAGGGATACCCTCTTACATGCAGGTAGGCGGTGGTACATTGACGGGTCCTCTCGAGTGATAGGTGGGAAGAGACACAACGGTTATGCAGTCATTAGTGAGACTGGTTGGGAATTAGTGGAAAGTGGACGGCTACCGAATGCCTGGTCGGCACAAACGTGCGAATTGTACGCCTTGCACCGGGCTCTGAGGAATTTAAAGGGAATAGCCGGGACAATCTACACTGACTCTAAGTATGCCTTTGGGGTAGTACACACCTTTGGGAAGATCTGGAAAGAAAGGGGAATGATAAATAGTAGAGGAAAGTAGTTGGTCCACGAGGAACTAGTAGCCATGATCTTGGAGGATTTGTTGCTGCCACAAGAGATTGCTGTAGTACATGTGAAAGGACACCAGAAAGACGATAAAATAGAGACCCTGGGGAATCAATTGGCAGATGAACAGGCAAAATTGGCTGGGATGGGGAAGGAAGTAATAAACTGCCTGGTAAGGATTCCACAGATATCCGAAATTACCGAAGTGCCCACGTTTACTGACAAAGAAGAAACTCTTCTCGCGTCTCTGGGGGGTACAAAGGATAGGGAAGGCAAGTGGACCTTACCCGATGGCCGCCAGCTACTAAATCGACCGTTGACGCGGGACATTATTGCCCGTTTACACCAAGGGGGTCACTGGGGCGCCCAGGCACTGTGTGATGCCTTCCTGCGCCGATATGCTCACCCTGGTCTGTACACGGTAGCCAAGCAGGTCACAGGAGATTGCATAACGTGTCGAAAGATTAACAAAAGGGGGCTGCGGCAGCATGCAAGACAAGGGGGTAGGAGTCCGGCCTATAGGCCGTTTGAGTATGTTCAGGTAGATTACACTGAGTTCCCCCCCATAGGTCGTCTGAAGTATCTATTAGTAGTGGTAGATCACCTGACAGGATGGGTGGAAGCTTTCCCCACTACCACGTCAACGGCAACTCAGGTTAGCAAGATTCTACTCGAGCAAATCATCCCAGGATTTGGGCTACCCCGCGCTATTGACTCTGACCAGGGGAGCCACTTCACCTCGACCGTCCTCCAGAATGTAGTGCAAGCAATGGTGATTGACTGGGATTTGCACACCCCCTAGCATCCCTCCTCCTCGGGCAAGGTCGAAAGAATGAACCAGACCATCAAAAAGCAGCTAACAAATCTCACTAGTGAAATCGGCCTGCCTTGGACCATATGCCTACCCCTTGCCCTATTGCAATTTCGCACCCAGCCAAGGCGGGATTTGGGCGTCTCCCCTTTCGAAATGCTGTTTGGCCTCCCGTTCCATGGGCCGAAAGGGGAACCTCCTGTATTTGAGTCTCGGGATATGTTTGTGCAAAAATATGTGGTGGCTCTGGGGTCTGCTATATCTCGTTTACGCCAACAGGGACTTTTGGCACAGACGCCGCCCCTCGAGTTTGCGGTGCACACCGTCAAGCCGGGTCAGTGGGTCCTGATTAAAAGCTGGAAGCAACGTACCCTCGAACCAACTTGGGACGGTCCCTTCATGGTAATTTTGACGACCGAAACGGCTGTCCATACGGCCGAAAAGGGCTGGACACATTACACTCGAGTCAAGGGACCAGTGCCACAACCGACGGAGGACGAACGAACCTCTCTGACAAAGGCATCTAACGAACAGAGACCCTGAGAACGAACTAATCGGACTTTGGCGAGTCTAAAGGAACTGTGCCCTCGGGCTACGGGTGTCGCGAAAAAAAAATGCGGTCAATCGTATTGTTAACTTGCTATGCCATTATCCTTGGGTTGGGTCATAGTGTGCGTGTTACCCAATTTGGCCTCTGGAAAAAACAAGCAGAGGACCGTCAGTGGTTCACCATCTCCGTGCTTGCCAACCAATCAACACAGACATTTAGCTTAGACCTGTGTGAGTTGGTACCCTGTAGGACTAAAAGTGAACGGAATCAAACTAAGCGGAACCTAGAGAGAGAAAGGGGATTCCAGGGTCAGACGTTAGTATTACAATTGCATGGTAGGGAAGCCCTAAATAGGCCTCCAGCCCCCGGGGTCCAGGCTATGGTGTCAGTTGTCCGTGATCCCATCACCCCTGGACGAGATTGTGGGCAGAATCAGTGCAATCCGCTTTATCTGACCATAAAGAACTTGGAAAAGAACGAGGCGAGCCTTAATAGAACAATACTGGGTATTAGATTTGGGGGCCAGGCAGGATGGGGTGGGGGGGGGGATGCTGCTGTGCTGCACGTATATCACGGTCATTGAAGCTGAGTCTAGGGGCTCATCCACCACTGATAAGCAGGAAAAGATTAGAATAATTGAGACGACGGATTTGGAAAAGACCTTTGAAATAGAAACGGAATACGGGGAGGCGAATGTCTGGATGGAATGGGTCAAATATACTGTGAGGAGCATGAAAAAGAGTGATTGCTACGCATGCACGAGTGCCCGCCCTAACCCTCAGGTGGTCCCATTCCCGCTGGGATGGGAGAAACACCCACGAGCCATGGACTGCATGATAAGGCTGTACCAGGACCGAGAGGCCTGGAACGACCCCACTTGTCGACCCTTGAGTTTGAAGTTTCCCCCCCGTCAGGTCTGTGGGGGCGCCCCGCCCGCCATCATTCTCAGGGGTAACGGGTACGCACCAGGCCTGCGTCTCTCGGACGGGACGACAGTGGGACGACGATGTGGGGACATTTGACAAGTGCAGCGGATCAATTCGGCTGGTCAATGAAACTACCGGGGGCGGGAATTACTCCCACATTCATGTGCCTAGGGCAGACCTCTGGTGGTACTGTGGTGGGAGGGTTCTGCGACGGACCCTGCCCCAAAAATGGACGGGCACTTGTGCGATCGTTCAATTGGCCATCCCATTCACCCTGGTATTCGAAAAACAAGAGCAACCACGTTCTAGTGGAAGAACTGAGAGAGCTTTGGAGACCTCTTTCGATGATAACATATATTTCGATGCCATAGGGGTCCCCAGGGGTGTTCCTGACGAATACAAGGCTAGGAACCAGATAGCGGCGGGTTTTGAGTCGTCACTGTTCTGGTGGGTGACCATCAATAAGAACGTGGATTGGATTAATTATATTTACTACAATCAGCAGAGGTTCATTAATTATACCCGGGATGCAGTGAAAGGAATAGCAGAACAACTGGACGCCACTAGTAGGATGGCGTGGGAAAATAACTTGGCCTTAGACATGATGTTGGCAGAGAAGGGGGGTGTTTGTGTCATGATAGGCACTCAGTGCTGCACTTTCATCCCAAATAACACAGCCCCTGATGGGTCCATCACCCGCGCCCTGGATGGACTCACCACATTGGCGGACGAACTGGCCGAAAACTCGGGCATCGACTCTGGCCTCACGGACTGGTTGGAAGCTTGGTTCGGTAAATGGACGGGCGTGGTCGTTCCCTTTCTTGTCTCATGTATAGTGGTGGCAGGAGTACTCACTGCCCTTGGGTGTTGCGTTATTCCCTGTGTCTGGGGATTAACTCAACGACTGATCGAAACCGCCCTTACTAAGAAGGATGTTCCCTATGGGCAGGTTGAACGAATAAATCTCGAGATGGAACAACGTGAATCCCTCTTGGGCGGGGGTAGTATTAGAGAAGGGCAGTTTGATGAACAAGCTCGGGAGTTATTTTCTGCCCTGGAGAAGAAACTTACGGTTGAAAAATTACAGGCCGTAAGAAAAGACACGGGGGATTTGTAGGGGGTAGTGTAATTTTTAAACGGTTAGCTGCCTTTTAGTCTTTTCTACCTCATAGTAAACACAAGCATGTAGGGGGTAGACGGTTAGCTGCCTTTTAGTCTTTTCTACCTCATAGTAAACACAAGCAGACACTCGAAACTGTTGCCGGACCTCCCCCACGTTTATATGAATGAAACAGTTGTAACAGCTTTCCTCGATAGTTGAGAGACCGCCCTTAACCACAGTTGTACAACATCATCCATATAAGGGAAGAACGGGAAGCTCAAACACTGATTGGCCAAGTGAATAACAAAATAGACGCAGGCACCAGAACCCAAATAAGGAAAACACTGGGGAATCCTAGCACTCGTTGGTCAAGGCAGCAGTAGTAGACCCAGCCCACATATACATGTATATAATGCGTGGAGATTACTATGCTTGTGTGTGTGTACCTTTGGGAACAGCACCCGACTTTGCAAAGTTGAATGAAAAAGTTTTGGACAGACTCCTCCGTGTCTTTGTTCCTGGGAAGGGAAATAAAGAAGTGCCGGAGATGGGGCTGGACAGCCACTGATCTCGCACACTCTCTCTCTGTCCCTCAACTCTCTGCCCCCCCTCTCTGTCCCTCTCTCTCTGTCCCCTATCTCTCTACCCCGCTCTCTGCCGCCCTCTCTGTTGCCCTCTCTCTGCCCCTTCTCTCGTTCCCCCTCCCTCTGGCCACTCTCTCTGTCTCACCCGTCCCCCCTCTCTCTGACGCCCTCTTTCTGCCCTCACTCTCTCCCCCGCTCTCAGCCCCCCTCTCTCTGTCCCTCCTATCTCTGCCCCATCTCTCTCTGTCCCCCTCTCTCTGTCGCCCTCTCTCTGTTCCCTTTTTTCTCTGTCCCCATTCTCTCTGTCCCTCTTCTCCCTGTCCACCTCTCTCTCTCCCCCTTCTCTCTGTCCCACTTCTCTCTGTCCCCTTCTCTCTGGCCCTCTCTCTGTCCCCTCTCTCTCTGTCCCCTTCTCTCTGCCACCTCTCCCTCTCTCCCGCTCGCTATTTCACACTCTCTCTCTGTCCCTCAACTCTCTATCCTCTCTCTCTGTCACCCTCTCTCTGTCGCCCTCTCTCTGTCCTCCTCCCTCTGTCCTTCTCTCTCTGTCCGCCCTCTATCTGTCCCTTTCTCTCTCTCTGTCCCCCTCTCTCTCTGTCACCCCCTCTCTCTGTCCCCCATCTGTCTGTCCCCCATCTCCATGTCCCCCTCTCTCTCTGTCCCCCCTCTCTCTGACCCCCTCTATCTCCCCCACTCTCTGTGTCCCTCGCTCTGTTGCCCTCTCTCTGCCCCCTCTTCCTTCCACCCGCCTCTCTCTTCCCCCTCCCTCTGTCCCCCTCTCTCTCTGTCCCCCTCTCTTGCTGTCCCCCTCTATATCACCCACTCTCTGTGCCCCTCTCTCTATCGCCCTCTGTCTGCCCCCTCTCCCTTCCACCCGCCTCTCTCTATACCCCCTCTCTCTGTCCCCCTCTCTCTCTGTCTCCCCCTCTCTCTGTCTCCGCTCTCTCTGGCCCCCCACTCTCTGTCCCCCTCTCTCTGTCCCCCTCTCTCTGGCCCCCCACTCTCTGTCCCCCTCTCTCTGTCCCCCTCTCTCTGCTGCCCACTCTCTGACCCCCTCTCTCTGACTCCCTCTCTCTCCCCCACTCTGTACCCCTCTCTCTGTCCCCCATCTCTGTCCCCCTCTTTCTGTCCCCTTCTACATGCCCCTCTCTCTGTCCCCCTCTCTGACCCCCTCTCTCTCTGCCCCCTCACCCTATCCCCCTCTGTCTGCCCCCATCTCTCTCTGTCCCCCCCTCAATCTCTGCCCCCTTCTCTCTCGGTCTCCCTCCCTCTGTCGACCTCTGTCTGCCCCCTGTCTCTCTTCATCCTCTCTATCTGTCCCCCTCTCTCTGATGCCTCTTTCTGCCACCCCTTCTCTCTCTGTCCCCCACTCTGTCTGTCACCCTCTCTCTGTCGCCATCTCTCTGCCCCCTCTCTCGCTGTCCCCCTCTCTCTCTGACCCCCTCTCTCGCTGTCCCCCTGCATATCACCCTCTCTCTGTCCCCCCTCTCTCTGTCCCCCTCTCTGTCCCCAACTCTCTGTCCCCTTCTCTCTCTTCCCCTTCTCTCTCTGTCCCCCTCTCTCCCTGACCCCCTCTCTCTCTGACCCCCTCTATCTCCCACACTCTCTGTGCCCCACTCTCTGTCGCCCTCTCTCTGCCCACTCTCTCGCCCCTCTCACTCTGTCCCCCTCTGTCTGCCCCCATCCCTCTCTTCCACTCTCTCTGTCCCCCTCACTCTCTGCCCACTACTGTCTCTGTCACCTCTCTCTCTGTCGCCATCTCTCTGTGCCCGCCTCTCTCTGTCCTCCTCTCTCTCTGTTCCCCTCTCTCTGACGCCTATTTCTGCCCCCCTCTCTCTGTCCCTCTCTCTCTGTCCCTTTCTCCCTCTGTCGCCATCTCTCTGCTCCCCTCTCTCACTGTCCACCTCTCACTGTACACCTCTTTCTCAGCCCCCCTCTCTCCCCCTCTCTCTCTGCCCCCCTCTCTCTGTCCCCCTCTCTCTCTGCCCCCTCTCTCTCTGTCCCCTTCTCTCTCTGTCCCCCTCTCTCTCTGATCCTCTCTCTCTCTGACCCCCTCTATCTCCCCCACTCTCTGTGTCCCGCTCTCTGTCGCCCTCTCTCCAGCCCCCTTTCTCTTTCTCCTCTCTCTCTATCCCTCTCTCTCTGCCCCCTCTCTCTCTGCCCACTTCACTCTGCCCCCCTCTCTCTCTGTTCCCCTCTCTCTATCCCCCTCTCTCTCTACCCCTCTCTCTGTCCCCTTCTCTCTGCCCCCCCTCTCTGAACCCACCGATCTCCCCCACTGTCTGTCCTTCTCTCTCTGTCACCCTCTCTCTGACCCCCACTCTCTCCCGCCCGCCTCTCTCTGTACCCCCACTCTGTTCAACCCCTCTCTGTCCACGCCTCTCTGTTCCACCCCTCTCTCTCCCCCCTCTCTCTATCCATCTCTCTCTGGCCCCCCTCTCTGTTCCCCCACTATCTCCCCCTCTCTCAGTCCCTCCCTCTCTGTCCCCACACTCACTGTCCCCCTCTCTCTGGCCCCCATCTCTTTTTCCTCTCTCTCTAACTACCTCTATCTCCCCCACTCTCTGTCCCCTCTCTCTCTGTTACCCCTCTCTCTTTTGACCCGCTCTCTGTCCCCCTCTCTTTCTGTCCCCTTCTCTCTCACCCCCTCTCACTCTGCCTCTCTCACTCTGCCCCTCTCACTCTGCTCTCTCTCTCTGTCCCTCTCTCTCTGTCCCCCTCTCTCTCTGTCCCCCTCTCTGTGTTCCCCCTTTCACTGTCCCCCTCTCTCTCTCGCCCTCTCTCTGCCCCCTCTCTGTCGCCCTCTCTCTGCCACCTCTCTGCTCCCTCTCTCTCCCCGCTCTCTGTCCCCCTCTCTCTGTAACCCCCGCTCTCTGTCTCCCCTCTCTCTGTCGCCCTCTCTCTGCACCCTCTCTCTCTGTCCCCCTCTCTCTGAGCCCCTCTGTCTTCCCCAGTCTCTGCTCCCCTTTCTCTCCCACCCTTCTCTCTCTACCCTGCTCTCTGCCCCCTCTCTCTGTCTCCCCTCTCTCTGCCCCGCTCTATCTGCCTCACTCTCTGCCCCCTTCTCTCTGTCCCTTCACTCTCTGCCCTCTCTCACTGTCACCCTCTATCTGCCCTCCTCTCTCTGTCCCCCTCTCTGTCCCAACTCTATCTGTCCACCCTCTCTGTCCCCTCTCTTTCTGTCCCCCTTTCTCTCTGACCCCCTCTATCTCCCCTCTCTCTGTCCCCCCTCTCTCTGTCCCCCCTCTCTCTGGCCCCCACTCTCTGTCCCCCTCTCTCTACCCCCTCTCTGTCCCCCCTCTCTCTGTCACCTCTCTTCCCCCCTCTCTTTGTCACCTCTCTCTCTCTCCACCGCTCTCTCTCTCACCCCTCTCTCTCTGTTCCCCCATTCTCTGTCCCCCACTCTCTGTCACCATCTCGCTTCCCCCTCTATGTCGCCCTCTCTCTGCCCCCTCTCTTTCACCGTCTCTCTGTCCCCCTCCCTCTGTCCATCTCTCTCTGTCCCCCCTCTCTTTGCCCCCTCTCTCTGTCGCCCTCTCTCTGCCCCCTCTCTGTCACCGTCGCTCAGTCACCCTCTCGCTCTCAGTCCCCCCTCTATCTGTTGCCCCTCTCTTTGTGCCCCCTCTCTGTTCTGCCTCTATCTGTCCATCCTCTCTGCTCCCCCTCTCTCTGACCCACCTCCTCTCTCGGTCCCTCTCACTCTATAGCCCTCTCTCTGTTCCCCTCTCTCTCTGTTCCCCTCTCTCTGACCCCTCTTTCTCCCCCTCTCTCTCTCTCCCTTCTCTCTCTCTCCCCTTCTCTCTCTATCCCCTTTCTCTGACGCCTCCACTCTCTGTCCCACCCCTCTCTCTGTCCCCCTCTCTCTGTCGCCTCTCTCTCTGCCCCCCTCTCTCTGTCCCCATCTCTCTGACCCCCTCTCTCTTACACCCTCTCTTGCCCCCACTCTGTACCCCTCTCTCTGTCCCCCACTTTCTGTCCCCATTCTCTGTCCCCACTCCCTCTGACCACCTTTCTCTGTCCCTCTCTCTCTGTCCACCTTTCTATGTCCCACCCTCTCTGTCCCGCTCTATCTCCCCCTCTCTCTGTCCCCCCCTCTCTGTCCCCCTCGATCTGTCCACCTCTCTTTGTCCCCCTCTCTCTGTAGCCCTTTCTCTCCCCCCCTCTCTCCCACACTCTGTACCCATCTCTCAGTTCCCCACTCCCTGTCACCACTCCATCTCCGCCTCTCTCTATACCCCCTCCCTCTGTCCCCCTCTCTCTGTCCGCTCTCTCTCTGTCCCTTTCTCTCTCTCAGTCCCCCTTCTCTCTGTCCCACGTCTCTCTGTCCCCCTCTCTCTGCCCTCCTCCCTGTCACCATCTCTCTGCCCCCTCTCTGTCACCATCTCTCTGTCCCCCCTCCCTCTGTCGCCCTCTCTCTGTCCGCCCTCTATCTATCCCTTTCTCTCTCTCTGTCCCCCTCTCTCTCTATCCCCCTCTCTGTCCCCACTCACTCTGTCCCCATCTCTCTGTCACCTGCTCTCTCTGTCGTCCCCCCCACTCTCTCTGTCCCCTCTCTCTGTCCCCCACTCTCTGTCTCCACTCTCTCTGATCCCCCCCTCTCTGTCCCCCTCCCTCTGTCCCCTCTCTCTGTCCCCTCTCGCTCTGTCCCCTTCTCTCTGTCCCCCTTCTCTCTATCCCCCTTCTCTCTGCCACCCTCTCTCTGTCCCCCTCTCTCTATGCCACCCTCTCTCTGTCCCACTCTCTCTGTCCCCGTCTCTCTGTCCCCAACTCTCTGTCCTCTCTCTCTTTCACCCTCTTTCTATCCTCCTCTCTCTGTCCCACCTCTATCTGTCCACCCTCTCTGTCCCCTCTCTTTCTGTCCCCCTCTCTCTGACACCCTCTATCTCCCCCTCTCTCTGTCCCCCCTCCCTCTGCCCCCTCCCTCTGTACCCCTCTCTCTACCCCCTCTCTGTCCCCCTCGCTCTCTTCCCTCCCTCTGTCCCCCCTCTCTCTGTCAGCTCTCTCTCTCCCCCGCTCTCTCTCTCAACCCTCTCTGTTCCCCCATTCTCTGTCCCCTTCTCTCTGTCCCTCTCTCTCTGCCCCCTCTCTGACACCGTCTCTCTGTCCCCCTTCCCTCTGTCCACCTCTCTCTGTCCCCCGCTCTCTCTGCCCCCCTATCTCTGTCCGCCTCGCTCTGTCACCCTCTCTCCCTGTCCCCCCTCTCTGTGTTCCCCATTTCCCTGCCCCACTCTCTGTCACCCCCTCTATCTCCACCACTCTCTGTTCTCTCTCTCTGTCACCCTCTCTCTGCCCTCCTATCTCTGTCCCTCCTCTCTGTCCCGCCTCTATCCCGCCTCTATCTGTCCACCCTCTCTGTCGCTCTCTCTCTGTCCCCCTCTCTCTGTCCCCCTCTCTCTATCCGCTGTCTCTCTATCCCCCTCTCTCTGACCCCATCTATCTCACCCACTATCTGTCCCCTCTCTCTCTGTCCCCCCTCTCTCTGTTCCTCCCCCCCCCCCCACCTCTGTCCCCCTCTCTCTGTCCTGCCTCTCTCTGGCCCCTCTCTGTCACCATCTCTCTGTCCCCCCACCGCCTGTCGCCTTTTCTCTGTACCCCCCTCTCTCTGTCGCCCCCCTCTCTCTGTCCCCCCTTTCTCTGTCACCCTCTCTCTCTGTCTAGCCTCTCGCTGTCTCCCCTCTCTCTGTCTCCACTCTCTCTGACCCCCTCTCTCGCTGCGCCCTCCCTCTGTACCCTGTCTCTGTCGCCCTCTCTCTGCGCCCTCTCTCTCTGTCCTCCTGTCTCTGACCCCCACTATCCTCCCCACTCTCTGCTCCCCTCGCTCTCTCTCCCACCCGTCTCTCTCTCTACCCTGCTCTCTGCCCCCCTCTCTCTGTCGCCTTCTCACTATCCCTTCTCTTTCTGTCCCCCTCTCTCTGACACCCTCTATCTCCCCCTCTCTCTGTCCCCCTCACTCTGTACCCCTCTCTCTACCCCCTCTCTGTCCCCCCTCGCTCTCTCCCCCTCCCTCTGTCCCCCCTCTCTCTGTCAGCTCTCTCTCTCCCCCGTTCTCTCTCACAACCCTCTCTCTGTTCCCCCATTCTCTGTCCCCTTCTCTCTGTCTCTCTCTCTCTGCCCCCTCTCTGTCACCGTCTCTCTGTCCCCCTTCCCTCTGTCCACCTCTCTCTGTCCCCCGCTCTCTCTGCCCCCCTCTCTCTGTCGCCCTCTCTCTGCCCCCTCTCTGCTACCGTCCCTGTCACCCTCTGTCTCTCTGTCCCCCCTGTATCTGTTCCCTCTGTCTCTGTTCCCCCTCTCTGTTCTGCCTCTATCTGTCCATCCTCTCTGCCCCACTCTCTCTGACACCCCCTCCTCTCTCTGTCCTCCCCTCTCTCTCTCTGTCCCCCACTCTCTCCATCCCCTTACTTGAGTGGGAGCAGCGGCCGAGGAAAAACGAACCCGGGAGACTACAGCTAAGGTAAGACAGTTTGATTCAAAATTACTTACCTGTAGCGGGCAGCGGAAGTGAGGTTGGAGCGCATAGCTGGGCGGGAAGGCAAGTGTTTAGTATTTGAATGGGTGTGTTCTCGACCCCAGATCCTACTTTCGTAGGGCATCCTCTAACCTAACTTTAAAGTCCACAGGTTATTGACTCAGTGTTCTTGTTTTTGGAGTCAGTGTACAGTCATGGCAGCGCAGGCAGTGGAATGTTCCTCCTGCAGGATGTTTGAGGTAGGGGTGACCACCGATACTCCTGCCGACTTCGTGTGCAGGAAATGCAGTCAGATCCTGATCCTCACCGAACGAGTTAGGGAACTGGAACTGGAGCTGGATGAGCTGAGGATTATTCGAGAGGCTGAGAGGGTGATCGATAGAAGCTACAGGGACATAGTTACGCCGGAGAACAGAGGTAGCTGGGTAACAGTTAGAGGTGGGAAGGGGAAGAAACAGGCAGTGCAGGGTTCACCTGTGGTCGTTCCCCTAAAAAATAAGTATTCAGCTTTGGAAACTGTTGGGGGGGACAGCCTTGCAGGTGTAAGCTGCCGTGAAGGGGTCTGTGGCTCTGAGATTCAGAAGGGAAAGGGGGAGAAGAGGAGAGCGCTAGTTATAGGAGACTCTCTAGTTAGAGGGACGGACAGGCGGTTCTGTGGACATGGGCGAGACTCTCGGATGGTTTGTTGCCTCCCGGGTGTTAGGGTCCGAGACATCTCGGACCGTGTCTTCAGAATCCTTAAGGGGGAGGGTGTGCAGCCAGAAGTCGTGGTACACATTGGCACCAACGACATAGGTAGGAAGAGGGGTGGGGAGGTCATTCAAGAGCTCAAGGATTTAGGCTGGAAGCTAAAAGCTACGACAGACAGAGTCGTCATCTCTGGGTTGTTGCCGGTGCCACGTGACAGAGAGGCAAAGAATAGGGAGAGAGTGCAGTTGAACACGTGGCTGCAAAGATGGTGTAGGAGGGAGGGCTTCAGATATTTGGACAATTGGACTGCGTTCTGGGGAAGGTGGGACCTGTATAAACAGGACGGGTTGCACCTGAACCAGAAGGGCACCAATATCCTGGGGGGTAGGTTTGCTAGCACTCTTCGGGGGGGTTTAAACTAATTTGGCAGGGGGATGGGATCCGGACTTGTAGTCCAGCAAGTAAGCTAGCTGTGTGTCAGGATGTCCAAGACTGTAGGGAGGCTGTGGAGAAGGTAGCACTGACAGGGACTACTTGCGGACACAGAGATGGGCTCAAGTGCGTATACTTCAATGCAAGGAGTATCAGAAATAAGGTGGGCGAACTTAAGGCGTGGATCGGTACCTGGGACTACGATGTTGTGGCCATCATGGAAACATGGATAGATGAGGGACAGGAATGGCTGTTGGAGGTTCCTGGTTACAGATGTTTCAGTAAGATTAGGGAGGGTGGTAAAAAAGGAGGGGGGGTGGCATTGCTAATTAGAAATGGTATAACGGCTGCAGAAAGGAAGTTTGAGGGGGATCTGCCTCTGGAGGTAGTATGGGCTGAAGTCAGAAATAGGAAAGGTGCAGTCACCTTGTTGGGTGTTTATTATAGGCCCCCCAATAGCAGCAGAGATGTGGAGAAACAGATTGGGAAACAGATTTTGGAAAGGTGCAGAAGCCACAGGGTCGTAGTCATGGGCGACTTCAACTTCCCAAATATTGATTGGAAGCTCTTTAGATCAAGTAGATTGGATGGGGCGGTGTTTGTGCAGTGTGTCCAGGAAGCTTTTCTAACGCAGTATGTAGATTGTCCAACCAGAGGGGAGGCCATATTGGATTTGGTACTCGGTAATGAACCGGGACAAGTGGTGGGCTTGTTAGTGGGTGAACATTTTGGTGATGGTGACCAAAATTCTGTGACTTTCACCTTGGTTATGGAGAGAGATAGGTGCGCACAACAAGGAAGTTTTTACAAATGGGGGAAGGGAAATTACGATGCTGTAAGACAGGATTTGAGGAGCATACGTTGGGAGCATAGGCTGTCAGGGAAGGATGTGGTGGAAATGTGGAACTTTTTCAAGGAGCAGATACGACGTGTCCTTGATATGTATGTACCGATCAGGCAGGAAAGAAATGGTCGTGTGAGGGAGCCTAGGTTGACGAGGGAGGTTGAATGTCTAGTAAAGAGGAAGAAGGAGGCTTACATAAGGTTGAGGAAACAGGGTTCAGACAGAGCAGTGGAGGGATACAGGATCGCCAGAAGGGACCTGAAGAAAGGGATTAGGAGAGCTAAGAGAGGGCATGAAAAATCCTTGGCGGATAGGATCAAGGATAACCCCAAGGCATTCTAGGCGTATGTGAGAAACCTGAGAATGACGAGAACGAGGGTAGGTCCGATCAAGGACAGTGGTGGGAGACTGTGTATTGAGTCGGAAGAGATAGGAGGGGTCTTGAACAAGTACTTCTCTTCAGTATTTACGAACGAGAGGGACCGTATTGTTGAAGAGGAGAGTGTGAAACGGACTGATAAGCTCGAAGAGATACCTGGAAGGAAGGAAGATGTGTTGGACATTTTGAACAACTTGAGGATAGACAAGTCCCCCGGGCCTGACGGGATATATCCTAGGATTATGTGGGAAGCAAGAGTGGAAATTGCAGTACCGTTGGCAATGATCTTCTCGTCTTCACTGGCAACGGGGGTGGTACCAGGGAACTGGAGAGTAGCGAATGTTGTGCCCCTGTTCAAAAAAGGGAATAGGGATAACCCCGGGAATTACAGGCCAGTTAGTCTTACTTCTGTGGTTGGCAAAGTAATGGAAAGGGTACTGAGGGATAGGATTTACGAGTATCTGGAAAGACACTGCTTGATTAGGGACAGCCAGCACGGATTTGTGAAGGGTAGGTCTTGCCTTACAAGTCTTATTGAATTCTTCGAGGAGGTGACCAAGCATGTGGATGAGGGTAGAGCAGTGGATGTAGTGTACATGGATTTTAGTAAGGCATTTGATAAGGTTCCCCATGGTAGGCTTATGCGGAAAGTCAGGAGGCATGGGATAGTGGGAAATTTGGCCAATTGGATAGAAAACTGGCTAACCAGTCGAAGTCAGAGAGTGGTGGTTGATGGTAAATATTCAGCATGGAGCCCAGTTCCAAGTGGAGTTCCGCAGGGATCAGTTCTGGGTCCTCTGCTTTTTGTAATTTTTATTAATGACTTAGATGAGGGAGTCGAAGGGTGGGTCAGTAAATTTGCAGATGATACAAAGATAGGTGGAGTTGTGGACAGTGAGGAGGGCTGTTGTCGGCTGAAGAGGGACTTAGATATGATGCAGAGCTGGGCTGAGGAGTGGCAGATGGAGTTCAACCCTGCCAAGTGTGAGGTTGTCCATTTTGGAAGAACAAATAAGAATGCGGAATACAGGGTTAATGGTAGGGTTCTTGGTCAGGTGGAGAAACAGAGGGATCTTGGGGTCTATGTACATAGATCTTTGAAGGTTGCCACTCAGGTGGATAGAGTTTCTAAGAAGGCCTATGGAGTATTATTGTTCATTAGCAGAGGGATTGAATTCAAGAGTCGTGAAGTGATGTTGCAGCTGTAAAGGACTTTGGTTAGGCCACAGTTGGAGTACTGTGTGCAGTTCTGGTCGCCTCACTTTAGGAAAGATGTGGAAGCTTTGGAGAGGGTGCAGAGAAGATTTACCAGGATGTTGCCTGGAATGGAGAGTAGGTCGTACGAGGAGAGGTTGAGAGTTCTCGGCCTTTTCTCGTTGGAACGGCGAAGGATGAGGGGTGACTTGATAGAGGTTTATAAGATGATCAGAGGAATAGATAGAGTAGACAGTCAGAAACTTTTTCCCCGGGTACAACCGAGTGTTACAAGGGGGCATAAATTTAAGCTGAAGGGTGGAAGGTATAGGGGAGATGTCAGGGGTGGGTTCTGTATCCAGAGAGTGGTGGGGGCATGGAATGCGCTGCCCGTGGGAGTGGTAGAGTCAGAATCATTGGCGACCTTTAAGCGGCATTTGGATAGGTACATGGATGGGTGCTTAATCTAGGATAGAAGTTCGGCACAACATCGTGGGCCGAAGGGCCTGTTCTGTGCTGTATTGTTCTATGTTCTATGTTCTACTCTCTGTCCCCCACTCTCTGTCCCCCACTCGCTGTCCCCCACTCTTTGTCCCCCTCTCTCTGTCCCCCTCTCTCTGTCCCCCTCTATATCCCCCTCTCTCTGACCCCCTCTATCTCCCCCACTCGCTGTGCCCCTCTCTCTCACCACCCCTCTCTTGCCCCTCTCTCTGCCCCCTCTCTCTGCCCCGCTCTGTGTCCCCCTGTCTCTCTGTCCCCCGCTCTCTGTCCCCCTCTCTCTCTGTTCCCCCTCTCTCTCTATCCCCCTCTCTCCCCCCTCTCTCTGTCCCCGTCTCTCTCTGTCCTCCTCTCTAACCCCCACTATCTTCCCCAATCTCTGCTCCCCTCGCTCTCTCTCCCACCCATCTCTCTCTGCATCTACCCTGCTCTCTGCCCCCCTTTCTCTGTCGCCCTCTCACTGTCCCTTCTCTCTCTGTCCCGCCTCACTCTGCCCCCCTCTATCTGCCGCTCCCTCTGCAACCCTCTCTCTTTGTGCCCCACTCTCTGTCCTCTCTCTCTGTCACCCTCTCTCTACCATCCTCTCGCTGTCCCACCTCTATCTGTCCAGCCTCTCTGTCCCCTCTCTTTCTGTCCCCCTCTTTCCGAAACCCTCCCTGACCCCACTCGCTCTCTCCCCCTCCCTCTGTCCCCCCTCTCTCTGTCAGCTCTCTCTCTTCCCCGCTCTCTCTCTCACCCCTCTCTCTGTTTCCCCATTCTCTGTCCCCCTCTCTCTGTCCCACTCTCTCTGCCCCGTCTCTGTCACCGTCTCTCTGTCCCCCTCCCTCTGTCCACCTCTCTCTGTCCCCTCTCTCTCTGCCCGCCTCTCTCTGTCGCCGTCTCTCTACCCCCTCTCTGTCATCGTCTCTGTCACCCTCTCTCTCTGTTCCCCCCTGTATCTGTTCCCCCTCTCTCTGTCCCCCCTCTCTGTTCTGCCTCTATCTGTCCATCCTCTCTGCCCCCCACTCTCTGACACATCTCCTCTCTCTGTCCCCCCATCTCTTCTCTCCCCCTCAGTCTCTGTTCCCCTCTCTCTGACCCCCTGTTTCCACCCACTCTCTCTCCCCCCTCTCTCCCCTCTCTCTCCGTCCCCCTTCTCGCTGCCCCCCGTCCCCTCGTCTCTCTGTCCCATTCCTCACTCTGTCGCCCTCTCTCTCTGTCCCCCCCTCTCTCTGTCCCACTCTCTCTCTGTCCCCCTCGCTCTGACACCCTCTCTTTCTCCCACTCTGTCCCCCACTCTCTGTCCCCATTTTCTATCCCCACTCCCTTTGACCACCTCTCTCTGTCCCCCTATCTCTGCCCCCTCTATATCCCTCCCTCTCTGTCACTGCTCTCTGTACCCCTTTCTCTGTCTCCCCTCTCTCTGTTACCCCAATCTCTGTCCCCCTCTTTCAGTAGCCCTCTCTCTCCCCCTCTCTCTCCCCCACTCTGTACCCATCTCTCTGTCACCCATCTCTGTCCCCCCTCCCTCTGACCCCCTCTATGTCCTCCTCTCTCTCTGTCCCCCTCTCTCTGTCACCTGCTCTCTCTGTCCCCCCCTTTCTCCCACTCTCTCTGTCCCCTCTCTCTCCCCCTCTCTTTACCCCACTCTGTACCCCTCTCTCTGTCCACCACTCTCTGTCCCCCCTCCCTCTGACCCCCTCTATCTCCTCCTCTCTCTCTATCTCCCTCTCTCTGTCACCTGCTCTCTCTGTCCCCCCTCTCTCTCCCACTCTCTCTGTCCCCTCTCTCTCCCCCTCTCTTTACCCCACTCTGTACCCCTCTCTCTGTCCACCACTCTCTGTCCCCCTCTCCCTCTGACCCCCTCTATCTCTTCCTCTCTCTGTCCCCGTCTCTCTGAAGCCCTCTCTCTGTCCCCTCTCTCTGTCACCTCTCTCTCTCTCCCCTCTCTCTCTGAACCCTCTCTCTGTCCCCCCTCTCTCTGTCCCCCATCTCGCTGTCCCCCCTCTCTCTGTCCCCCTCTCTCTGTACCCCCCTCTCGGTCCCCCTCTCTCTGCTCCCTCTCTGTCACCATCTCTCTGTCCCCCTCCCTCTATCCCCCCTCTCTGTCCCCCTTCTCTCTGTCCCCCTTCTCTCTGCCACCCTCTCTCTGTCCCCCTCTCTCTGTCCCCCCCCTCTCTCTCTGTCCCCTCTCTCTGTCCCATCTCTCTGTCCCCCTCTCTCTGTCCCCCTCTCTGTGACCCCCTTCTCTCTGTCCCCTTCTCTCTGTCCCCCTTGCTCTCCGCCTCTCTCCGTCCCCCTCTCTCTGTCCCCCTCTCTCTGTCCCCCTCTCTCTGACCCTCTCTATCTCCCCCACTCTCTGTTCCCCTCTCTCTCTCCACCACTCTCTTGCCACCTCTCTCTGCCCCCCCCCCCTCTATCCCCCTCTCTCTGTCCCCCTCTTTCTCTATTCCCCTCTCTCCCCCTCTCTCTGTCCCCCTCTCTCTCTATCCCCTCTCTCTCCCCCTCTCTCAGCCCCTCTCTCTCTGCCCCGCTCTCTCTGCCCCGCTCTCTCTGTCCCCCTCTCTTTGTCCCCCGCTCTCTCTCTGTCCCCTCTCTCTGTCCCATCTCTCTGTCCCCCCTCTCTCTGTCCCCCTCTCTGTGACCCCCTTCTCTCTGTCCCCCTTCTTGCTGTCCCCCTCTCTCTGTTCCCGTCTCTCTGTCCCCCTCTCTCTGTCCCACTCTCTCTGACCCCCTCTATCTCCCCCACTCTCTGTTCCCCTCTCTCTCTCCACCCATCTCTTGGCCCCCTCTCTCTTCTCCCTCTCTCTGCCCCGCTCTCTCTGTCCCCCTCTCTCTCTGTCCCCGTCTCTCTCTATCACTCTCTCTGTCCCCCTCTCTCTCTATCCCCTCTCTCTGTCCCCCTCTTTCTCTATCCCCCTCTCCCCCCCCTCTCTGTCCCCCTCTCTCTCTATCCCCCTCTCTGTCCCTCTCTCTCTGTCCCCCTCTCTCTCTGTCCCCTCTCTCTGCCCCCTCTCTCTCTGTCCCCCTCTCTCTCTCTGCCCCCTCACTCTGTTCTCCCTCTCTCTGACCCCCTCTATCTCCCCCGCGCTCTGTCACACTCTCTCTGTCGCCCTCTCTCTGCGCCCTCTCTCTCTGTCCTCCTCTCTCTGACCCCCACTATCTTCCCCACTCTCTGCTCCCCTCGGTCTCGCTCCCACCCGTCTCTCTCTCTCTCTCTCTCTACCCTGCTCTCTGCCCCCCTCTCTCTGTCGCCGTCTCACTGTCCCTTCTCTCTCTGTCCCCCTCAATCGCCCCCCCCTCTCTCTGTCCCCCACACTCTCTCCTCTCCCTCTGTCACGCTCTCTCTAAACTCCTCTCTCTGTCCCATCTCTATCTGTCCACCTACTCTGTCCCCTCTCTTTCTGTCCCCCCTCGCTCTCTCCCCCTCACTCTGTCCCCCCTCTCTCTGTCCACCTCTCTCTGTCCCACGCTCTCTCTGCCCCCCTGTCTCTGTCTCCCTCTCTCTGCCCCCTCTCTGTCACTGTCTCTGTTACCCTCTCTCTCTGTCCCCCCGTATCTGTTCCCCCTCTCTCTTTCCACACTCTCTGTTCTGCCTCAATTTGTCCATCCTCTCTGCCCCCCTCTCTCTGAACCCCCTCCTCTCTCTGTCCCAATCTCTCTCTCTCTCCCCTCTCTCTCTGTTCCCCTCTCTCTGACCCCCTGTTTCTACCCACTCTCTCCCCCCTCTCTCCCCTTTCTCTCTGTCCCCCTTCTCGCTGTCCCCCCATCTCTCTGTCCCCTCCTCTGTCCGTCCCACCCCTCTCTCTGTCCCCTCTCTTTCTGTCCCCCTCTCTCTCTGTCCCACTCTCTCTGTCCCCCTCTATCTGACCCACTGTGTCCACCCACTCTCTCTCCCCCCTCTCTCCCCTCTCTCTCTCTGTCCCCCTTCTCGCTGCCCCCCTCTCTGTCCCCTCGTCTCTCTGTCCCACCCCTCTCTCTGTCCCCCCCTCTCTGTCCGCCTCTCTCTCTATCCCACTCTCTCTCTATCCCCCTCTCTCTGACACCCTCTCTCTGACACCCTCTCTTTCCCCCAGTCTGTACCCCTCTCTCTGTCCCCCACTCTCTGTCCCCATTTTCTGTCCCCACTCCCTTTGACCACCTCTCTCTGTAGCCCTCTCTCTGTCACCCTCTCTTTGTCCCCCTCTCTCTGCCCCCTCTATATCCCCCTCTCTCTGTCCCCGATCTCTGTACCCCTTTATCTGTGTCCACTCTCTCTGTTCCCCCACTCTCTGTCCCCCTCTTTCTGTAGCCCTCTCTCTCCCCCTCTCTCTCCCCCACTCTGTACCCTTCTCTCTGTCCCCCTCTCTCTGTCTCCTCTGTCTATCCCTCCTCTGTCTGTCACCTGATCTCTCTGTCCCACCTCTCTTTTCCGCCCCGTCCCCGTCTCTCTTTCCCCTAACCCTAACCCTCTCTCTGTCGCCCCCTCTCTCTGTCCCCACTCTCTCTGTCGCCCTCTCTCTGCCCCCTCTCTGTCCCCACTCTCTCTGTCCCCCCTCTCGCTGTCCCCCATCTCTCTGTCCCCTCTCTCTCTGTCCCCCTCTCTCTATCCCCCTTCTCTCTGTCCCCCTTCTCTCTGGCACCCTCTCCCTTTCCCCCCTCTCTGTCCCCCTCTCTCTCTGTCCCCCTCTCTTTCTGTCCCCCTATCTCTGTCCCCCTCTCTCTCTGTTCCCTCTCTCTGACCTCCTTCTCGTTGTTCCATTCTCTCTGTCCTCCTCTCTCTGCCTCCTCTCTGTCACCATCCCTATGTCTCCTCTCTCTCTGTCCCCCTGTCTCTCTGCCACCTCTCCCTCTGTCCCGCTCTCTCTTTCACCCTCTCTCTCTGTCCCTACCTCTCTCTGACACCATCTCTGTCACACTCTGTCTGTCCCCATCTCTCTGTTACCCCTCTCACTGTTTCCCCTCTCACTGTTCCCCCTCTCTCTGTTCCCCCTCTCTCTGTCCCCCTCTCTCTTCCTCCCTCTCTCTGCCCCCTCTCTCTCTCTGCCCCCTCTCGCTCTGCCCCCTCTCTCTCTGTCCCCCTCTCTCTCTGTCCCTCTCTCTCTGACCCCCTCTATCTCCCCCACTCTCTGTCCCCCTGTCTCTGTTGCCCTCTCTCTAAACCCCATCCTCTGTCCCCCTCTCTCTGTCCCCCTCTCTCTGTCGCCCTCTCTGTGTCGCCCTCTCTCTGAACCCCACTCTCTGTCCCCATTTTCTGTCGCCTTCTCTATGACCCCTCCCTCTCCCACCCGCCTCTCTCTATCACCCTCTTTGACCCCCCTCTCTGTTCCCCCTCTCTCTGTCACCCTCTCTCTCCCACCCGCCTCTCTCTGACCCCCTCTCTCTTCTACCAGCCTCTCTGTCTGTCGCCCTCTTTCTGTATCACTCTCTCCCCCCTCTCTCTCCCCACTCTGTACCCCTCTCTCTGTCCACCACTCTCTGTCTCCCCTCCCTCTGACTCCCTCTATCTCCTGCTCTCTCTGTTTTCTCTCTCTGTCCCCTCTCTCTCTGTCCCCCCCTCTCTGTCACCTGCTCTCTCTGTCCCTCCTCTCGCTCCCCTGCTCTCTGTCCCCACTCTCTCTGTCGCCTCTCTCTGTCCCCTCTCCCTCTGAACCTCTCTATCTCCTCCTCTCTCTGTCCCCATCTCTCTGTCCCACCTGTCTCTGTCGCCCGCTCTCTGTTCCCACTCTCTCTCACCCGCTCTCTGTCCCCTCTCTCTCTGTTCCTCTCTCTCTGTCACCCCCCCTCTGTCTCGCATCTCTCTTTCCCTTTCCCTCTGTCCCCCTCTCTCTGTTCCCCCCTCTCTGTCCCCCTCTCTCTGCCCCTCTCTGTCACCATCTCTCTGTCCCCCTCCATCTATCACCCTGGCTCTATCCCCCTACTCTCTGTCCTCCTTCTCACTGCCACCCTCTCTCTGTCCCCCTCTCTCTGTCTCCCTCTCTCTGTCCCTCTTTCTCTGTCCCCCTCTCTCTCTGTCCCCTCTCTCTGTCCCCTCTCTCTGTCCCCCTCTCTCTGTCCCCCTCTCTGTGACAGCCTTCTCTCTGTCCCTCTTCTCTCTGTCCCCCTTCTTTCTGTTCCCCTCTCTCTGTCCCTTCTCTCTGTCTATCTCTCTCTGTCCACTTCTCTCTGTCCCCCTCTATATCCCCCTCTCTCTGACCCCCTCTATCTCCTCCACTCTCCGTTTCCCTCTCTCTCTCCACCCCTCTCTTGCCCCCCTCTCTCTGCCCCCTCTCTCTGTCCCGCTCTCTCTGTCCCCCCTCTCTCTCTGTCCTCTCTCTATGTCCTCCTCTATATCGCCCTCTCTCTGACCCCCTCTATCTCCTCCACTCTCTGACCCCCCCTCTCTCTCCACCCCTCTCTTGCCCCCCTCTCTATGCACCCCTCTCTCTGTCCCCCTCTCTCTGTCCCCCCTCTCTCTGCCCCTTCACTCTGCTCTCCCTCTCTCTGACCCCTTCTATCTCCCCCGCTCTCTGTACCCTCTCTCTGTCGCCGTCTCTCTGCGCCTTCTCTCTCTGTCCTCCTCTCTCTGCCCCACCTCTATCTGTCCACACTCTCTGTCCCCTCTCTTTCTGTCCACCTCTCTCTGAAACCCCTCTCTGTCCTCCTTCGCTCTCTCCCCCCTCCCTCTGTCCCCCTTTCTCTGTCACCTCTCTCTCTCACTCACTCTTTCTCTCACCCCTCTCTCTGTTCCCCCATTCTCTGTCCACCTCTCTCTATCGCCCTCTCTGACACCCTCTCTTTCCCCCACTCTGTACCCCTCTCTCTGTCCCCCACTCTCTGTCCCCACTCGCTTTGACCACCTCTCTCTGTCGCCCTCTCTCTGTCCCCCTCTCTCCCTCCCCCTCTCTCTGCCCCCTCTATATCCCCCTCTCTCTGTCCCCGCTCTCTGTACCCCTTTCTCTGTCTCCCCTCTCTCTGTTCTCCCACTCTCTGTCCCCTCTTTCTGTAGCCCTCTCTCTCCCCCTCTCTCTCCCCACTCTGTACCCCTCTCTCTGTCTCCTCTCTGTCCCCCCTCTCTCTGTCACCTATTCTCTCTGTCCGACCTCTCTCTGTCCCCTCCCGTCCCGGTCTCTCTGTCCCCGTCTCTCTGTCCCCCCTGCCTTTGTCGCCCCCTCTCTCTGTTCCCCCTCTCTCTCCCCCGCTCTCTGTCCCCACTCTCTCTGTCCCCTCTCTCTGTCCCCCTCTCTCTCTGTCCCCAATCTCTGTCCCCCTCTCTCTCTGTCCCTCTCTCTGTCCACTCTCTCTTTCCACCCTCTCTCTGTCCACCTCTCTCTGACCCCCTTCTCGCTGTCCCCTTCTCTCTGTCCCCCTTCTTTCTGTCCCATTTCTTGCTGTCCCCATTCTCTGCCTCCTCTCTGTCACCATCTCTCTGTCCCCTCTCTCTGTTAATCTCTCACTGTTTCCCCTCTCACTGCCCCCTCTCTCTGCCCCGTCTCTCTGCCCCCTCTCTCTCTGACCAACTCTCTCTGCCCCATCACTCTGCCCCCTCTCTCTCTGACCCCTCTCTCTCTGTCCCCCTCTCTCTCTGTCCCTCTCTCTCTGACCCCCTCTATCTCCCCCTCTCTCTGTCCCCCTCTCGCTGTCGCCCTCTCTGCGTCGCCCTCTCTCTGAACCCCACTCTCTGTACCCCTCTGTCTGTCGCCCTCTCTATGACCCCTCTCTCACCCAGCCGCCTCTCTCTATCCCCCTCTTTGACCCCCTCTCTCTGTTCCCCCTCTCTCTGACCCCCTCTCTCTCCCACCCGCCTCTCTCTGCCCCCTCTCTCTATCCCGCTCTCGCTGTTTCCCCTCTCTCTGTCCCCCTGTCTCTGTCCCTTATCTGTCTCCCCCACTCTCTGCACCGCTCTCTGTTGCCCTCTCTCTGTCCTTTCTCTCTGCCTCTCTCTCTGTCCCCCCACTCTCTGTTCCCCTCTCTCTCTCCTCTCTCTCTGTTTCCCTCTCTCTAACCTCCTCTCTCTGTATCGCCTCTATCTGTCCACCCTCTCAGTCCCCTCTCTTTCTGTCCCCCTCTCTCTGACCCCCTCTCTGTCCCCCCTCGCTCTCTCCCCCTCCCTCTGTCCACCTCTCTCTGTCACCTCTCTCTCACCCCCGCTCTCACTCTCACCCCTCTCTCTGTTCCCCCATTCTCTGCCCCCTCTCTCTGTCCCTCTCTCTCTGCCCCCTCTCTGTCACCGTCTCTCTGTCTCCCTGCTCTCTGTCCACCTCTCTCTGTCCCCCGCTCTCTCTGCCCCCCCTCTCTCTGTAGCACTCTCTCTGCCCTTTCTCTGTCACTGTCTCTGTCACCCTCTCTCTCTCTGTCCCCCCTGTATCTGTTGCCCCTCTCTCTGTCCCCCCTCTCTGTTCTGCCTCTGTTTGTCCATCCTCTCTGCCCCCCCTCTCTCTGACCCCCCTCCTCTCTCTGTCCCCCCACTCTCTCTCCTCTCTCTCTCCCCCTCTCTCTCTGTTCCCCTCTCTCTGACCCCCTCTTTTTACGCATCTCTCTCCCCCCTCTCGGTCCCCCTCTCTCTCTGTCCCCCCTTCTCGCTGTCCCCCCCTCTCTCTGTTCCCTCCTCTCTGTCCCATTCCACTCGCTGTTCCCCTCTCTTTCTGTCCCCCCTCTCTCTGTCCCACTCTCTCTCTGTCCCCCTCTCTCTGACACCCTCTCTCTGACACCCTCTTTTTCCCCCACTCTGTACCCCTCTCTCTGTCCCCCACTCTCTGTCCCCATTTTCTGTCCCCACTCCCTTTGACCACCTCTCTCTGTCGCCCTTTCTCTGTCCCCCTCTCTCTGTCCCGCTCTCTCTGCCCCCTCTATATCCCCCTCTCTCTGTCCCCCTCTCTCTGCCCCCTCTATATCCACCTCTCTCTGTCCCCGCTCTCTATACCCCTTTCTCAGTGTCACCTCTCTCTGTTCCCCCACTCTCTGTTCCCCTCTTTCTGTAGCCCTCTCTCTACCCGACTCTGTCCCCACTCTCTCTGTCGCCTCTCTCTCCCCCTCTCTTTCCCCCACTCTGTACCCCCTCTCTGTTCTCCTCTCTCTGTCCCACTCCCTCTGAACCCCTCTATCTCATCCTCACTCTGTCCCCGTCTCTCTGTTCCCCCCTCTCTCTGTCGCCCCTCTCTCTGTTCCCCCTCTCTCTCCCCCGCTCTCTGTCCCCACTCTCTCTGTACCCTCTCTCTGTCACCTCTCTCTGTCCCCTCTCTCTCTGCCCCCTCTCTCTGTCCCCCCTCTCTCTGTCCCCATCTCTCTGTCCTCCCTCTCTCTGCCCCCCTCTCTCTGCCCCCCTCTCTGTCCCCTCTCTCTGCCGCCTCTCTGTCACCATCCCTCTGTCCACCCTCCCTCTATCCCCCTCTCTCTGTCCCCTCTCTCTGTCAGCTCTCTCTGTCCCTTCTCTCTCTGTCCCCCTTCTCTCTGCCACCCTCTCTCTGTCCCTCTCTCTCTGTCACCCTATCTCTCTGTCCCCTCTCTCTGTCCACTCTCTCTGTCCCTCCTGTCTCTGTCCCCCTCTCTGTGACAGCCTTCTCTCTGTCCCCCTTCTCTCTGTCCCCCATCTTTCTGTCCCCCTCTCTCTGTCCACTTCTCTCTGCCCCCCTTTCTCTGTCCCCCTCTCTCTGTCTCCCTCTATATCCCCCTCTCTCTGACATCCTCTATCTCCCCCACTCTCTGTTCCCCTCTCTCTCTCCACCCCTCTCTGCCCCCCTCTCTCTTCCCACCTCTCTCTGCCCCGCGCTCTCTGTCCCCCTCTCTCTCTGTCCCCTCCCTCTGTCCACTCTCTCTGTCCCCCCTCTCTCTGTCCCCGTCTCTGTGACAGCATTCTCTCTGACCCCTTCTCTCTGTCCCCCTTCTTTCTGTCCCACTGTCTCTGTCCACTTCTCCCTGTCCTTCTTTCTCTGGCCCCCTCTCTCTGTCCCCCTCTATATCCCTCTTTCTCTAACCCCCTCTCTCTCCCCCTCTCACTATCCCCCCTCTCTCTCTGTCTCCTCTCTCTGTCCCTCTCTCTCTGTCCCCCTTTCTCTCTCTGCCCCCTCACTCTGTTCTCCCTCTCTCTGACCCCCTCTATCTCCCCCGCCCTCTGTTTCACTCTCTCTGTCGCCCTCTCTCTGTCCCCCTCTCTCTGTCCTTCTCTCTCTGTCCCCCCTCTCTGCCCCCTCTATTTACCCCTCTCTCTGTCCCCGCTCTCTGTACCCCTTTCATCGTGTCCCCTCCCTCTGTTCCCCCTCTCTCTGTCCCCCTCTTTCTGTAGCCCTCTCTCTCCCCCTCTCTCTCCCCCACTCTGTCCCCCTCTCTCTGTCCCCCCACTCTCTGTCCCCCTTCCTCTGACCCCCTCTATCTCCTCCTCTCTCTCTGTCCCCCTCTCTCTGTCTCCTCTCTCTGTCTCCCCTCTCTGTCACCTGCTTTCTCTGTCCCCCTCTCTCTGTCCCCGCTCTCTGTACCCCTTTCTCTGTCTCCCCTCTCTCTGTTCCCCCACTCTCTGTCCCCCTCTTTCTGTAGCCCTCTCTCTCCCCCTCTCTCTCTCCCCCTCTGTCCCCCTCTCTTTGTCCCCCACTCTCTGTCCCCCTTCCCTCTGACCCCCTCTATCTCCTCCTCTCTCTCTGTCCCCTCTCTCTGTCACCTCTCTCTGTCCCCTCTTTCTCTGTCCCTATCTCTCTGCCCCTCTCTCTCTGTCCCCCATCTCTCTGTCCCCCCTCTCTCTGTCACCCTCTCTCTTCCCCACTCTCTGTCCCCTCTCTCTGCCCCCTCTCTGCCACCCTCTCTCTGTCGCCCTCTCTCTGTCCCCCTCTCTCTCTGTCCCCCTCTCTCTGTCCCCCTCTCTTCTGTCCCCTCTCTCTGTCTGCTCTCTCTTTCGCCCCTCTCTCTGTCCCCCTCTCTATGACCGCCTTCTCTCTGTCCGCCTTCTCTCTGTCCCCCTTCTTTCTGTCCCCTTCTCTCTGTCCACTTCTCTCTGTCCCCCTTTCTCTGTCCCCCTCTCTCTGTCCCCTCTATATCCCCCTCTCTCTGACCCCCTCTATCTCCCCCTCTCTCTGTCCCCCTCTCGCTGACGCCCTCTCTGCGTCGCCCTCTCTCTGAACCCCACTCTCTGTACCCCTCTGTCTGTCGCCCTCTCTATGACCCCTCTCTCACCCAGCCGCCTCTCTCTATCCCCCTCTTTGACCCCCTCTCTCTGTTCCCCCTCTCTCTGACCCCGTCTCTCTCCCACCCGCCTCTCTCTGCCCCCTCTCTCTATCCCGCTCTCGCTGTTTCCCCTCTCTCTGTCCCCCTGTCTCTGTCCCTTATCTGTCTCCCCCACTCTCTGCACCGCTCTCTGTTGCCCTCTCTCTGTCCTTTCTCTCTGCCTCTCTCTCTGTCCCCCCTCTCTCTGTTCCCCCTCTCTCTCCTCTCTCTCTGTTTACCTCTCTCTAACCTCCTCTCTCTGTACCGCCTCTATCTGTCCACCCTCTCAGTCCCCTCTCTTTCTGTCCCCCTCTCTCTGACCCCCTCTCTGTCTCCCCTCGCTCTCTCCCCCTCCCTCTGTCCACCTCTCTCTGTCACCTCTCTCTCACCCCCGCTCTCACTCTCACCCCTCTCTCTGTTCCCCCATTCTCTGCCCCCTCTCTCTGTCCCTCTCTCTCTGCCCCCTCTCTGTCACCGTCTCTCTGTCTCCCTGCTCTCTGTCCACATCTCTCTGTCCCCCGCTCTCTCTGCCCCCCTCTCTCTGTAGCACTCTCTCTGCCCTTTCTCTGTCACTGTCTCTGTCACCCTCTCTCTCTCTGTCCCCCCTGTATCTGTACCCCCTCTCTCTGTCTCCCCTCTCTGTTCTGCCTCTATTTGTCCATCCTCTCTGCCCCCCTCTCTCTGACCCCCCTCTTCTCTCTGTCCCCCCACTCTCTCTCCTCTCTCTCTCCCCCTCTCTCTCTGTTCCCCTCTCTCTGACCCCCTCTTTTAACGCATCTCTCTCCCCCCTCTCGGTCCCCTCTCTCTCTGTCCCCCTTCTCGCTGTCCCCCCCTCTCTCTGTTCCCTCCTCTCTGTCCCATTCCACTCGCTGTTCCCCTCTCTTTCTGTCCCCCCCTCTCTGTCCCACTCTCTCTCTGTCCCCCTCTCTCTGACACCCTCTCTCTGACACCCTCTTTTTCCCCCACTCTGTACCCCTCTCTCTGTCCCCCACTCTCTGTCCCCATTTTCTGTCCCCACTCCCTTTGACCACCTCTCTCTGTCGCCCTTTCTCTGTCCCCCTCTCTCTGTCCCGCTCTCTCTGCCCCCTCTATATCCCCCTCTCTCTGTCCCCCTCTCTCTGCCCCCTCTATATCCATCTCTCTCTGTCCCCGCTCTCTATACCCCTTTCTCAGTGTCACCTCTCTCTGTTCCCCCACTCTCTGTTCCCCTCTTTTTGTAGCCCTCTCTCTCCCCGACTCTGTCCCCACTCTCTCTGTCGCCTCTCTCTCCCCCTCTCTTTCCCCCACTCTGTACCCCCTCTCTGTTCTCCTCTCTCTGTCCCACTCCCTCTGAACCCCTCTATCTCATCCTCTCTCTGTCCCCGTCTCTCTGTTCCCCCTTCTCTCTGTCGCTCCTCTCTCTGTTCCCCCTCTCTCTCCCCCGCTCTCTGTCCCCACTCTCTCTGTACCCTCTCTCTGTCACCTCTCTCTGTCCCCTCTCTCTCTGCCCCCTCTCTCTGTCCCCCCTCTCTCTGTCCCCATCTCTCTGTCCTCCCTCTCTCTGCCCCCCTCTCTCTGCCCCCCCTCTCTGTCCCCTCTCTCTGCCGCCTCTCTGTCACCATCCCTCTGTCCACCCTCCCTCTATCCCCCTCTCTCTGTCCCCTCTCTCTCTGTCAGCTCTCTCTGTCCCCTCTCTCTCTGTCCCCCTTCTCTCTGCCACCCTCTCTCTGTCACCCTATCTCTCTGTCCCCTCTCTCTGTCCACTCTCTCTGTCCCTCCTGTCTCTGTCCCCCTCTCTGTGACAGCCTTCTCTCTGTCCCCCTTCTCTCTGTCCCCCTTCTTTCTGTCCCCCTCTCTCTGTCCACTTCTCTCTGTCCCCCCTTTCTCTGTCCCCCTCTCTCTGTCTCCCTCTATATCCCCCTCTCTCTGACATCCTCTATCTCCCCCACTCTCTGTTCCCCTCTATCTCTCCACCCCTCTCTGCCCCCCTCTCTCTTCCCACCTCTCTCTGCCCCGCGCTCTCTGTCCCCCTCTCTCTCTGTCCCCTCCCTCTGTCCACTCTCTCTGTCCCCCCTCTCTCTGTCCCCGTCTCTGTGACAGCATTCTCTCTGACCCCTTCTCTCTGTCCCCCTTCTTTCTGTCCCACTGTCTCTGTCCACTTCTCCCTGTCCTTCTTTCTCTGGCCCCCTCTCTCTGTCCCCCTCTATATCCCTCTTTCTCTAACCCCCTCTCTCTCCCCCTCTCACTATCCCCATCTCTCTCTGTCTCCTCTCTCTGTCCCTCTCTCTCTGTCCCCCTTTCTCTCTCTGCCCCCTCACTCTGTTCTCCCTATCTCTGACCCCATCTATCTCCCCCCGCTCTCTGTTTCCCTCTCTCTGTCGCCCTCTCTCTGTCCCTCTCTCTCTGTCCCTCTCTCTCTGTCCCCCCTCTCTGCCCCCTCTATTTACCCCTCTCTCTGTCCCCGCTCTCTGTACCCCTTTCATCGTGTCCCCTCCCTCTGTTCCCCCTCTCTCTGTCCCCCTCTTTCTGTAGCCCTCTCTCTCCCCCTCTCTCTCCCCCACTCTGTCCCCCTCTCTCTGTCCCCCACTCTCTGTCCCCCCTCCCTCTGACCCCCTCTATCTCCTCCTCTCTCTCTGTCCCCCTCTCTCTGTCTCCTCTCTCTGTCTCCCCTCTCTGTCACCTGCTTTCTCTGTCCCCCCTCTCTCTGTCCCCGCTCTCTGTACCCGTTTCTCTGTCTCCCCTCTCTCTGTTCCCCCACTCTCTGTCCCCCTCTTTCTGTAGCCCTCTCTCTCCCCCTCTCTCTCTCCCCCTCTGTCCCCCTCTCTTTGTCCCCCACTCTCTGTCCCCCTTCCCTCTGACCCCCTCTATCTCCTCCTCTCTCTCTGTCCCCTCTCTCTGTCACCTCTCTCTGTCCCCTCTCTCTCTGTCCCCATCTCTCTGCCCCCCTCTCTCTGTCCCCCATCTCTCTGTCCCCCCTCTCTCTGTCACCCTCTCTCTTCCCCACTCTCTGTCCCCTCTCTCTGCACCCTCTCTGCCACCCTCTCTCTGTCGCCCTCTCTCTGTCCCCCTCTCTCTCTGTCCCCCTCTCTCTGTCCCCCTCTCTTCTGTCCCCTCTCTCTGTCTGCTCTCTCTTTCGCCCCTCTCTCTGTCCCCCTCTCTATGACCGCCTTCTCTCTGTCCGCCTTCTCTCTGTCCCCCTTCTTTCTGTCCCCTTCTCTCTGTCCACTTCTCTCTGTCCCCCTTTCTCTGTCCCCCTCTCTCTGTCCCCTCTATATCCCCCTCTCTCTGACCCCCTCTATCACCCCCACTCTCTGTTCCCCTCTCTCTCTCCACCCCTCTCTTGCCCCCTCTCTCTGCCTCTCTCTCTGCCTCTCTCTCTCTGTCCCCCTCTCTCTGCCCCCCTCTCTGTCCCCTCTCTCTGCCGCCTCTCTGTCACCATCTCTCTGTCCCCCCTCCCTCTATCCCCCTCTCTCTGTCCCCTCTCTGTCAGCTCTCTCTGTCCCCTCTCTCTCTGTCCCCCTTCTCTCTGCCACCCTCTCTCTGTCCTTCTCTCTCTGTCCCCCTCTCTCTCTGTCCCCCACTCTCTCTCCCCCTATCTCTCTGTCCCCTCTCTCTGTCCACTCTCTCTGTCCCTCCTCTCTCTGTCCCTCCTGTCTCTGTCCCCCTCTCTGTGACCGCCTTCTCTCTGTCCCCCTTCTCTCTGTCCCCCTTCTTTCTGTCCACCTCTCTCTGTCCACTTCCCTCTGTCCCCATTTCTCTGTCCCCCTCTCTCTGTCTCTCTCTATATCCCCCTCTCTCTGACATCCTCTCTCTCCCCCACTCTCTGTTCCCCTCTCTCTCTCCACCCCTCTCTGCCCTCCCTCTCTCTTCCCACCTCTCTCTGCCCCGCGCTCTCTGTCCCCCTCTCTCTCTCCCCTCTCTCTGTCCACTCTCTCTGTCCCCCCTCTCTCTGTCCCCCTCTCTGTGACAGCCTTCTCTCTGACCCCCTCTCTCTGTCCCCCTCTCTGTGACAG